>NC_052162.1:126480020-126780020 GCF_902713615.1 Scyliorhinus canicula | reverse complement strand
CACTGGAGGGATCACAGGCCGCCCCTGCACGGGAGAAACCAGGATAATGAGCAGACGCACTCTCCCTTGAAGACACAAGCCCAAGGGAAAGGGGGGATCAGGACCAACCTGCTTAAATTAATCTGCATTGGAGCCCCAGTCACGGCTTTGGTGAAAGTGAGAGGCTCAAATCTTCTTGTTCTGATTTGTGGACATAATTATTGCTGTTGCCTTGTACTTAACATGCCAAAACCGGCTTTCTGTCATTGTTCTGCATCTATTACTCTAACAAATAAAAATATATTTTTTTTTGAAGTGGGGTTACATTTACCACCTTCCAATCTGCAGGAACCATTCCAGAATCTATAGAATACTGAAAGATGATCACCAATGTATCCACTATCTCTTCAGCCACCTCTTTCAACACTCTGGGATGTAGAGCATCAGCATTTGGGGATTTATTAACTTTCAATCACATTAATTTCTCCAGTGCTACTTTTGCACTAATACTAATCTCTTTCAGTCCCTCGTGCTCACTAGTCCCCTTGGTTCTCCAGTGTTTTTGGGACAATTTCTGTAGCTTCCTCCATGAAGACAGACATACATTGTTTAGTTTCTCTGCCATTTCCTTATTCCCCATTATAAACTCTCCTGTCTCTGCCTGGAATGGACCCACATTGGTCTTTGCTGATCTTTTCCTTTTCCCATTCCTACAGGAGCGTTTCCTGTTGGTTTTTATGTTTCTCCCCAGTTTGCTCTCATATTCTATTTTCTGTTTATCAGTTTCTTGGTCCTCCTTTGCTGAATTCTGATGCAGTATAATTTGCATAAATGCAAGGTTATCCACTGCAAAAACAAGAAGGCAGACTATTATCTGAATGGCCACAAATGAGGAGAGGGGAATATGCAATGAGGCCTGGGTGTCCTCGTACACCAGTCACTGAAGGCAAGCACAGAATCCCTCCAATGCAGAAGGATGTCACTCGACTCAACGAGTCCACACCAACCTTCTGAAAGAGCATCCTCCCTCGGCCAATGCCACCGCCCTATCCCTGTGACCCCCACCTTTGAACACTCAGGGGCAATTTATCTTGGCCAATCCACCTAACCTACACATCTTTGGACTGTGGGAGGAAACCGGAGCACCCGGAGGAAACCCACGCAGACAGGGGGAGGATGTGCAAGCTCGACACAGTCACCCAAGGTTGGAATTGGACCTGGGTGCCTGCTGCTGTGAGGCAGCAGTGCTAACCACTGTGCCATGATGTCACCCTAAAGCATGCAGGTACAGCAGGCAGTTAAAAAGGGAAATGGTACTCTGGCTTTCATTGTGAGAAAATTAACAGTCCAGGAGCAGGGATGCCTTGCTACAATTATACAGGGCCTTGATGAGGCCACACCTGGAATATTGTTGATGTGTCGGGCAGGCTGGGTCGATGTGGACTGCGTTTGACGCAGTGTAGCGAGAGACAGACTTCCAACACTTGATGAGATGCAACACGATTTTATTTAACATCTAACTATATAACATGTTTTACTGTGGGTTGACACTATGCTGACTTGACTGGAGACCTGAGGCTAACCTGACCAGACTTACTGACTACCACATGGTGTTTTCACTGGCTACTGCTCACGAGCTCTGACTGTCTCAGAGGCTGGATCCCAAGAGAGCGGGAAACCTAGTACCCTCTGGCTTTATAGTGGTCGTGTCCTGTCTGGTGATTGGCTGCTGTGTTCTGTGTGTTTACTGGTCATCCTGTGTGTCAATCACTGCCTGTCTGTGCACCATTATACACAAAGATGTATATTAGACAATTGTATGGAGTTTTGGTCCCCTTATCTGATGTTCTTGCTCTAGAGGGAATTCATTGAAAGTTTACCAGACTGATTCCTGGGATGGTGGGACTGACGTCTGAGGAGAGATTGAGTCGGTTAGAATTGTATTCGCTGGAGTTCAGAAGAATGTGGGGGGGTGGTTGGGGGGGGGGGGGGGGGAGGCCCTCATAGAAACCTGTAAATTTTTCACAGGACTAGACAGGGTAGATGCAAGAAGGATGTTCCTGATGGTGGGAGTGTCCAGAACCAGGGATCACAGTCTGAAGATGCCATTTAGGACAGAGATGAGGAGAAATTTCTTCACCCAGAGAGTGGTCGGCCTGTGAAATTTGTTACCACAGGAAGTAGTTGAGGCCAAAACATTGTATGTTTTCAAGAAGCAGTTAGATATAGCACTTGGGGTGAAGGAAACAAAGGATATGGAGGGGAAAGCGGGATTAGGCTATTGAGTTGGGTGATCAGCCATGATCATAATGAATGGTGGAGCAGGTTCGAAGGGCCAAGTGGCCTTCTATGTTTCAAAAAACAAGTTCCCAATCCTCAGGCTCACTACTATTTTGGCCACGTTAAGAGCCTCTTCCTGTGATCTAATGAAATCTTTTAACTTTGCTTGTTAGATCAACCAAAACGGGGAGGTCTCACCCTCCACGTTCTGGGAAGCGCTTAAGGCCGTACTAAGAGGGGAAATCATAGCCTACAAAGCGCAAAGAGATTGGGAGGAAAGGGTGGCTAGGCAGAAGCTGGTCGACTCCATACTGGAGGTAGACCATAAATACTCCGAGGCCCCGACTGTAGAACTCCTGGCGGAGAGAAAAGAATTACAAAGGAACTTTGACCTGCTCTCCACCAGGAAAGCAGTACACCAACTCCGCCAGGCACGCGGGGCCCTATACGAACACGGAGACAAAGCCAGCCACCTGTTGGCCCACCAGCTGAGAAAGCAGGCAGCCAGCAGAGAAATTGCGCAAATCAGAGATACCAGAGGCACGTTGGAAACAGAACCAGAGAAGATTAACAAAACCTTCAAGGCCTTCTACCAAGAGCTGTACACCTCAGAGCCCCCAACGGGGAAGGCTGGGATGAACCGGTTTCTTGACGGACTGAACATACCAGTTGTGGGAGAGGGCAGAAAACGGGATCTGGAAGCACCACTAGCACTGGGAGAGATCATGGAGAGCATTAGCTCCATGCAGGCGGGGAAGGCGCCGGGACCGGACGGATTCCCGGCGGACTTCTACAAAAAATTTGCGACAGAGCTGGCCCCGCACCTGCGGGAGATGTTCACAGACTCGCTAGCTAGGGGCACGTTGCCACCCACGTTAGCACAGGCCTCAATCTCGCTGATACCTAAGAAAGACAAAGACCCAACGGAATGTGGGTCATACAGACCCATATCTCTGCTGAATGCAGACGCCAAAATACTGGCCAAAATCCTAGCCAAAAGGCTAGAAGACTGTGTACCTGAGGTGGTCACAGAGGACCAGACGGGCTTTGTCAAAGGTAGACAGCTGACCGCGAACATCAGGCGCCTGCTGAACGTGATAATGACCCCCTCCGGGGAGAGAACACAAGAGGTGATCGTCTCCCTGGACGCAGAAAAGGCCTTCGACAGAGTCGAGTGGAAATACCTCATAGAGGTACTGGAGCGGTTCGGGCTTGGAACAGGGTTCACCGCTTGGGTAAAGCTCCTGTACAACGCTCCCATGGCGAGTGTACAGACCAACAATACCAACTCCCAATACTTCCAGCTGCACAGGGGCACCAGACAAGGATGCCCACTGTCCCCGCTGCTGTTCGCACTAGCAATTGAACCGCTAGCAATCGCGCTCAGGGCAGCAAAAAATTGGAGGGGGATCCGAAGGGGAGGTAGAGAGCACAGAGTCTCACTCTATGCGGATGATCTGCTCCTCTATATCTCGGACCCACAAAGCAGCATGGACGGAATCATCGCGCTCCTGAAAGAGTTTGGAGCCTTCTCGGGCTACAAACTCAACATGAGCAAAAGTGAGATCTTCCCATTACACCCGCAAGGGGGGGAGGGGGGGCAGCGCTAAAGGGCCTGCCGTTCAAACAAGCCCGACATAAATTCCGCTACCTGGGGATCCAAATAGCCCATGACTGGAAAGGGATCCACAAATGGAACCTCACCAGCCTGACGGAGGAAGTTAAAAAGGACCTGCAAAGATGGAACACACTCCCGCTCTCCCTCGCGGGGAGAGTTCAGACGATCAAAATGAACGTACTGCCCAGGTTCCTCTTCCTGTTTAGATCCATTCCGATCTACATCCCCAAGGCCTTTTTCAAAGCGCTGGACAAACTCATCATGGCGTTCGTATGGGGGGGTAAAAATGCTAGGATCCCAAAAAAGGTCTTACAAAAAACAAAAACCAGGGGAGGGTTAGCCCTCCCGAATCTACAATTCTACCACTGGGCAGCAACAGCCGAGCGAGTAAGGGGATGGATCCAGGAGCCAGAAGCTGAGTGGGTGCGTGCGGAGGAGGCCTCCTGCATGGGAACCTCCCTCCGGGCCCTCGCCACGGCAGCACTCCCATCCCCACCCAAAAAACACTCCAGCAGCCCAGTGGTGACAGCCACCCTCCAATCCTGGAACCAACTGCGGCAGCAACTTGGCCTGACCAAAATGTCGAACAGGGCTCCCATCTGCAACAACCATAGGTTCAAACCAGCACTGACCGACGCCACCTTCAAAAGGTGGAGGCAGGACGGGGGGACACTGACAGTCAGGGACCTATACACGGACGACAGGATTGCAACACTGGATGAACTGACAGAGAAATTTCAGCTAGCTGGGGGGAACGAGCTACGGTACCTGCAGCTCAAAAACTTCCTACGAAAGGAGACAAGGACGTACCCACAACCGCCACGACAGACACTACTGGAAGACCTACTGGACGCAAGTATCCTAGAGAAAGGGAACTGTAGTGACATGTATGACCGACTGGTAGATAGGGACGACACCGTACTGGACGCAACAAGGAGGAAATGGGAGGACGACCTGGGGATGGAGATCGGGTGGGGACTCTGGAGCGAAGCACTGCATAGGGTCAACTCCACCTCCACGTGCGCAAGGCTCAGCCTGACGCAACTAAAAGTGGTACATAGAGCCCACTTAACAAGAACCCGTATGAGTAGGTTCTTCCCGGAGGTGGAGGACAGATGTGAACGGTGCCAAAGAGGCCCGGCCAACCACGCCCACATGTTCTGGTCTTGCCCCAGACTTGTGGAGTACTGGACAGCCTTCTTCGAGGTTATGTCCAAAGTGGTGGGAGTGAGGGTGGAGCCATGCCCGATAGTGGCGGTCTTCGGGGTTTCAGAACAGCCAGATCTATTCCTGGGGAGGAGGGCGGACGCCCTTGCCTTTGCCTCCCTGATCGCCCGCCGTAGAATCCTGTTTGGCTGGCGGTCAGCAGCACCGCCCAGAGCTGCGGACTGGCTGTCCGACCTCTCGGAATCTCTCCAAATGGAGAAAATCAAATTTGCCATCCGAGGGTCGGACGACGGCTTCCACAGAACGTGGGAGCCATTCATGCAACTGTTCCGGGACCTATTTGTGGCCAATGTACAAGAGGAAGAATAGTCGGGGGAAGGTAGCGGGAGGGGGGGGCTACAGGTTTGTTACGGGGGTTCGATGGCTAGCTAAGGCCCAAAACCAAACTAAATAAACATGTTGGGGGGGGGGGGGGGGGGCGCAGTTACTACTACGAAGATGCTTACCTGTAAATATGTATGTTAATTTTTGCGTGTTTGTTTTTTTTTTCTCTCTCCTAACAATTTGTAATTTGTTCAATATAAAATATGAAAACTGAATAAAAACATTTATAAAAAAAAACTTTGCTTGTTAGTTACCGTTTCACCATTTTTCTTGTTGGATTTTTGTTTCTTAAGGAATCTATATTTTATGTAAATAAATAACAATTACTTCACGGCTAGCGATTGCTTGTCGATCATCATACGTTTTATTGTAAGTTCCCAATCGACAACAGACAACTTTCATCTCGTACCTTGGCAGTTTCCTTCTGTGAGAAACACCCAGATAAATTAAACAAACAAAAAAAAAACATGTAACCTTCAGAGCCCATCTTCATGGCACAGTAAGAAGTCTTACAACACCAGGTTAAAGTCCAACACGTTTGTTTCAAACACGAGCTTTCGGAGTGCAGCTCCTTCCTCAGGTGAATCAGGCGGAGCAGTGCTCCGAAAGCTCGTGTTTGAAACAAACCTGTTGGACTTGAACCTGGTGTTGTAAGACTTCTTACTGTGCTCACCCCAGTCCAACGCCGGCATCTCCACATCACATCTTCATGGCAACATGGCATGCTTTGGGGGGGGGGGGGGATTCTAAACAGAAATAGGAACTTTCTTCCAACTTCCAAACACCCTTTCAGTCTGTGATTCTTGTGAAATTTTAAACCAAGTATTTGCAACAAGGCTCAAAGAGAATCAGCGCACTGGAGGCTAAGTCGTAAGACCGGCCAGTCCAGCAGAAAGAAACCCTCCGACTCTCCCACTTCACCAAGTGTCAGAATGAACAAAATGCAGTCCTGGATGTAATTAAGAGCAGAAACAATAACAGCAGAATCCAAACCCCTGTAGTCACTTGTGAACTTGTTGGTGTAGATGCGGTGAAACACCGATTCCCTTCCCTCATTGGGAGCAGGAGAACGACCACTGACCAGTGTGAATTCGCTGATATCTCTGCAGGTTGGATAATTCCGTAAATCCCTTCCCACATTTAGAGCAGGTGAACTACTTCTCCCCTGTGTGAACTCGCTGATGTCTTCAGGTGGGATAAATGAGTGAGTGCCTCTCCTAATCAGAGCAGGTGAATGCACTCTGACGAGCGTGAATTCGCTGATGTCGTTGCAGGTTGGATATTTCATTGAATCCCTTCCCACACTGAGAGCAGGTGAATGGCTTCTCCCCAGTGTGAATTCGCTCATGTTTCAGCAGGGTGGCTGAATGTCTGAATCCCTTCCCACACTGAGAGCAGGTGAATGGCTTCTCCCCAGTGTGAATTCGCTGGTGTGTACGCAGAATGTCCAACCGAGTGAATCCCTTCCCACACTGAGAGCAGGTGAACGGCTTCTCCCCAGTGTGAACTTGCTGGTGTCTCTGCAGGTTGGATATTTCAGTGAATCTCTTCCCACACTTAGAGCAAGCGAATGGCCTTTCCCCAGTGTGAACTCGCTGATGGGTCTTCAGGTGGGGTAATTGGGTGAATCCCTTCCCACATACCGGGCAGGTGAACGGCCTCTCCCCAGTATGAATGCGTCGATGAGCTTCCAGCTTTGATGGGGCCCGGAATCTCTTACCACAGTCCCCACATTTCCACGGTTTCACCATGTTTTGGATCTCCTCGGGTCTCTCCAGATCAGACAATAAGTTGAGGCCTTGTCCACACACAGAACACGTGTACGGTCTCTCCCCGCTGTGAATGGTGTGATGATTTTTCAGGCTGTGTAACTGGTTAAAGCTCTTTCCACAGTCAGTGCTCTGGAACACTCTCACTCGGGTGTGTGTGACTCGGTGCTTTTCCAGTCACACTGATGTTTGGATGGTTAAAACAGAAACATTTTTCCTTCTAGATTCAAAGGCCGGTGAGATTCAGGCCCCGATGAATGGAGTGACTGTCAGATCGAAACATAACTTTGAGATTTCTGACTGAAATTCCACCTCTTCTAATATCCTGTAAAAACAATTTACAAAGATATCACTGTCAGTACAAGATAGAAATTTATAACAGACAATTCTAGTTTCTATCGAACATTCTTTCCTCTCTCGTTTGGGCAGCACGGTAGCATAGTGGTTAGCACAATTGCTTCACAGCTCCAGGGTCCCAGGTTCGATTCCCGGCTGGGTCACTGTCTGTGCGGAGTCTGCACGTCCTCCCCGTGTCTGCGGGGGTTTCCTCCGGGTGCTCCAGTTTCCTCCCACAGTTCAAAGATGTGCAGGTTAGGTGGATTGGCCATGCTAAATTGCCCTTAGTGTCCAAAACTGCCCTTAGTGTTGTTTGAGTGGGGTTACTGGGTTATGGGGATAGGGTGGTGTGGGCTTGGGTAGGGTGCTCTTTCCAAGAGCCGGTGCAGATTCGATGGGCAGAATGGCCTCCTTCTGCACTGTAAATTCTATGATTCTCCAAAACTGTAAATCTCCATCCCACACACTCTCCCTCCATTCTCACTCTGCTGTATCTAATATTAACCCTCCCAATTCTCCTGAAGGTGCTGATTCTGGCTGATTGACAGATCCATGCTCACTGCTTCCTGTCCAGGATTCAGAGATCAAAACAATTAGGAGCTTTATATTCAGATATTATGCTCCGATATTCAGCGTATAGAGCTTGCTCAACTATTAATTTTCTGTCCTCTAAAATGTAAGGAGCCATCGCCACAGGAAACCTGTCCTTTAATTGTGAACATTAGGAAAGAGACCATCCTTTTGGCCAAACAAATAAATGTGTCAAGCTGAGGGAACAAAAGATGTCAACGTCTTTAAGAGAGAACCGGTTTTCTCCCACAGTCCAAAGATGCGCAGGTTAGGTGGATTGGTCATGCTAAATTGCCCCTCAGTGTCCAAAAGGTTCAGTCAGGTCATGGGGATAGGGTGAAGGCATGGGCTGAAGTAGGGTGCTCTTTCCAAGGGCCGGCGCAGACTCGATGGGCCGAATGGCCTCCTTCTGCACTGTAAATTCTATGAACAATAAGAGACCTGGGCCAAGCTTTGCAGAGTCTGCACCCTCCCTGGATTCACTTCCTTTCCCTTCAGTTGCTGCAAGTGACCAATTGAAGGTGAGAATGAGAAAAGAAATGGAAAGGGGGAGAAAAGAAAGTGTTTTACTCCCAGATGTTGGAGACAGGAGGAGGTTTCAGTCGGTGTGAAGCTCAATCTTCACCCACAGACAGGGGCAGCAGCTCATTGTCCAGCTTCCGCATTCAGACAATGGAGCAGCTTTGACTGGCTGGAGGAGCAGAGTCCTTCCGGTCCTCCTGATTTCCCATTGGTCAATCCTCCCGCTGACAGCAAAGGAGGGGCGGGTCCCCACGTGGGGGGTGGGAGAGACTCTTCCCTCCAGCCGCGTTGAGCTGGTGTCCAATGGGAAAGGCTGGAAGACCCGGATGGTCAGTGCGCAGCTTTGTCCCGGGCCCCGCCTCACCCCCAGCACATGCGCACTCCTTCAATTCAGAGCTTCTCAATGGTTCCGGCCAATGGGAAGAGTTGGAGGACCGGAAGGACTCTGGTCCTCCAGCTAATCAGCGCGGGCTTTGCGTGAATGAAGCTTCACACAGACTGAAACCTCCTCCTGTCTCCAGCCTCTGTGAGTAAAACACTTTCTTTTCTCCCCCTTTTCCATTTCTTTTCTCATTCTCACCTTCAATTGGTCACTTGCAGCAACTGAAGGAAAGGAAGTGAATCCAGGGAGGGTGCAGACTCTGGAAAGCTTGGCCCAGGTCTCTCTCTCTTAAAGAAATTTACATCCTTTGCTCCCTCAGCTTGACACATTTATTTGTCTGGCTAAAAGGATGGCCTCTTTCCCAATGTTCACAATTAAAGGGCTGGTTTCCACAGGAGTTGGCTGACGTTGTGTTCCACAGGGTTCAGTGCTCTGACCACTGTTGTTTGTAATATATATATAAATGATTTGGAGGAAAATATTGTGGTTTCTATCTGCTATTCTTTTTTTGTCTACTGTGTACATTTCCCCTGGCTGCAGAAAAATATTTTTCACTGTACTTCGGTACATGTGCCAGGATCCCAGGTTCGATTCCCGGCTTGGGTCACTGTCTGTGCGGAGTCTGCACGTTTTCCCTGTGTCTTTGTGGGTTTTTTCTGGGTGCTCTGGTTTCCTCCCACAAGTCCCAAAAGACGTGCTGTTAGGTAATTTGGACATTCTGAATTCTCCTTCAGTGTACACGAACAGACACCGGAATGTGGCGACTCGTGGCTTTTCACAGTAACTTCATTGCAGTGTTAATGTAAGTCTACTTATGACAATAATAAAGATAATTATGTGACAATAAATCAAATTGATAAATCAGCCTGATTAGTAAGTTTGTAGGTGACATGAAGATAGGTGGAGTCCTGGGCAGCACAGTAGCATGGTGGTTTGCACAGTTGCTTCAGAGCTCCAGGGTCCCAGGTTCAATTCCCGTTTAGGGTCATTGTCTGTGTGCGTGTGTTTCCTCCGGGTGCTCTGGTTTCCTCCCACAGTCCAAAGATGTGCAGGTTAGGTGGATTGGCCATTCTAAATTGCTCTTAGTGTTCAAAAAGGTTAGTTGGGGTTACTGTGCTACTGGGATAAAGGGGATAGGGTGGAGATGTGGAGCTTAAGTAGGGTGCTCTTTCCAGGGCCGGTGAAGACTCGATGGGCTGAATGGCTTCCTTCTGCAATGTAAATTCTATGACTCTAATACAGCAATTATAGATAGATTGGAGATTTGGGTGGGGAAATGGCAGATGAAGTTCAACCTGGACAAATGCGAGATGATGCACTTTAGAATATCAAAATCAGATGTAAATGGCAGAATCCTTAGGGGCATTGACGTACAGAGGGATCTGGGCTTTCCAATCGATAGTTCCATGAAAGTAATAATAATACTTTATTGTGGAGGGATTGGTGTTTCTAAGCCCTGGCCCATAAAAAAGTGTATTATGAAGTTCACCTGACCTACAACCATCTCAGCAACTATCAACTCAAATACTCCCCTCAAAGAATACAGTACTCTATAAGTAACACTTAATCTTTCCTAGCAACATCCATAAGACAAATACCCTCTTTACAAAGACATCAGGTTTAAATTCTCTACTGAGAGCAGTTATCACTTTTAAATTAGCAAGTGATCTGAAGACATTCTTTATATGTAGAGAGAGATCAAAATTGCACCTTGTTTGGCTGGATGCAACTCCAACACTGAAACGAAACTAAAACACAGACACACACCAGCTTTTTACTCAAAGCAAAAGTAAAAAGCCACAGACTAAAGCCCAGCTCCCCCCACACTCTGACATCACTGCAGCTATTTGATAAACATCCATTTCTTAAAGGTACACCCACTACAGCTATTTGATAAACACCCATTCTTAAAGGTACTCTCACATGACAATATATATATATATAAACACAGCAAGAATTTTTATCAATTACAAACATAAAGACACCAACAGCGACAGTAATCTACGTATAACACTGAATGAATTCCCCCTTAGCTGTTCCAATTCGATAACAAAATCCAATGAACCAAAACCCCTTTTAAAGCGTGTGGCCCAGCACACTGTATTCTCACTTGACTGGGACTGATCCTTTTCCTGAAATTCTGATCCAGGTCCAGCCAGCTGATTCAGACTCCTCCCAGAAAACAACTATATCTTTAAAGTTACCAAGGCAGTTAGCCACACCCAATGGGCTTTTTACTGAAACAGTTTTTCAAATGAAAACAGAGAAAAACACTTCTTTCTCCTGCTACAGTCCAAAGCAGTCAACATAAAAAAATCCCTCTCACCTGACAGCCACAGCCCAATGTGCTACAAGTCACATGACAAGATGCATCTCGATAAACACGTGAAGGGGAGGGGAATGGAGGGATACAGATCATTTAGGCAGTAAGTAGGAGGTCTAAGTAAGGAATCTGGATCGGCGCAGGCTTGGTGGACCCAAGGGCCTGTTCCTGTGCTGTAATGGATTTTGCTCTTTTGTCCTTTGTGTTTGAGGGGACAGTAAATTAATAAAGAGATGTGTCTAGTGTTATATTGTGCAGATTAGATATATTATTTATAGTTCTGTATAAAGTACATTTATTATTATTTATAGTCTTGTAATATTGTATTGTAGCTCTGTTATATATTCCCATTCATCTCTTCCGTGAGAGGATTGTCTAGCCCCTCTCTGAAGCTCAAACTGCGACACCCTTAAACCATTGGTGATCGCTGCTGGTCTGTGATATAACAATTGAATCCACTCAATATAATCCTCACCCAACCCGAAGCCTCGCAGCGGATACACCAGATAATTCCACTCAACTCGAGCAAAAGCTTTCTCTGCATCGAAGGAGATCAGCAGCCCATCCAATGGATATTTCTGAAAAGCCTGAATCACATTCAGCAACCTTCCAACATTGTTTTCTTTTCTAAATGTTTTTATTCTCCATTTTCACATTTTCCTTCAGAATTTGGGAGCACGGTAGCATAGTGGTTAGCATCAATGCTTCACAGCTCCAGGGTCCCAGGTTCGATTCCCGGCTGGGTCACTGTCTGTGTGGAGTCTGCACGTCCTCCCCGTGTGTGCGTGGGTTTCCTCCGGGTGCTCCAGTTTCCTCCCACAGTCCAAAGATGTGCGGGTTAGGTGGATTGGCCATGCTAAATTGCCCGTAGTGTACTAAAAAGTAAGGTTAAGGGGGAGTTGTTGGGTTACGGGTATAGGGTGGATACGTGAGTTTGAGTAGGGTGATCATTGCTCGGCACAACATCGAGGGCCGAAGGGCCTGTTCTGTGCTGTACTGTTCTAAATTCTAAATCTAAATTTACACCCCACCCACAGACAGTAAACTGTAACAAATACAAAATCAATCCCCTTAACAATAACAACGATCCCATTCTCCCCAAACAACGGCCCACCTGTCAATATATGCATCCAATAAAACAAACCCTCCCACGGTGGAAACAGAAAACAAAGGAGAAAAAGAAAAAGGAGCCCGGGACCGCCCATGGTCACCATAGAGTCTACCCCCCCCCCCCCCCCCCCCCCTCCACACACACACACACCCTCAACGCCGTCCAACCTATGAAAGAGTATCGTACATGATACCCGAGAGTTGTAAACCGCCCCCTCCCTCCCCTCCAACTCCTCCCGCCCACTGCCTCTTGTAAAACTCCTCCCCCCCCAACCTCGGTTCCTTCTCCCCAACTTTAACCTTCCAACATTGTGACTGGAAAATCTTCCCCGTATAAACCCAGTCTGGTCCTCCCGTACGATTGTCGGAAGGATGTCCTCCAGCCTTATTGCCAGAACATAAGATCGCAGTTTCAAGTCAACATTCAAAAGAGAGATTGGGCGATGAGAGGCCCACTCCTCTGGGTCCTTGCCCACCTTCAGAATAAAAGAGATATTAGCCTCACAAAGAGTCGGTGGCAGCACCCCGAGTCAAAAGAGTGACAATACAGATCTACCAACAACAAATCCTCAAACTCCTGATAAAACTCACAGCCACAGCCATCCGGTCCCAGGGCTTTACCCGGCTGCAGCTCCTTCATGGAGTTTGACACCTCTTCCCTAGAAAGAGGATCATTAAGAACCTCAGGTTAGTTAAATCGACATGCAGAAATGGGATAACCTCCCGCTGCCTTTAGCGGGCTGGGTTCAGACTATTGAAATTAATATTCCCCCGAGGTTTCTGTTTCTTTTCCAGTTTCTCCTCACTTTTCTCCCTAAATCTTTTTTTTGGTAGGGTTAATGAGTTAGTGGTTAGGGCGGCACGGTGGCGCAGTGGTTAGCACTGCTTCCTCACGGCACCGAGGACCCGGGTTCGATCTTGGCACCGGGTCACCGATCGGGTGGAGTTTGTGCATTCTCCCCCATGTCTGCGTGGGTCTGACCCCCATCACCCAAAAAATGTGCAGGGTAGGTGGATTGGCCACTGTAAATTTCCACTGAATTGGGGAAAAAAACTTTTCAAAATCTAAAATAAAAGTTAGTGGCCTTCTTAATTGGGGGAGGTGGGGTGGGGTGCAGCAGGGAAGACCCCAAGGATTCAAGAGGGACCGACAGTCAGAGGTCTATCATCGCCCGGTTTGCTCTTTTACTATTGGGCGACCGATATTGAGAAGGTACTGGGGTGGATTGGTGATCTGAATTCAGTATGGGGACAGATGGAGGCGAGCTCTTGTAGGGGGCTCAAGTTTAAGGGCTTTGGTTATGGCCTCCCTCCCATTCTCTTTGGTGAGATACTCTTCACACCTGGTAGTGCTGTCCACTCGGGAGGGTGTGGAAGCAGTTCAGGCAACATTTCCAGCTCAGCTCCATATCATTGCTGGCCCCTTTCTCTGGCAACCAGCTACTTATGCCGTCGAGTTTAGACTCTTACGTTTTAAGTCATGGGAGGGGAAGGGGCTCGAGAGATTTGGGGATTTGTTTGTATTGGAATGGTTTGCTGGTTTAGAAGAACTGTTAGCACAGTTTCAACTTTCAGGGATGAACACGTTCCCATAACTCCAGGTTTGTGTGAAAGTCATTTACGTCTTTCCCCTTGGTTCCACAACCTTCCTTGTTGAGGAGGATCCTATTGTTAGCAGCGTCTGGTGGGGCGAATAGTTCACGTATTTAAGGAGAGATCCTGCAAGCTGGACGTGGTGCGAGCAAAGTGGGCAAGGGAACTGCGGCCTATCTTGAGGACGTGTGGAGTAAGGCCTTTTGCAGGGTGAACTCCACCTCTTCCTGTGCATGGCATTGACTTCAGGAAGCAAAGTACTGTGCACACCCCTGTCAGCATCAACGGGGCTGAGGTGGAGATGGTTAGCAGTTTCAAATTCCTAGGGGTCCACATCACCAAAAATCTGTCCTGGTCCACCCACGTTGACGCTACCACCAAGAAAGCACAACAGCGCCTATACTTCCTCAGGAAACTAAGGAAATTCGGCATGTCCACATTAACCCTGACCAACCTTTTACAGATGCACTATAGAAAGCATCCTATCCGGCTGCATCACAGCCTGGAATGGCAACTGCTCGGCCCAGGACCGCAAGGAACTTCAGAGAGTCGTGAATACCGCCCAGTCCATCACACGAACCTGCCTCCCATCCATTGACACCATTTACACCTCCCGCTGCCTGGGGAAAGCGGGCAGCATAATCAAAGACCCCTCCCACCCGGCTTACTCACTCTTCCAACTTCTTCCATTGGGCAGGAGATACAGAAGTCTGAGAACACGCACAAACAGACTCAAAAACAGCTTCTTCCCCACTGTCACCAGACTCCTAAATGACCCTCTTATGGACTGACCTCATTAACACTACACCCTGTATGTTTCAACCGATGCCAATGCTTATGTAGTTACATTGTATATCTTGTGTTGCCCTATTATGTATTTCCTTTTATTCCCTTTTCTTCCCATGTACTGAATGATCTGTTGAGCTGCTCGCAGAAAAATACTTTTCACTGCACCTCGGTACACGTGACCATAAACAAATCCTATCCAATATAGTTAAAGGTGATACACAGGACTCGCCTTAACTAGGGCCAGGATGAGTGGTTTCTTTTAGGGTGTAGAAGACAAGTGTGAGCGGTGTCCTGGGGGGCCGACTAATCACACCTATATGTTTTGGGTTGTCCGAGATGGTAAGCTTTTGTGACTCCTTTCACACCATGTCAACGACTCTTAACATTGATCTGGAGCCTTGTCCTCTGATGGCCATTTCCGGTCTGTGCCAGAGCCGCGGACAGGGCTGAAGGTGGATGTCCCCGCCTTTGCCTTGTTCCGCTGGGGATGGAGATCTGCTACTCCACTCAGTGCCTCGGTGTGGCAGGGTGACCACATGGAATGTCTGTATCTGCAGAAGGTCAACTACACTGTCACGGGTCTGTTGAGGGGTTCAACCGGATGTGACAGCCGTTCATTTCCTACCGGCCAAATATTTGCTCGGCTTATTTCCAAACTTCTGCCTCACAAACTTTCACCTTTTCTGCTGAGTAAATAGAGAGGCCGAGCCACTCCTTCAGCAATAGCTTACTCGGGCCCTCCATATGATTCTCCTCCACCATCGCCGAACAAACCTCCAGGCCCCGCTGGTTCTCCAGCATCCTGCACCTTTTATTAGCAGGGTAAGAAATGATCAGCCCCCGAGCATAAACTTCACACGTCTCCCACAAAATGGAGGGGGGAACTCGGGGGTCGAGTTAGCCAAAAGGAAGACCTCAACTTTTTGTAAAGGACACAATAAATGAAGTGTCTCTTATCGGGGATGGGTCAAACCGCCACGTTCTCGACCTGGGGGTGAGCCCTCGAGCATAAACCCCAGAAAAAACGAAGAGAGGGGGTATGGTCCGCGATTACAATGCTCCCTGTGGCGCAAGAGGACACCAGGTGTAGGATCGTCCTCTGCACAGAAACATTGTCGATGGTAGTGTGACGTTGATGTAGGGCTGGAAAGAAGGTAAAATCTCCGCCCCTCGGGTACAAAGTTCTCCAAACATCCACATAACCCACCTCACAAGCCGAGGTTACGCCTTAGCTTGTAGCACAAGTTGAGGCCAACGCCCTAGCTTGCAGCATTGGGGGGGGGGGGGGGGGGGGGGGGGGGGGGGGGGGGGGGGGGTTCTCTACCAGAGGATTTAAGTGGCCGTTGAAGTCACTAAACACAAAGAGTTAGTCGAAGCTAACTCTACAAAACCCACAAAAGCCTTTGTAATGAACTCCAGGGAGTAATTCGGGGATCCATAAACATTCATTATTGAAACAACATTTCCATGCACCGAACCTCTAATGATCACATATCCACCTCCTTTATCCTTGGTGCAGGTTTCAACCTCAAAATGGATATTTTTATTGGATAAGGATATCCAATGGATAAGGATTGCCACAACCCTGCTACTTGATGAAAAAGAGGCAAAACAAATCTGCCCCACCTAATCCCGCCTCAATTTAAAGTGTTCCTCATCATCCAGATGAGTTTCCTGTAATAAAACCTGTACTGCGCTGTATCGTTCTATGTTCTATGTTCTAAAACCATATCGACTTTCTCCCTAAGAAAGGAGAGGATCTTTTTCCTTCTGATAGGGTGATGTATTCCCGTACATTCCCTGAGAAAATTTGCAGATTAACTGCCGCCGTTAATTAGGCGACAGAGCGAACAGGAACAGATTTTCACACCACAATCAGGGCCAGCTCAAGGCACCGGCAACTCGGGCAGTCGCCCGGGGCGCCATGTGCTGGGGGGCGCCAGAGACTCGGGTCCCGCGCATGCGCAGTTGGGCCGGTACCAACCAGCGCATGCGCGGTGGCCGCCCTCCCCCAAGGCGCCCCCCCCCCGGTCCGCCCCCCCGTTCGGTCCGCTCCCCCTTCGGTCCTCCCCGCCCGCCCCCCCCCCTCGGGTCCGCCCTCCCCCTCGGGTCCGCCCCCCCGCCCCCCCCCCTCGGGTCCGTGCCGCCCCCCTCGGGTCCGCCCCCCCCTCGGGTCCGCCCCCCCCTCGGCTCGGCCCCCCCCCTCGGCTCGGCCCCCCCCACGGCCCCGCTCGGCCCCCCCCTCGGCCCCGCTCGCCCCCCCCCTCAGCCCCGCTCGCCCCCCCCCCCGCCCCCCCACGGCCCCGCTCGCCCCCCCCCCCCCCTCGGCCCCGCCCGGCCCCCCCACCCCCTCGGCCCCGCCCCCCCCGGCCCCCCCCCCCACGGCCCCACCCCCCCCACGGCCCCACCCCCCCCCAAGGGCGCCGAAGTTCAGCTTGCCCGGGGCGCCAGCAACCCTAGGGCCGGCGCTGACCACAATTGGGCGTGGGCCATTACCCCCTCCTCCAACTCACTTTACACCAGAGGCACCAAAGTTTCCCCAAACTGCTCCTTTCACGGATAAAAGCCCCGTCTGTACCAGAGTAGGATAAAGTCAACAACACATAAACCCTCCCATAATAACAAAAATACAAAAGAATCACTTAAAAAAATATGTATTTTATTACAAACATGTATTAAAACAGGTTACAGCCAATAAACAGTCCAGGAAACATACTTCCCAGCAATCAACTATACATATTGTACAATTTTTACCCCCCCCCCCCCCACCAAACATCCCCCACCTTTTCTCAAACCCCTCTGCAGAGCCACTTAACTCAGACGTTATCTTCTCCAACCACAGAAAGTCGTACAGGTCACCCAACCAAGCCGCTACCCCCGGCGGCGATGCCGACTGCCACTCTAGCAAAATTCGTCATCGTGCAATCAGAGAGGCGAAGGCCACGGCATTGGCTTTCCTCCGCTCCATGAGCTCCGGCTTCTCTGAAACCCTAAATATCGCCACCAAAGGGTCCGGGTCCACCTCCTCCTCCACTATCCTCGCTAAGACCGCGAACACTTCCGCCCAGAATCTTCCCAATTATACACAACCCCAAACCATGTGCTCGTGATTCGCTGGCCCCCGCCCACACCTCTCACACTCATCTGCTACCCCCTGAAAAAACCCACACATTCTCATCCGACTCATTTGCACCCAACACCTTAAACTGTATCAGACTCATCCTTGCACGAGAGGAGGTCCCATTTACCCTTTGCAGTGCCTCACTCCATACTCCCCAACTGATCTCCCCTCCCAACTCCGCATCCCATTTCTCCTTGATCTTCACCACCAGCTCGCCTCCCTGATCCCCCAGCCACATGTATATATCCCCAATTCTTCCCTCCCCTTCCACATCCGGAAGCAGCAGTCGCTCCAGCAGGTTGTATCCAGGCAACCTCGGAACCCCCTCCAGAGGGGGGTTTGTGGGGGTGAGACCCACGCAGACACGGGGAGAAAGTGCAAACTCCACACGGACAGTGACCGAGGGCCGGGATTGAACCCAGGTCCTCAGCGCCGTAGGCAGCAATGCTAACCACTATGCCACCGTGCTGCCTGGTATCCCACCTCTTAACATCCTCCCTGGCTTCCTCCACCAGCTTCGTTAAGTTCCACTTATGGAGCCCCGTCCATTCCCTCGCTACCTGAACCCCCGCGCAAAGTCCCTAACCTGCAGATACCTGAACTCACTCCCTCTCGGCAGCTCTACCCTCTCCCCTAGCACCTCGAGACTGGCAAACCCTTCCTCCAAATACCAGACCAGTCCCTCCACCTCCGCCATACACTATCCACCCCCCCCCCCCCCCCCCCCCCCCCCGGCTCAAACCCATTATTCTCACACAGCGGCCTTAACACCGACATCCCTTCCACCCTAAAATGCCTCCTCAACTGATCCCATATCATCACCGTGGTCTGCACCACCGGGCCCCCTGAATACCTACTCGGAGCCATTGGCAACGCTGCCGTCACCACAGCCCTCAAACTAGACCCCTGACAATATTCCTCCTCCATCCTAACCCACTCTCCCCCTTCTCCTTCCCACCACCGCCGCACCCTGTCCACATTCGCCGCTCAATAATAATGAAGCAGGTTTGGCAATGCCAACCCCCCCCCCCCCCCCCCCCCCCCCCCGCCCCCAGCTGCCTCTGTAGCAGGGTCCTCCCCACCCTCGGCACCTTCCCCACCCATACAAAGTCCAAAATGACCGTGGCCAATTTCCGTAAAAAGGCATTTGGTAGAAAGATCGGGAGAGCCTGAAAAAGAAACAAGACCCTCGGCAGAATATTCATTTTCACCATTTGGACCCTCCCCGCCAACGTCAACTGCAGTGTTTCCCACCTCTCTTTTTTTATAAATTTAGAGAACCCAATTATTTTTTCCAATTAAGGGGCAATTTAGCGTGGCCAATCCACCTAGCCTGCACATCTTTGGGTTGTGGGGGTGAGACCCACGCAGACACGGGGAGAAAGTGCAAACTCCACACGGACAGTGACCGAGGGCCGGGATTGAACCCAGGTCCTCAGCGCCGTAGGCAGCAATGCTAACCACTATGCCACCGTGCTGCCCGGTATCCCACCTCTTAACATCCTCCCTGGCTTCCTCCACCAGCTTCGTTAAGTTCCACTTATGGGGCCCCGTCCATTCCCTCGCTACCTGAATCCCCAAATATCGAACCCTCCAAACCTCCCCAGCAGCCCCATAATCCTTCCCATACTCGCCAGCGGATCCTAAACATACAGCAAGAGGTCATCGACAGAGAGCGACACCCACTGATCCCTGTGTCCCCGTCATAATCCCCCATCACTCCACCGACCCTCTGAGAGCCATCACCAATGGCTCTATGGCCAGGGCAAACAGCAACGGCGACAGCGGGCACCCCAGCCTCAGCCAAACTTCGCAAACTCATATTATACATCCTCACACTCGCTCTTGGCACCACATACAGCAACCGTACCCATGCCACAAATCACAGCCCAAACCTTGCAGAAACCTCGAACAATTAATGGCACTCCACCCAGTCAAATGCTTTCTCCACATCCATGGACACCACCACCTCCAGTACCAAAGCTCCTGACGGATTTGTAACTACATTCAACCTTCTTATATTACTCGTGAGCTCCCTGCCTTTCACAAACCCTGTTTGATCTTCTGCAACCACCCCCGGGACACACTCCTCCACCCTCCCTGCCAACAACTTAGCCAATACTTTCACGTCCGTGTTCAATAGTGATATGGGCCTCTACGACCCACAGTCCTATTTCACCATACACTTCCAAGTGCTTTGCAATCTCATCTTTAATAACAGACTCTAAAATCTTACCAATGACCGAAGTCAGGCTAACCGGCCAATAATTTCCCTTCTTCTGCCTCTCTCCCTTCTTAAACAGTGGTGTTACATTTCCAGTCCTCTGGGACCCTCCCTGCCTCCAGTGATTCCTGAAAGATCACCACCAATGCCTCCACAATTTCCTCAGCTATCTCTTTTAGAACCCTGGGGTGTAGTCCATCCGGTCCAGGTGACTTATCCACCTTCAGACCTTTCAGTTTCCTCAGAACTTTCTCCTTAGTAATGGTCACTGCACTCACCTCTGCCCCCTGATTCTCCTGGAGCTCTGGCATCCCACTGGTGTCTTCCACCGTGAAGACTGATGCAGAGTAACTGTTCAGTTCGTCTGCCATTTCTTTGTTCCTTGTTAAAATAGGAAACTGAGGGAGGGATTCAAATTCCTGGGGCTGGTTTCCTATTATAAACCAGCGGGGCTGGTTTTGCACTGGGCTAAATCGCTGGCTTTGAAAGCAGACCAAGGCAGGCCAGCAGCACGGTTCAATTCCCGTACCAGCCTCCCTGAACAGGCGCCGGAATGTGGCAACTAAGGTCTTTTCACAGTTACTTCATTGAAGTAACTCGTGACAATAAGCGATTTTCATTTTTCATTTCATTTTTATTACTTCTCCGGCCACGTTTTCCAGTGATCCAATGTCTATTTTGGCCTCCCTTACCTTTTATATATTGAAAAAATCTCTTCCTATCTTCCTTTATATTACTAGCTAGCTTGTACTCGTACTTCATCTTCTCCCCCCTTATTGCTTTTTTGGTTGCCCTCTGTTCGCTTTTCCAGGCTTCCCAATCCTCTGGCTTCCCACTAATCCTCGCCACTTTGTCTGCTTTTTCTTTAGCTTTTCTGCTGTCCTTGACTTCCCTCGTTAGCCATGGATGCCTTGTCCTCCCCTCAGCATGTTTCCTCCTCCTTGGGATGAATTTCTGTTGTGCCTCCCGAATAACCCCCCCAAAAACTCCTGCCATTGGTGTTCCACTGTCCTCCCTGACTTCCCTGCTGGGCTCCTTCTCCAATCAACTCTGGCCAGCTCCTCCCTCATATCTTTGTAGTTACCCTTATTTAATTGTAATATTGTTACATCTGATTGCAGCTTCTCCCTCTCAAACTGCAGGGTAAATTCTATCATATTGTGGTCACTGCTCCCTAAGGGTTCCTTCACCTTAAGATCCCGAATCAAGTCTGCCTCATTACACATCACTAAATCCAGAATTGCCTGTTCCCAAGTCGGCTCTGTCACAAGCTGCTCCAAAAAAACATCTCTTAGACATTCCACAAATTCAATTTCTTGGGATCCACTACCAACCTGATTTTCCCAGTCCACGTCCATATTGAAGTTGCCCATGATTATTGTGATATTGCCTTTTTTACATGTCTTTTCTATTTCCTGATTTATTTTCTGCCCCACATCCTGACTACTGCCTGTACATAACTCCCATCAGGGTATTTTTTACCTTTGCAATTCCTCAACTCTATCCACAGAGATTCTATGCATTCTGATTCTATATCGCTCCTTGCTATCGATTTAACTTCATTCCTTACTAACAATGCAACCCCGCCCCCTTTGGCCATCTGCCTGTCCTTTCGTTAGGACACATAATCTTGGATATTTAGATCCCAGCCATGATCTCCTTGCACCATCTCTCGAGCCACGCATTCATCCTATCTATCCTGACATTCCTACTCTGACTAGCTCGTGGCACTGGTAGCAATCCTGAGATTACTACCTTTGAGGTCCTACTTTTTAGTTTAACTCCTAGCTCCCTGAATTCAGCTTGTAGGACCTCGTCCTGTTTTTTTTTACCTATATCGTTGGTGCCTATGTGCACCACGACAGCTGGCTGTTCACCCCCTCCCCCCGAATGTCCTGCAGCCGCTCCGAGACATCCTTGACCCTTGCACCAGGGAGGCAACATACCATCCTGGAGTCTTGATTGCGTCCACAGAACCGCCTGTCTATTCCCCTTACGATCGAGTCCCCTATCACTTTAGCCCTGCCAGTCTTCTTCCTGCCCTGCTGTGCAGCAGAGCCAGCCACGGTGCCATGAACCTGGCTGCTGCTGCCTTCCCCTGGTGAGCCATCTCCCTCAACAGTATCCAAAGCGGTATATCTGTTTTGCAGGGAGATGACCGCAGGGGACACCTGCACTGCCTTCCTACTCTTGCTCTGTCTTCCTACTCTTGCTCTGTCTTTTGGTCACCCATTTTCTATCTCCCTCAGTAAGCTTCACCTGCGGTGTGACCAACTCGCTAAACGTGCTATCCACAACCTCCTCAACATCGCGGATGCTCCAAAGTGAGTCCATTCGCAGCTCCAGAGCCGTCAAGCGGTCTAACAGGAGCTGCAACTGGACACGCGTCTTGTACATGAAGGAGCCAGGGACAGCGGACGTGTCCCTGAGCTCCCACATCGCACACGAGGAGCATGACACGGGTCTGGGATCTCCTGCCATGTCTTAAACCTTCGGTTAACTTATACAACTACAATTCCAAAAAACGAAAGAAAAAATAAATAAATATACAAATGAAAAGACAATCTAACCAGCCATTGACCAGGGATAAAAAGCACCCACTCCCCACCTAGCCTCAAATTCCCAAACTCACTCTGAGCTGTGCCTCACTCTGGCTGTGTCTTCTCTGACTCACTGGGAGAACTCACTTGGAGTGAGTTAAAGTTGCTCTTTTTAAATTGACCTGAGTTGACTGCACCCCCCACCATCTGCTTTTAGATCAAAGTAGCTTAAGGTGGATGACACTTAACTGCCAACCAACTAAGCGAGTGTCCACTCCATTCTCCCCCAGCTTATGCTCCTTGATGAAGTCCTCGGCCGCCTCTGGGGTCTCGAAGTTACATTCCCGGCCTTCAAATGTCACCTGTAATTTTGCTGGGTGGAGCACCCAAACCTGATCTGCCGCTGGTACAGCACCACCTTGGCTTTGTTGAACCCTGTCCCGCCGTTTCACCAACTCAGTTCCAATGTCCTGATATATTGGGACCTTGTTCTCCTCCCATTCTCAGGTAAGCTTCTCCTTGGCCCAACACAATGATTTATTTCTCCACAAATTTGTGGAGTCTCACAAATCACTGCCCATGGCAGCTCCCCAGCTCTAGACTTCTGCCTCAGGGATCTATGCGTTCGGTCCACTTCAGGTGCCTTATCCAGCACCCCTTCTGCCACCAGCCCCGGCAGCAGCTTTGAGACATAAATCGTGGCACTCACACCTTCCACTCCTTCAGGCATCCCCACTATTCGCAGGTTCCGCTTTCTCGAGGTATTCTCCTGCTCCTCCGCCTTTGCCCTCAACGTTTTACAGAGCTCCCCACCTCTGCCTCCAGAGCCACCACACGATTGCTGTGGTCCGAGATCACTCCTTCGATTCCCCGAATCTGCAACCCCAGGGCCTCCAAACGATTCTCCACCTGCTCCGTCAAACTCTTCAGGGATGCCACAGCTCCTTCGATGACTTCGAGCGATCCTCCCGCATTTCCTTCTTCTGCTGGCTGAATTCCTCCTTAATAAAAGCCATCAACTGCTCCATCTGGGGCCTTCCACCTTGCACCAGCCCTTCCCCCTCCGCCATCCACCAGCTGCTGCACCACAGGTTTCCTCCAACTCCTTGGCCCGGTCTCTCACAGTCTTCTGATAACCAGCGGTCATCCCATTCCCGGGGGAAACTACTCCTCCGACCTTCAACTATACCTTTTCGTCAAAATTCCATCCAATATCGGGTCAAAAGAGCACTTTCCTATGCCTTCGAGCAGGAGCTGCCCTGTGTCCGACCACTCACACCATGGCCGCCACCAGAAGTCCAATATAAAAGAATCACCACCACAATAGATCCAAGGGGACATTCCTCAATAAGACTGAGGACCCGGAGGATTAACCCCACGGCCAGACTGTCGTTACCCTCAGGAGACCTTCTCCAAAATGAGGAGAAGAAAAGAACGGCCAACAAGGCAATAGAGAAATACAGCACAGAACAGGCCCTTCGGCCCACGATGTTGTGCCGAACTTTTGTCCTAGTTTAATCATAGTGTCCAAAATTCTGTGATAATCTAAGGGCAATTTTTCATGGCCAATCCACCCAACCTGCACATCTTTGGACTGTGGGAGGAAACCGGAGCACCCGGAGGAAACCCACGCACACACGGGGAGGATGCGCAGACTCCACACAGACAGTGACCCAAACCGGGAATCGAACCTGGGACCCTGGAGCTGTGAAGCAATTCTGCTATCCACAATGCTACCGTGCTGCCCTTAAGAACAAATTAATCTACACTCCGTTATTCTACCCTAATCCATGTACCTATCCAATAGCCGCTTGAAGGTCCCTAACGTTTCCGACTCAACTACTTCCACAGGCAGTGCATTCCACACCCCCACTACTCTCTGGGTAAAGAACCTACCTCTGACATCCCCTCTATATCTTCCACCATTCACCTTAAATTTGTGTCCCCTGGAATGAGGCTCAAAGATTGGTGTTGGAGAAATGGGGTTGAATTCATGGGACATTGGCGCCAGTACTGAGGAAGACGATCTTCACCTGAATCATGCTGGGACCAGAGTCCTAGTGAGTCACGTAACTCGGCTGTAGATACGCCTTTATACTAAATGGTGTAGGGGAAACTAGAAAACCCAATTTAATGGAGGAGGTAAGAGTGCAGTTAGCAATGAGGTGGATGGTTACCAGAAAATAAAAGCGAGGGACAGCACAGGTGAATGTCTTTATGCACCAAGGATTTATAGAAGAGTAGGGAAATTTAACATTAAAAAAATTCAAAAGCTTTGTATCTAAATGCAAGAAGAATTCGTAACAAATGTAATGAGCTAACGGCGCAAATGAAAACAAAAGGTATGACTTGGTGGGGATTACTGAAAGGTGGTTACAAGGAGACCAGGTCTGGGAATTGAATATCCAAGGGTACGCAGTATTTCGGAAAGAGAGGGGTGAAAGGAAAAGGAGGTGGCGTCGCCCTGCTGGTGAAGAAATGGATCAGTGCTGGAATGAGAAATGACATAAGCCCTGGAGGTCAAGATGTGGAATCAGTCTGGGTCGAAATAACAAAGGGAAGAAGTCAGTGGTAGGAGTACTCTATAGGTCCCCAAACAGTAGTTCTACAGTGGGGCACAGTGTAAACCAGGAAATACTGGGGGCTTGCAAGTAAGGTACGACAATAATAATAGGGGATTTTAATATGCACAGAAACTGGAGGAATCAAATTGGCACGGGTAGCCTGGAGGCAGAGTTCATTGAATGCATTAGAGATTGTTTCCTGGAACAGAGTGTTGGGAAACCATCCAGGGCGGAGGCTACTCTGGATTTGCTATTCTGCAATGAGGAGGGATTCATTAATGACCTCATAGTTAAGGATCCATTAGGGAGTAGTGACCATAATATGATAGAATTGAAGATTCAGTTTAGGGGCGAGAAAGTGGTGTCCCACATTAGTGTTCTGGAATTAAACAAAGGAATTACAAAGGCTTGACGACAGATTTGGCCCATATAGACGGCAGGAAGGCGATAAGGTAGGACAGCTGATGGGCAGTGGCAGTTGTTTCAGGAGCTTCTCAATTCCTCACAACTAAAATATATCCCAGTGAGGAAGAAAGATGGGAAGTGGGGTAAAAAAACATCCATGGCTAATCAAGGAGGTCAAGGACATTATGAAGACAAAATCTAAGTTCTATCATATTGCAAAGGCCAGTGGCAGGTTGGAAGATTGGGAAACGTTCAAATATAAACAAAGGAATGCTAAAAAAGTAATACATATGGGCAGCACGGTAGCACAAGTGGACAGCATTGTGGCTTCACAGCGCCAGGGTCCCAGGTTTGACTCCTGGCTTGGGTCACTGTCTGTGCGGAGTCTGCACATCCTCCCCGTGTGTGCGTGGGTTTCCTCCGGGTGCTCCGGTTTCCTCCCACAGCCCAAAGATGAGCAGGTTAGGTGGATTGACCATGATCAATTGCCCTTAGTGACCAAAAAGGTTTGGAGGGGTTATTGGGTTAGGGGGATAGGGTGGAAGTGAGGGCTTAAATGGGTCGGTGCAGACTCGATGGGCCGAATGGCCTCCTTCTGCATTGTATGTTCTATGTTTTATAATTTTAGAATAAGTGGGAGCAAATTTAAAACTATTTGAAGAAAAACTACTTCTCCCAAAGGGTTGTGAATCTGTGGAATTCACTACCCCAGAATGCGGTGGATGCTGGGACACTGAGTAAATTTAAGGAGGAGTTAGACAGATTTTTAATTGGTAATGGGTTGAAGTGTCATGGAGAACGGGCAGGATGGTGGAGTTGAAGCCAGGATGGGATCAGCCATGATCACATTGAGGGTGTTTAGGGTCAGGAGGCTAACTTGCCTACTCCTGCTCAGAGGTCATGTGTTCTGGGGAGGAGATACTCTGGCTGATTTTGAAATCCAGCTCTTGGTCTGTAGCATTGTAGGTAACAGATGAGGAACATATCAGCCGTGATAGCATGGTGCTGGAGGGTGTGCAGAGGAGATTCACTAGGTTAATTCCAGAGCTGAAGGGGTTGGATTACGAGGAGAGGTTGAGTAGACTGGGACTGTACTCGGAAGTTAGAAGGATGAGGGGAGATCTTATAGAAACATATAAAATTATGAAGGGAAAAGATAGGATAGATGCGGGCAGGTTGTTTCCACTGGTGGGTGAAAGCAGAACTAGGGGACATAGCCTCAAAATAAGGAGAAGTAGATTTAGGACTGAGTTTAGGAGGAACTTCTTCACCCAAAGGGTTGTGAATCTATGGAATTCCTTGCCCAGTGAAGCAGTTGAGGCTCCTTCATTAAATGTTTTTAAGGTAAAGATAGATAGTTTTTTGAAGAATAAAGGGATTAAGGGTTATGGTGCTTGGGCCGGAAAGTGGAGCTGAGTCCACAAAAGATCAGCCATGATCTCATTGAATGGTGGAGCAGGCTTGAGGGGCCAGATGGCCTACTCCTGCTCCTAGTTCTTATGATAGAATGGCGGAGCAGATTCGATGGGCCTGCATCCACCACCACCCACCCTTCGACAATGGCGCCACTCGGTGCACAATTGCTTCACAGCGCCAGGGTCCCAGGTTCGATTCCCGGCTTGGTTCACTGTCTGTGCGGAGTCTGCACGTTCTCCCCGTGTCTGCGTGGGTTTCCTCTGGGTGCTCCGGTTTCCTCCCACAGTCCAAAGATGTGCAGGTTAGGTGGATTGGCCATACTAAATTGCCCTTAGCGTCCAAAATTGCCCTTAGGGTGGGGTTACTGGGTTATGGGGATAGGGTGGAGGTGTTGACCTTGGGTAGGGCGCTCTTTCCAAGAGCCGGTGCAGACTTGATGGGCTGAATGGCCTCCTTCTGCACTGTAAATTCTATGATAATGCTCGGATAATAGAAGAAATCCAATGGATAATAAGCACACGGCCCATCTACCATAACTGAGATAAGATAATACAAGTCCCTGAAATGGGTCCATCTCTTGCTGGCGAACTGTAACTAGCGAGGTGCTGCAGGGTCAGTCCGCGGACCTCAACTGTTTACAACCTATATAAGTGATCTGCAGGCAGGGACAGAGTGTAACAGAGCAAACTTTGGGAACGATACTAAAAGAGGTAGGAAAGCAGGCAGTGAGGAGGGGATGAAGAGTTTACAGACTGATATAGATAGGCTAGCAGATTGGGCCAAAATTTGGCAGATGGAGTTTAATGGGGATAAGTGTTTGGCTGAAAAAGTAGAAAGGCAAACTATTATCTGAATGAAAAGCAGATTTAAAATGCACCTGGGTAGCGGACTCTGGCTGTCTTTGTTCATGAATCGCAGAAAGTCAGTCTGCAGGTACAGCCTGTAATAAAAAGGCAAATGGAATTTGAAATGAAAATGAAATTAAATGAAAAATCGCTTATTGTCACAAGTAGGCTTCAATGAATTTACTGTGAAAAGCCCCTAGTCGCCACATTCCGGCGCCTGTTCGGGGAGGCTGGTACGGGAATTGAACCCGCACTGCTGACCTGCCTTGGTCTGCTTTCAGCCAGCTATTTAACCCAGTGTGCTAAACCAGCCCCTATATTTTATTGCAAAAGGACTGGAGTATAAAAGTAGAGAAGTGTTGTTGCAATTGTATAGAGTGTTGGTGAGACCACATCTGGAGTATTGTGTCCAGTTTTGGTTTTACCTATTTGAGGAAGGATGTGGTGGCATTGGAGGCAGTTCAGAGGAGGTTCACATGATTGATTCCAGGGAGGAAAGGGTTGACGTATGAGGAGAGATTAAACAGTTTGGGGTTATACTCGCTGGAGTTTAGAAGAATGAGCGGGGATCTGATCGAGTTATATAAAATACTAAAACGTACTGATAAAGTAAACGTAGACAAAATGTTCCCCCTTGTGGGGCAATCTAGAACGAGAGGTCACAGATATAGGTTGAGAGTCGGTAGATTTAAAACTGAGATGAGGAGGAACTACTTCTCGCAGAGGGTGATGAATTTGTGGAACTCGCTGCCCCATAGTGCGGTGGAATCGGAGTCATTAAATGGTTTCAAGAGAGAGATAGATATATTTCAGATTTTAAAAAACAGGTTAAAGGGATAAGGGGGAGCAGGTAGGGAAGTGGATTTGAGACCAGGAAGAGATCGGCCATGATCTGATTGAATGGCAGAGCAGGTTCGAGGGGCTGAATTGTCCACTTCTGCTCCTAAATCCTGTGTCCCTATGAAATGCTCGAAGAGAAGAAGATGTCATTCTTTTTTTAAAATATTTTTATTCTCCTTTTTCGCATTTTCTCCCAAATCTGCACCCACCAACAATAAACAATAATGAGTAACGAATGTATTGTCAATCCCCATATCAATAACAACGATCCCATCCTCCCACCAAACCCCAGATATTAGCCCGCATGTTAACATAAACAAATGACAAAAAGGAATCAGGAATCACCCAGAGTCACCATTAACACAGTTCCCCCTCCCCCTAACCCTCACAGCCCCCCTAATGTTCGATGTTATCCAGTTTTTGAAAGTGCACATGTCTGTTCTTGGCCTGCTGCAATGTTCTAGTGAAGCGCAACGCAAACTGGAGGAACAACATCTCATCTTCCGGTTAGGCCTTCCGGCCTGAACATCGAATTCAACAACTTCAGATGATCAGCCCCACCTCGACCCATTTGTTTTCATTTCATTTTAACTGTCTTTTACCATTTCTTTCCTGCACCTTTCTCCTCTTTGCTTCCCCCTTCCCCCCCCCCCCCCCCCCCCCCCCACACCTACAGTTCATCCTCTGATGTTAGTTTCCCTGCTGTTTGACCTTTCACATCTTCTGTTCTCTCTGGGGACTGCCATTAGCACTCCTTCCCCTTGGTATCTGTGGCCATTAGCACCCGGTTTCCCTGGGTTTCTGTGGCTATGACTCATCTTTCATTCTCACTCCACAGTATAAATATTTCCCACTTTCTCTGTCTGTTAGCTTTGACAAAGAGTCATCGAACTCGAAACGTTAGCTCGTTTCTCTCCCTACAGATGCTGCCAGACTTGCTGTGATTTTCCAGCATTTTCCCTTTCGTTTCAGATTCCAGCATCCGCAGTAATTTGCTTTTATTATTTTGAAAGTGCATAATGAATAACACCCATGAATTGTAGAACCCCTCCATCCTTCCCCTCAGTACAAATTTGACCTTTTCAAGCGGCAAGAATTCCAGCAGGTCCCCTCACCATGCCAGGGCACAGGGTGGAGAGGTTGATCTCTACCCTAACAGGATCCGCCAGGATCAACGAGGCGAAGGCTACGATATCTGCCTCCGTACCCGTTTCCAACCCCGGCTGGTCCGACACCCCGAATATGGCCTCCCGGGGACCCGGGTCCAGTTTCACATGCACCACTTTAGAGATTACCCTAAAAACCTCCTTCCAGTAATCCTCCAGCTTTGGACAGGACCAAAACATATGAGCGTGGTTTAGCCCCCCCCCCCCGGCAACGTTCACACACATCTTCTACTCCTTCAAAAAACCAGCTCACCCTCGCCCTCGTGAGGTGTGCTCTGTACACCACCTTCAGCTGTATCAGCCCCAACCTCGCGCACGGGGTGCAGGGCATTCACTCTCCGGGGCACCTCACACCAGACCCCTTCTTCAACACCCTCTCCCAACTCTTCCTCCCACATTGCTTTGATCCCTTCCAGTGGTGCCTTCTCCTCTTCCAAAATAGCCCCGTAAACTGCCGACACTATCGTCTTCTCCAGTCGAAGATGTCATTCAATCGGCGCTCACAGAATAACAACTCCCTTCAACAGGATAAAAGATAACAAATTCAGACAACAACACCATGATAGGGAAAGAGTCCGGATTAGAGCCTGAGTTAGTCTGAGCTGCAAACCACCCCTCCAGATCCTTGCCATTCATGGATATAGCGAAGGCCGAGGCAGTAGTCGGATTATTGAAAGACTTGACCGAGTTGTCGGACACAATTTTCAGGGTCGCAGGATAAAGCGACATAATTCACTCCCGCAGCCTTGAGTTCCCTTCAAACTTCATCGAAGCCTCGATGCTTCGTTTGTGTGGCTGCCAAAATGTCCTGGAAGAAGGAAATCCTCATTCCCTCATGGAGCCAGGTCCCACCTCACCTTACCCGTCTCCAGGACACTCTGCTGATCTTTCAAGTTGTGGAAGGGAATGATTACAGGCCTGGGATGAAAACTATCCCTCGGCCTCAAAGACAGGATCCGATGTCCTTTCTAATTTGAAACACCCAGGCTCCACATCCAGCTGGAGAAAACGTGGCAGCCGATCCTCGAAGAACCGAACGGGAACCTTCCATCTCTCATGAAGTTTTAAAAAACAATTTAGAGTAGCAAATTTTTTTTTTTCCAATTAAGGGGCAATTTAGTGTGGCCAATCCACCTACCCTGCACATCTTTGGATTGTGGGTGTGAGACCCACGCAAACACGGGGAGAATGTGCAAACTCCCCATGGACAGTGACACGGGGCCGGGATCGAACACAGGTCCACAGTACTGTAGGTAGCAGTGCTAACCACTGCGCCATCGTGCTGCCCTCCATGAAGTATTTTCAAGACCGAGATTGATAGGTTTCTCGATATTGAAGATATCGAGGGATATTGGGGATAGTGTGGGAAAATGGTGCTGAGGTAGATTGGCCAACGATCTCAGTGAACGGTTAAGCAGGCTCGATGGGCTGAATGGCCGACTGCAGCTCCTATTTGTTATGATCCCTGTATCCAGGACAGGAAGCAGTGAGCAGGGATCTGTCAATCGGCCTGAATCAGCACCTTCAGGAGAATTGGGAGGGTGAATATTAGATACAGCAGAGTGAGAATGGAGAGAGAGTGTGTGGGATGGAGATTTACACTTTTGGGGAATGAGAGAGGAAAGAATGTTCCTGAGAAACTACAATTGTCTGTTCTAAATTTCTATCCTGTACTGACAGTGATGACTTTTCTAACTTGTTTTTACAGGATATTAGAACAGGAGGAATTACAGACAAAAATCACAAACGTCACGTCTCAATCTGACTGAGTCCTTGGGACCACAATATCATCGGCCTTTGAATCTAGAAGGAGAAATGTTTGCCTGGTCTGTCGGCTTCAAAACATTTTAAACATCAGCGTGACTGGAAAAGCACCGAGACACACACACCCGAGTGAGAGTGTTCCAGAGCACTGACTGTGGAAAGAGCTTTAACCAGTTACACAGCCTGAAAACACATCGCACCATTCACAGCGGGGAGAGACCATACACGTGTTCTGTGTGTGGACGAGGCCTCAACTGATTGTCCGACCTGGAGAGAAACGAGGACACCCAAAACATGGAGAAACCGTGGAAATGTCGGGACTGTGGGAAGGGATTCAGGGTCCCATCGAAGCTGGAGATTCATCGACGCATTCACACAGGGGAGAAGCCATTCACCTGCTCTCAGTGTGAGAAGGGATTCACTGAATTATCCAGCCTGCAGTCACACCAGCGAGCTCACACTGGGGAGAGGCCGTTCACCTGCTCTCGGTGTGGGACGGGATTCACTCGGTTATTCAGCCTGCGGACGCACCAGCGAGTTCACACTGGGGAGAAGCCTTTCACCTGCTCTCAGTGTGGGAAGGGATTTGTTGAGTTATCCAGTTTGCGGACACACCAGCGAGTTCACACTGGGGAGAGACCGTTCACCTGCTCTCAGTGTGAGAAGGGATTCACTCAGTTATCCAGCCTGCGGACACACCAGCGGATTCATACTGGGGAGAGGCCATTCACCTGCTCTCAGTGTGAGAAGGGATTCACTCGGTTATCCAACCTGCAGAGTCACCAGCGAGTTCACACTGGGCAGAGACCATTCACCTGCCCTCAGTGTGGGAAGGGATTCACTGAGTTAACTGGCCTGCGGACACACCAGCGAGTTCACACTGGGGAGAAGCCATTCACCTGCCCTCAGTGTGGGAAGGGATTCACTCAGTTATCTAGCATGCAGACACATCGACGCATTCACACAGGGGAGAAGCCATTCACCTGCTCTCAGTGTGAGAAAGGATTTACTCAGTTATCCCACCTTTGCAGGCACCAGCGAGTTCACACCGGAAAGAAGCCATTCACCTGTTCTGAGTAGGGGAAGGGATTCAGTGATCCGTCCCCACCTCGGAGACAGCGGCTACATTTTGTTCATTCTGACAGTTTGTCAATGAGGATGGTTGGAAGGTCTCTCTTCTGGACTGGCTGATCTCACAATGTTGCTTCCAGTGGGTTGATGATCTTTGAACCTAGTTGCGATTACCTGGTTCCAAGTTTCACAAGAACCACAGAGTGAAAGGGTGTTTGGACATTGGAAGATATTTATTTCCCATTTCTGTTTGGAACCTCCCAAATCATGCCACATTGCCATGAAGATGGGCTATGATGGTTACATGGTTCTTTTGTTTAATTTTTCTGGGTGTTTCTCACAGAAGGAAGCTGTCAAGGTATGAGGAGCAAGTAGTCTGTGGTAGATTGGGAATTTACAATAAAAGGTATGATGAAAGACAGGCAATCGCTAGCATTTAAGGAATTATTACATATTGACGTTGAACAATGATTTTCAAATTTTCTTGCTTGGGATCCATTTGTATCAACCGACCATCCTTCCAGACCCATGCCAGCAGCTACTTATGACCGCGCCGGCCAACCCTCGCGACCCACACCGGCCGGCTGTCACGGCCCTCCATTTCCGCTTACCTGTAAAATTACTGTTGAGCCTGCTTGGTCCTCACTTGTTTTGTCACTCAATGGTACATTTCTGCTAAGGACATCAGCTGATGAAAGAAGTTCTCACCTCATCCGTTGGAAAAAAATCAAGAGGTTGGACCTCGAACTCGCCATGCTTAATCTTCAAATGTCTTTGAAGTTTTGAGGGTTTTGAACTTTTATTTGCCTGTACTTCCCTGTAGATAACACACGTGAACTTAGCATCCTGATTTGCATTGGCACAATTAATCAACCCACACCTCAAGCAATCAGCTTCATGCTGCTCTGTTCCTGATTTCAGTGTCTTCTGAATGGGTTGTTCACCAGAGGCCCTGGAGCTCACTGCTGGCTGCTGTAAAATGGAGGAATCTCTTGCGTGCCCATGTGACGTCGGTGTATGTGGCGCGTGACCTGCTCTCTGCCGCCACTTCTGGAGAGCAGACTACATTGATTTTTAAGAAGAATCTGCTCCTGTGTCAGCGCGCTGATGTCAGCAGGAGGTGGTCTGCCTGGCTGGGCTCCGGGCCTGTGCACTGTGAAGGGGTCACGCACACGTGGGAAGGCCGGCATTCTGAAAGCCGGGCGTGGTCGTTGGCTGGTACGTCCCGCGATCTGGAACGTCACGACTGATGGCTCTGCGACCTTCCCGACACCTGCCCGTGACCCGCCTATGGGTCGCGACCCTGAGTTTGAAAATGACTGCATTAGCCTGATGTATCTAGGAGGGAAAATGCTGCAATCTATTATTTTTTTAAAAGGCAAAGTCGCTATTGTCCCAGATGACCATTTCCTTCTATTCCTTTCTCCCTCACGTGTGTATCTTCAATGTATTCGACCACTCGCTGTGGTGGCGAGTTCCACATTCTCACAACCCGCTGGGTATCCCATGAAATTCCGACAGGATTATTGAATCTCTGAAAATGGATTGAAAATGTGCGCAGCGGGCAGCATGGTGGCACAGTGGTCAGCATTGCTGCCTACGGCGCTGAGGACCTGGGTTCGAATCCCGGCCCTGGATCACTGTCCGTGTGGAGTTTGCACATTCTCCCCGTGTCTGCGTGGGTTTCACCCCCACAACCCAAAGATGTGCAGGGTAGGTGGATTGGCCACGCCAAATTGCCCCTTAATTGGAAAAAATAATTGGGTACTCTTAAAAAAATTGGGGAAAACAAAATGTGCGCAGCATTTGTAACAAAATGGATGAATTATCAGCACGGACAGAGAATTTCTTTTTTCTCTCTTTTTAAAAAATTTAATGCGCCCAATTATTTTGTTTCCAATTAAGGGGCAATTTAATGTGGCCAATCCACCTAACCTGCACATCTTTGGGTTGTGGGGGTGAAACCCACGCAGACACGGGGAGAATGTGCAAACGCCACACGGACAGTGACCCAGAGCCGGGATTCGAACCCGGGTCCTCAGCCCCGCAGTCCCGGTGCTAACCACTGCGCCAAATGCCGCCCCATGGATAGTGACACGTGTGCTCTGATGCACATTTACAGAGACTTGGTTGAAAGGTGACCAAGGCTGGGATCTGAATGTTGACGGATATTTGGCGTATCGGAATAGTAGGAAGCTAGGAAAAGGTGTTGGGATCTCTCCTGTCGACGGAGAATGACATTAGTTCAGTATTGAGTCGGGCGGCACGGTGGCACAGTGGTTAGCATTGCTGCCTACGGCGCTGAGGACCCGGGTTCGAATCCCGGCCCTGGGTCACTGTCTGTGAGGAGTTTGCACATTCTCCCCGTGTCTGCGTGGGTTTCACCCCCACAACCCAAAGATGTGCAGGGTAGGTGGATTGGCCGCACTAAATTGCCCATTAATTGGAAAAAATGAATTGGATATTCTAAATTTATAAAAAAAAAAAAAAAAAAGTTCAGTATTGAGTCCACCTTAGCCTGGACGATGAGGATGTGGAATCAAGATGTGGGATGAGATAAAAACAAGTAAAGATACAAGGCCTCTTATGTGAGTGGTTAATGGGCCTCCTAACAGTGATTACATTGAAGGTAGAGTGTACAGGAAGTGATAAGTAAGGCTTGTAATTAATGTACCACATTAATGGGTGACTTTAATCGAATGTAGAAGGGGGAGATAGCCTGGAATATGGGTTCATGAAGTTTTGGGGGGGGAAATATTTCAGAGCTGTTCCTCCTAGTGCCAACCATGGAGCAGTCTATAAGACCATAAGACATCGGAGAAGAATTAGGCCATTCGGTCCATTGAGTCTGCTCCACCATTCAATCATGGCTGATGTGTTTCACATCCCCATTCTCCTGCCTTCTCCCCATAACCCCTGATACCCTTATTAATCAAGGAGAGCTCAATGTGCAGTGAGACATCAATAAACACATTGTGATGGAGCATCGAGCTAACAGTGATCATAATATTGTACGTCCATGTTTAGTAATTTCAATAGTTTTGGTTTAGTTATGTTCAGTTATCTCGGAGTCAAAGTGTATGATAGATCTGTACTTTGGTTAATATATCTTATGTGTCACCGCACTTTATACTACTCATCAGATTATCAAACTGAGCTTCATGCGTGAAGTAAATTATCTTTTATTCAGTTAGTTTTGCAGATGTCACTTATCAAAGGTCAGTTTTCTTGCAGATCGAGTTTTTTAAAGTTTGTTTTGTCCCACAAATACAGAGTTCTGAGTTGAATTCAATACAAATTACAGCTCTTGATATTTCTTCTAATTGAGCACACGGTACAGAAAAGTTGAAGATAAACAAAATGGCCGTTCAAAGCGATAGTGCAGAAAAAAAACCTCAGAAGTTAAGACAGATGATTCCGGAATGAATTGTTCAAAGCGGCAGTACTTTTTAAGATTATTGCTGTCACTGATGTCTTTCCCCATTTCTGGCTGTGATTGGGTTCAAGTTATTACACAGTTAATTCAATTCGATCAAAATATCTGTCCATCAAATTTTAATATGAGGCGTTTGAAATCCGTCTTTCTTATGAATCTTATCCGTTGTCATGAAAACAGTTTCTGGGAATATAGCACAAAAACTTTGAATTAGACAAATGTGTCCTTGGCCTGTCTGGCTTCATTATCTTAATGTTTCCCATGAGATTCAGCATTTTTACTGTCCTGTTTGAAATGTGGGTATTTTAACAAACCATTTCAAGAAGCCATTTTAAATCTTGGGCCATTTATTCCTTTATACTTATATACTAAAAAGATAGATTTATACTAAAAAGGTAGATTCTGTCAGTGTACGAGTCAATTCACTCAATACGGTATTGTACTGTGTGAGTCTCTGTCTTCAGGTTCACTCCTCCTTGACAAGTGACTTGTGCCACATCGTCTTCGGCCAAAGTAGGGTTACATTTTGTGGTTTTACCACAGGATTAATGCTGAATGAGAATCTCGGTGATGAGACCATCAATTCACTAGACACGTGCTTTGAGATATGAACAGTGGTTTTAATCTACTTACTACAGAGCCAGCCTGTTACACGTTGAACTCGCGATGAACTGGTCGGCTGGCTCTGGGCATCGATATTTATACAGCAGTCCAGGGGGAGGAGCCGTGGGCGAAGCCGAGGGTGGAGCCCTGTACAAACTCCTAAGCATCCCCAGAGCTACTCCCCCTAGTGGTCGGGCAACGCAACTGCGCTTACAATCGTACGGTCTCATATATATATATCACAGTGTGAATTACAGAGTTACATTCACCACACTCGGTTACATTTTTGCAGGATTAGGGGATTCATGTGATGTTTCCTGTAGTTTCATTGTGTCAGTGCTGGAGAAATGCAATGTCTTAAATTGTATTCACTTCTTTATATGTTCCGAATGGATAGGCACATGGAGCACAGCAGAATAACAGGGAGTGGGATAGCTTGATCTTGGTTTCGGACAATGCTCGGCACAACATCGAGGGCCAAAGGGCCTGTTCTGTGCTGTACTGTTCTATCTGTTCTTAACTGAAAGTGAAATAGTCACTTTCCTTCAAAGTATACACAGATTTTCTGCATTGGCGTGGGTTTTATTATCAGTTTCTATAATGGCATTGTAGTTATGTAGTTTCTGCAACTTTTCCTTCTTATGAACACGCAATTTATTAATAGAAAATGGTGTTTTGTAATATGTATCTTGCTACTTGAACTTTAATACACCAATCATCTTTATGGATTTATTTTCTATGTCAGTAATAATTGCCGTATAAGTTGGTGTATCTCTTATACTTTCAGTTATTTGTATTTAAGTAACTTGCTTCAGGCATCAGCAGTCACTAAAGTTGCACATAATACCTGAGATGTATCATCTCAGCATGGCGACACAGCAGCATAGTGGTTAGCACTGCTGCCTCACAGCACAGGGACCCGGGTTCAATTCCGGCCTTGAGTGACTGTGCAAATCTCCCCGTGTCTGCGAAGGTTTCCTCAGGGGTGCTCCGATTTTCTTCCACAGTCCAATGTCGTGCAGGTTAGGCGATTGGCCAGGCTAAATTGCACCTTAGTGTCCAAAGATGTGTAGATTAGGTGGAGTTATGGGGATAGGTAGGGGAGTGGGCCACGGTCAGGTGCTCCTTCAGAGGGTCAGTGCAGACTCGATGGGCCAAATGGCCTCCTTCTGCACTGTAGGAATTCTATGGTTCTATCCTATCAATTAGGACGGTGGGCCTGACGAACATCAATCATGAGGAAGTGACACCACACATCCTCTTATTAAAAGTACGTAGCAAAGAAATTACCTTGTGTTGCCTTGTTACCTGAGTGCAAAACCGAGAAACTTAATAAAACAGCAGGGAACAGCAATAAAGAAAAGGATGTTACCATAAATGACTGAGGAGTTAATGGGAAGTGACATCGGCAAAGTGACCAAGTTAATGGGAAGTGACATCAGCAAGGTGACAAACATCCTTCAGAGACCAATCAGATTGATTGATTGTGCCCCCATTTAACCAATCAGGGACTGATCATGGGCTTCTTGGGCCAATCAGGACCACAGGATAATACCAACCATGCGTAGAGGTAATTGCTGGAAAGGGTTAATGAGCTACAATTCTCTGGAGCTCGGTGCACAACACAACATGAAGTAAGAGGATAGACTTCAGTCAACAGAACAAGAGACATCGCCACAGTCACCTGGAAGTCGGGAGCTGGTGAGCCAGAGTGAACGGACTGATCCACTGCCTTGGTTAATTTTGTACTTATTACAATTAACTTAATAAATTCTGTGACAAAATTCTTGTACCCAGAATGGTCTGTAACTAGTCAGGAGCTGCAGGTTCCTTTTAAGTAACTTTCACAACTTATTCTGACGTGTAATTTATTTGAGGATTACAATTGAGATTGGAGCCAAACCCAGATCTTACAATAGGATCGAATTTCACATTCCGTTTGGGTATCCTGCACTAACGGTGATGGCTTTTATAAACTTTTACAGGATATTAGAAGGGGAGGATTTACAGAGAGAAATTTCACACCAAACATCACGTCAAGATCTGATAGAATCACTCGATTCATGGGAGCTGAATATCATCGACCATTGAATCTAGAAGGAGAAATCTATGCCTGTTTCGCTGAAAGAGATGTTTAAACATCACTCAGTGTACAGACACTGAGACAGGCTCATGCGAGTGTGAGGCATCACTAGAAACAATGGGCATTTTCTCCGGTGTCCGATGCCGAAATCGCGTTCAGCAATCGGCCAGAGAATCCCTGTTTGCGCCAAAATCAGTGGCGCCGCCACTTTGCCGATGCTCCGCCCCCTGCAAAAGGCGTACTTGCAGAGTAGGCCGCAAACTGTCGGGACGGCCTGAGGAAGTCACCTGAGGCCCTCCCCCAATGGGCGGGGCTCCCCACGGCGTGGAACGCTTATCCTATTTTTTTCCGGGAACCAAGCGTGGCGGCTACGGACTACGTCCAGCGCTGCAACAGTTGGGTGGGAGTCGTTCCACGGGCAGGAAGGGTTTTGGTGGGGGCTGGGGGGCGCTGGTCGAAGGTGGCGGGCCAGGTCAAAGAGGGGCAGTTTTTTGGCAGGCCGGATCCGCGCGTGGCCGCTCCATGTTGTACGGCGCCACCATGCGCATGCGTGGCCACGGACCCGGCAACTCTCCGGCCATATCCGCAGCTAAAGCTGGGGGCCCTCTGCTGCGCCCGTTTTTTCGGGCGTGAAACGTCACTGTTCCCACACAGGCGTCAACACTTGGTCTTCAAATCAGAGAATCCAGTCCAATACATTTTCTATTTGTCAGCTCACCCAAAGATGTAAATTCCAGCACACATTTTTCCATCTTGTATTTGTTTAATGTTTTGTTCGCCCGTTTAAATGTCCTCGACCGTTGGACGTTTCATTACAGAACTCAGCTCAAAGACATTAGAAATGGTGTCCGGCCTTGCCTGTGGGCCCAGCCAATCCAATTGGCCAATTCGATTTTACAGCAGTTCACTCCCAGCTTTGGAAGCATCTTCATCTTTCTGTGAGTTTCCGGCCTCATTGACTGTAACTGGGTTCATACTGTCTCCGTGAGATTGTTGATGTAAAGTCACGTCAGACCCACACTGCCCGATTTCCAATCCTATATATTTGAGTCCCCAGATTCACAGAATTTTACAGCACAGAACGAGGCCATTCGGCCCATCGTGTCTGCACTGGCTCCCAAAAGAGCTACCCAGCAAGTCCCATTCCCCTGCCCTATCTCCATAGCCCTCCAAATGCATCTGCTTCATTTATATATCAAGCTCTCTTTTGAAAACTCCTCTGGAATCCATCTCCACCACTCAGACAGCGCTTTCCAAATCCCAACAACTCTCCGAGTAATGAGTTTCTCCTCATCTCACTTCGAGATCTCTTGCTGACCATCCGGAAATTGTGACCCCCCTCACCGACTTAACAAGTGCAAACAGAATATCCTTCTTTGGAGGTTGCACATTCTCCCCGTGTCTGCGTGGGCTTCACCCCCACACCCCAAAGGTGTGGTGGATTGGCCATACTAAATTGCCCCTTAATTGGGGGGGAAAAGAATTGGGTACTCTAAATTTATTTTCAAAAATCCTTCTTTAACCTGTCAAAATTGTTCATAATTCTGAATACCTGAACAGGATCAACTCGATCTTCGTTCTGAGGAGAACAAACCCAATTTCTCTCATCTTTGTTTGTATCTAAAATTCTTCATTCCTGTTATCATTCTAGTAGATCTCCTCTGCACTCTCTCCAGGGCTTCAACATCTTTCCTTAAATAAGGTTCCCTATTTATAGACCCATGGATGCTATAAGCCTTCTTAACTGTTTCAACTTGCCCACCTCCAGAAACTTGGCACGGTGGCACAGTGGTTAGCACTGCTGCCTCACAGCGCCAGGGACCCAGGTTCAATTCCAACCTTGGGTGACTGTCTGGGTTTGTACGTTTTCCACATGTCTGCGTGGATTTCCTCCGGTTTCCTCCCACGGTCCAAAGATTTAAGTGGATCGACCATGCTAAATTACCCCTTGGGTGTCCAGGGATGTGCAGGTTAGGTTAAGGAATAGAGTGGAGTGGACTCGGCTAGTGTGCTCATTCGAAGAGTCGGTGCCGACTCGATGGGCCGAATGGCCTCCTTCTGCATTGTAAGGATTCTATGAACCCCGAGGTCCCTTTGCTCTTGTACTCCCCGTAACGTAGTACCATTAAGCCTGTACTGTCTCCCATGCTACTTCTCCCAAGGTGCATTACCTCACATTTCTCTGTATTGAAATTCATCTGCCACGTCTCTGCCCATTTGGCTAATGAGTCAATGTCCCTCTGAAGTTGCTCTGCGCCACCCTCACAATTCATTATTCTCCCTCGCTTCGTATCAACGGCACATTTTGAGATTTTACCCTCAACATCCGTTTCTAAATTGAAGCCTGACTCCCAATCTTAAATGTTGTTCTGATCCTGTCAGTAGCATTATTTAGGAATTCACAGCAACACCACATAGGCTGTCATTAACATTCATCATAAAGATGTCCGAGAGTTCCCTGACATGGTACCAATAAAGCACGGCAGCTTCTGCCTTCAGGTAGAGACAACCTGACTTGAACAAAACTGATCTGAGAAGTGCCATACACTCTGAAACATTGTTCAAGATATAGACGTGTTTAACTTCCAAATTCTTCCTTCACCTGGCAACTTCTCAGGAGGTTGCAGAAACACCGGCCCCTGGAGGTGATCCCCCAGCACAAAGGCAGCTTTTATGTTTCTTGACTTAAATTCATGAGAAAATGTGAAATCGACCGAAGAAATTTCAGAATGACCTTTCCCGCTGCGTACGAGTCCACTCTGACCTCTTTTTCGCCCAAGGATTCTTCAAATCCCCGAGCCACGAACCTCGCCTCGGCCTCATAAGTTCCATCTGGTTGGACGTTTTCCGCTCCGGTCCATTGGTGTGATGAAAATGAAAAATTGAAATGATAATCGCTTATTGTCACAAGTAGGTTTCAAATGAAGTTACTGTGAAAAGCCCCTAGTCGCCACATTCCGGCGCCTGTTCGGGGAGGCTGGGACGGGAATTGAACCTTGCTGCTGGCCTGCTTTAAAAACAAGTTCTTTAGCCCTGTGCTAAACTAGCCCCTCTGATGCTGGCTCACCCCTATCTGGGACCTCTGAACACACGCCAAACTCTCTCCAACTGCCTAACTCTTTCTGTTTATCCTCCCGTACGGCTTTATCCCTCATTTATCGGCAGCTACAAAACCCTCTCGGTCACGGGGACCTCAGCATCGCCCCCCAAACACATCCTTGGTGTAAAACCGACAATTCCCTGTCTGAAATGTTCCAAGTTTTTGAAATTACATTGAATCGATGTCAAAGAAACAGACCAGAAACAGATCCCTGAGGTTCTGAGGAGGCCCCAGTGGTCAGTCAGACTGAACTAAACACACGGGTGGTATAAAACAAACAATACTCACTCCGGTATCTGCTGTCCACGGGGACTTTCCTTTAATCAGAGCCGTCAGTGGATCCTCTTCCTGACACCAGGTTGTTGTGGGACAAATGCCACTCGGAGTCCAGAGTTGGTTAAAGTTTGGGAATCTTTATTACAAACATGCAGGGAATGCTTCAGCGAACCGAAGCATCTCAAGGAGTAGTTACAATAACACACATTTATACACAGTACAGTTACAGCTGTTTTGTCTGCAGGTTAGTGGGAAAGTACAGGACGGAAAGGAAACAACTCGAAAACAGCTCACTTATCGGCTATAGTGACTTCATCTCACAAAACACATCTGGGAAAACAATAGCCAGACCAGTAATCCAGAGACCCAGGGTAATGCAATAGGGATCCAGGTTCAGCAAATGGTGAAATTTAAATTAATTAAAAATCTGGAATTAAAAGTCATCAATGACCATGAAAGCATTGTCGATAGTTGCAAGACAACATATGTGCCTTTGTAGTGATTGGATAGTTTAATTAAGTATGTAGAACTTTGATGTGATCGGTTAATTATTCTCAAACGGGCAGCACGGTGGCACAGTGGTTAGCACTGCTGCCTCACAGTGCCGAGGTCCCAGGTTCGATCCCGGCTCCGGGTCACTGTCTATGTGGAGTTTGCACATTCTCCCCATGTTTGCGTGGGTTTCGCTCCCACAACCCAAAGATGTGCAGGGTAGGTAGATTGGCCACGTTAAATTGCCCCTTAATTGGAAAAATGAATTGGGTACACTAAATTTTTTAAAAACATTATTCTCATAAACTATGCATGATGACATATGCTAATTCCTGTCACTGAATCTCAAAGTATAGCTGCCTGTATCATTCTTGAAGCAGGCTTCTTTGACGTCAGTCCAGGAATGCCACCAGCCCGTGCTATAGCATCATAATAAAGGCCAGGTATTAACTCGAAGAGTCTTTGTCTGATTTTTGGTGAGGTGGAAGAGAGGAGTACACTCAAGTCGAATTGGACTTTTTTCCGCAACAGCCACGGTTGCATCACTTTTCCGGTTCGATTTTTGTTTCTTAAAGGAATCTATATTTTATGTAAATATGTAACAATTCCTTAATTTCTAGCGATTGCCTGTCTCGTGTCATGCGTTTTATTGAAATAGTCCAATCTATTACAACTTTTTCCTCATACCATGACAGTTTCCTTCTATAAGAAACGCCAGATGAATCAAAAGAACAACATAACCATCATAGCCCACCTTCATGGCAACGTGGCATGGTTTGGGAGGGTTCCAAACTGATATAGGAACTAAATATCTTGCAACATCCAAACACCCTTTCACTCACTGGTCCTTATAAAACTTGGAACCAGGTAATCGCATCAAGGTTGAATGGCCTCTCCGCAGTATGAATCTGCCACAGTCTCCATTGGTGGGATACATAAACGACTGTCTCCTCTACTCAGAGCAGGTGAAATGCACCTCTCCCTGGTGTGAACTCGCTGGTGTGTCCGCAGGCTGGATAGCCAAGTGAACTCCTTCCCACACTGAGAGCAGATGAACGGCCTTTCCCCTGTGTGAACTCGCTGGTGTCTCTGCAGGCTGGATAACTGAGAGAATTCCTTCTCACACTGAGAGCAGGTGTACGGCCTCTCCCCACTGTGAACTCGCTGGTGGCTCCGCAGGTGGGATAACTGAGCAAATCCGTTCCCACACTGATAGCAGGTGAATGGCCTCTCCCCAGTGTGAACTCGCTGGTGTGTCTCCAGGCTGGATAACCGAGTGAATCCCTTCCCACAGTGTGAGCAGGTGAACGGCTTCTCCCCAGTGTGAACTCGCTGGTGTGCCCTCATGCTGGATAACCGAGTGAATTCGTTCCCACACTGAGGGCAGGAAAATGGCTTCTCCCCAGTGTGAACTAGTTGGTGTGTCTGCAGGTGGGACAACCGAGTGAATCCCTTCCCACACTGAGAGCAGGTGAACGGCCTCTCTCCAGTGTGAATTCGCTGGTGTGTCCGAAGATCGGATAATTGAGTGCATCCCTTCCCACACTGAGAGCAGATGAACGGTCTCTCCCCAGTGTGACTGCGTCGATGAATATCCAGCTCAGATGGGCATCTAAATCCCTTCCCACAATCCCAACATTTCCACGGTTTCTCCATTTTTTGGGTCTCCTTGTGTCTCTCCAGGTCAGACATTGGTTGAAGTCTCGTCCACACACAGAACACAGGTAGGGTTTCTACTTTGCTGTAAATTGTGCAATGTTTTTTCACTCAGTGTGTGCGTCTCGGTGCTATATTCGTCCCACTGAAGTTTAAAATCTTTTGAAGCCGACAGACCAGGCAAACATTTTTTTCTACATTCAAAGGCCAATATATTCAGGCCCCGATGATTTGAGTGACTCTTTCATATTGAGACATGACGTTTGAGATTTCTGTCTGCAATTCTTCCTTGTCTTAATATCCTGTAGAAACAATTTACAAAAGACATCACTGTCAGTACAGGATAGAAATTCAGAACAGACCATTCTAGTTTCTCTGAAACATTCTTTCCTTTCTCATTCCCCAAAAGCTGTAAATCTCCATCCCACACACTCTCCCTCCATTCTCACTCTGCTGTATCTAATATTCACCCTCCCAATTCTCCTGAAGGTGCTGATTCAGGCTGATTGACAGATCCCTGCTCACTGCTTCCTCCCCTGGACACAAGTGATTATAACACATAGGAGATGCACATGGCCATTCGTCCCATCAAGCTGAACCAGTGAATGACATCATTGCCCGATGTACCTCAGCATTGTACGTCTGCACAACCCCACATATCCCTAGATATCTTCAATATCTAGAAACGTATCAATCTCTGTCTTAAAAATACTTGATGATGGGGGGGGGGGTCCACAGGCCTCTGGGGTACAGAATCTCAAAGCTTCACCACATCCTCGAGTGAAGAAACTCCTCATCTTCGTTGTCTCTCCAATTTACTGCCTGTTCCACATAACCCTTTCTTAAGTAGAACATAGAACATACAGTGCAGAAGGAGGCCATTGGCACTATCGAGTCTGCACCAACCTGCACGTCTTTGGACTGTGGGAGCAAACAGGAGCACCTGGACAATTGTGCTACCTTGACCCCTTTCAATCAAAAATCGGATTAAATCTTAAAATGTTCCTTAAATTTAGTCTATTACCCCCCTCCCCCCCCCCCACCCCCAGACTCCACTGGCCTGTGGATGAGAATTTCAGAGACCACCAACCCACGAAGGAAACAGGTGGTTGGCACTGTTGCTTCACAGCGCCAGGATCCCAGGTTTGATTCCCGGCTTGGGTCACTGTCTGTGCGGAGTCTGCATGTTCTCCACGTAGATTGCGACAGTACAATACTACAGGACTAGAAATAATTAACAATGTACTTTATTACAGAACCATAGATAATATATTGAATCTGTACCGCAGAACAACTCTGGACATATCGCTGTTCAGTATTAATTTACTGCTGCCTTAAATATCAGCCATATTATTATATTATTATCTCCTGGAGAAAGCAGTCCTTGAAATGTGAACATTGGGAAAGAGACCATCCTTTTAGCCAGACAAATAAATGTGTCAAGCTGAGGGAGCAAAGGATGTCAATGTCTTTAAGCGAGAGAGAGACCTGGGTCAAGCTTTGCAGAGTCTGTACCCTCCCTGGATTCACTTCCTTTCCCTTCAGTTGCTGCAAGTGACCAATTGAAGGTGAGAATGAGGAAAGAAATGGAAAGGGGGAGAAAAGAAAATGTTTTACTCACAGATGTTGGAGACAGGAGGAAGGTTTGAGACTGTGTGATCCTCAACCTTCAGTCAGTGACACAGTAGCAGCAGCTTTGCTGGGCAGGAAGGAGCAGATCAACCAGCTCATTGTCCAGCCCAGGACCAGTGGGCGAGCCTTGATCAGTCAGGGTCCTCCCGGGTTCCCATTGGTCAGTCCAACTCCCGCTGACAGCCAATGAGGGGCGGGACCCCACGTGGGACCCTCCAGCCGCGCTGAGCTGGTGTCCAATGGGAAAGGCTGGAAGACCCGGACACACAATGGTCAGTGCGCCGTTTTGTCCCGATCCCCGCCTCACCCCCCGCACATGCGCACTCCTCGTACGACAATCAGCACATGCGCATTCCCCATCCGGAAACCACATAAGCATGACTCAGCCAACAATCGCACATGCGTACCTCCGACTTCCATAATTCACCATTTCCGGTGAAGATTGAGCTTCACCTAGACTGAAACGTCATCCTGTCTCCAACATCTGGGAGTGAAACCCTCCCATAATAACAAAAATACCAAAGTATCACCACCTCAACACATCCACAAGGGGACATTCCTCAATATGACTGAGGACCCGGAGGATTAACCCCACGGCCAGACTGTCGTTACCCTCAGGATACCTTCTCTAAAATGAGAAAAGAAGGGCCAACAAGGGAATGGGGATCGAATGTCCTCCCACATTTTAGACCCACCTGTGAAGACCTGCATCCACCACCCACCCTTCGGCAATGGCACCACTCGCTTCTGCCATGACTAACGCTCAGATAATAGAAGACGATGGATAATCAGCACACGGCACATCTACCATAACTGAGATAAGATGATATGAGTCCCTGTGACATGTGAGGATAAGAAGAGATTCAATCGGCGCTCACAGAATAACAACTCCCTTCAACAGGATAAAAGATAACAAATTCAGACAACAACACCATGATAGGGAAAGAGTCCAGATTAGAGCCGGAGTTGGGAATGGAGAAAGCTGTTGAGAAGAGATGGGCTTCATCTGAGCCGAAATGAAGCCAATCCCGTGGCTGAGTAAATAGTGTGGTGGGGGTTCATTTAAACTTGTATGGCACGGGGATAGGGTGACCAATGGGCCGAGTGTGAGATGTTCCTATGAGAGCAAAAGAGAGAAGATGGGGAACAGGGAGAAGGAAGTGAGGGAATGAATGAGTGGTGACAGTGAACAAATAAATGGTAGCCTCCCAAAGGGCAATAAAGAGATAAAGGCAGTGTTAAATTGTAGGTGTGTAAATGCATGGTGTATAGTGAACAAATCTGGGGAACTGGAATCAGAAATTGCTTTGGGGGTCTATTGACAGAAACGTGGCTCAAGCCAAAACAGGACTGGATACTGTCATGTGAGAGTACCTTTAAGAAATGCGTGTTTATAAATGAGGGTGTATAAATATCTGTGGTGAAAGTACCTTTAAGAAATTGGTGTTTATAAATGGGGGTCTATAAATATCTGTGGTGAGAGTACCTTTAAGAAATGAGTGTTCATCAGTGATGTCAGAGAGTGGGTGGAGCTGGGCTGTCTGTCAGCTTTTTACTTTCTTTCGTTTTTGAGCGGCCTCAGGGTGTGTTTTAGTTTTGTTTTCAGAGCTGGATAGCTGCAGTCACAGCCAGAAGGTGTAGGAGTTTCTCTCTGTAATCTCAAGGTTGTCTCGTCATCATTTGGTGAATTCAGAATTATAAATGTTCTGAGTAGTGACTTTAACCTTATGTGCTCTGTTGAAAGGTGTTTTTTCTGTCTTCTGGATGTGGTTTGGGAAGTTATTAAGTATTACTTAGTGTTGTATTCTTTAGGGGTTGTATTTGAATTGATGGTTGCTAAGATGTTCCCTGTATGTTTTAAAAAGGTTAACTTGAGTTCATAGAATAAACATTGTTTTGCTTTAAAAAATACTTTTCCATTTCGGCTGTACCACACCTGTAGAGTGGGCTGTGTGCTCCCCATACCACAATCTATTAAAAGTTGTGGGTCAGATGAACTCCATGATACACTTTGAGGTTCTCTAAACCTTGGCCCATAACAATACTTAAAAATTTTTTTAGAATATCCAATTCATTTTTTCCAATTAAGGGGCAATTTAACGTGGCCAATCCACCTAACCTGCACATCTTTGGGTTGTGGGGGTGAATCCCACGCAGACACGGGGAGAATGTGCAAACTCCTCACAGACAGTGACCCAGGGCCAGGATTCGAACCCGCGTCCTCAGCGCCATAGGCAGCAATGCTAACCACTGTGCCACTGTGCCGCCCGACCCATAACAATATTTAACATCCCGGGTTATAAGGTTCATGGTAGAAACAGATTGTAGGGCAGCATGGTGGCGCAGTGGGTAGCACTGCTGCCTCACGGCGCCGAAGTCCCAGGTTCGATCCCGGCTCTGGGTCACTGTCCATGTGGAGTTTGCACATTCTCCCCGTGTTTGTGTGGGTTTCACCCCGACAAACCCAAAGATGTGCAGGGTAGGTGGATTGGCCACGCTAAATTGCCCCTGAATTGGAAAAAAATGAGTTGGGTACTCTTTAAATTTATTTTTAAAAAGTATAAAGAGGGTGGGTAAAACGGGAGGTGTAGCAGCCTTGGTCAAAGATAGTATCATATCCCTTTAATGAGATGCAGTTCGTGAATTAGAATCTATAAGGTTGGAGGTGAGAAACATGAAGGGAGTGGTGACCTTGTTTGGTATTTATTATAGACGGCCAAATAGTGGGGAGGAAGTGGAAGAGAGCATTTGTAGGCAGATTATGGAAATCTGCAGGTAAGTAGGGTTATGATAGTTGGGGATTTCAATGAGTCGAAGGTAGAGTGTGGGGCACGGAAGGGGAGAAATTCCTGCAGTATGTTCAGGAGGACTTTCTGGAACAGTACATTTCCAGTCCTACCAGAGGCAGGCTATGCTGGATCTCACCCGAGGAAATGAGGCAGGGCAGGTGGAGAACATCAGAGTGGGGGAGCACTTGGGAAATAGCAATCATAATATAATGATTCAATATGAAGTTGGAAAAGGATAAAAATCATGCACGGATTAAGATCCCATACTGGAAAAGGGCACATTTTAGATGTCTAAAAGTTGAACTGGAGCAGGTTGATTAGAAATGCATTTTGGTGGATAAAACAGTGGATGAAAAATGGCAGACGTTCAAAGGAGAGCTGAATAGAGTGGAAGCCAGGTACATACTCATGAGAAATAAAGATGGAACATCCAAAGCTCGAGTACCCTGGATGACTAAGGATGTTAGTGAAAAAATAAGGATGAAAAAAAGAAATGCTTGCCGGAATAATAATAGTAATAGAAATCAAGAAGAGTATATCATGCAGGAGAGAGGCTAAGGCTGGAATAGAGAAGGCTAAGAGGAAGCATGAGGAAAGGATGGCAGGCTATGCTAAAACAAATAGCAAAATGTTCTTCAAACATATTCATGGTAAAAGATTAGGGACAAGGAGGGTAAACTGTTCACTGAAGGGAGGGTATGGCAGTCGTACTAAATGAGTACTTTGTTTTTGTCTTTATCAAATTAGAGGGTGGCGACAATGACCCAGTTGAAAATGTGGGTATTGAGCAACTGAGCAGTATAGTGACAGATAAAGAAAAGGTGCTGAAAAGGCTGGCAGCAGTCCAGGTAGAGAGGTCGCCAGGCCCGGATGGGATGCACCCCGGATTGCTGAGAGAGGTAAAAACTTTGGTGTGGGCGCATTTGGAGTATTGCGTGCAGTTCTGGTCGCCGCATTATAGGAAGGATGTGGAAGCATTGGAAAGGGTGCAGAGGAGATTTACCAGAATGTTGCCTGGCATGGAGGGAAAATCTTATGAGGGAAGGCTGAGGGACTTGAGGCTGTTTTCGTTAGAGAGAAGAAGGTTAAGAGGTGACTTGATAGAGGCATACAAGGTGATCAGAGGGTTAGATAGGGTGGACAGCGAGAGCCTTCTCCCGCGGATGGTGATGACCAACACAAGGGGACATAGCTTTAAATTGAGGGGAGATAGATATAGGACAGATGTCAGAGGTAGGTTCTTTACTCAGAGAGTAGCAAGGGCATGGAATGCCCTGCCTGCAACAGTAGTGGACTCGCCAACACTAAGGGCATTCAAATGGTCATTGGATAGACAGATGGATGATAAGGGAATAGTGTAGATGGGCTTTAGAGTGGTTTCACAGGTCGGCGCAGCATCGAGGGCCGAAGGGCCTGTACTGCGCTGTAATGTTCTATGTAAGGGAGCATATTGCAGAGCCATCAATGGAAATTTTCCAGGCCTCTCTGAACACAGGATTAGTCCCGGGGGACTGAAGGATTGCAAATGTGATGCCTCTGTTTAAGAAAGGGGCAAAGGATAACCCAGGAAACTACAGAACTGTCAGCTTGACATCAATAGTGGGAAAACTGAGGAGACCACAATATGGGATTTGACAAACATACACTTAGAGAGAAATAAGTTAACACTAGACAGTCAACATGTCAAGGGCAGGTCATGTCTGACACATTGAGTTCTTTGACGAGGTGACACATGCAGTGTATGAGGGTAGTGCCATGGATGTTGTATATTTGGACTTTCAGAAAGCATTTGATACGGTGCCACATGGCAGGTTGGTTAGCAAATTAAACGTTTGGAATTGATGGGTCCTTGGCTGCATGGATTAGAAGTTGGCTCAGAGAAGGGAAACAGAGGGTAGGTAACGATGGGCGTTTCTAGACTGGAGGTAAGTTGAAAATGGTGTTCCCTAGGGATCGGTAGTGGGATCCTTACTTTTTCTCATTTATATAAATGATCTAGAGGTGGGCGTTGAGGGCAAAATCTCTACATTTGCAGATGATACTAGGGTAGAGAGATTGGTGAATTGTGAGGAGGTGCTGACGGACTTCAGAGGGACACTGACACGTTGGCCAAATGGGCAAACATCTGGCAGATGAATTTCAATGCAGAGAAATGGGAGGTATTGTATCTTGACAGAGGAAACATGGGTTAAGAAGGCTTATAGCATCCTTGGGTGAGGCACAGAAGCAAGGAAGTGATGTTACACGTCAACAACTTGTTCAGACCACACTTGGAGTATTGGGTTGAGTTCTGCCACCTTATTGAAGGAAGGATGTTAAAGCCCTGGAGAGAATGCAGAGGAGGTTTACTAGAATGATACCATAGAACATAGAACATTAGAACAGTACAGCACAGAACAGGCCCTTCGGCCCTTGATGTTGTGCCGAGCAATGATCACCCTACTCAAACCCACGTATCCACCCTATACCCGTAACCCAACAATTCCCCCCCCCTTAACCTTACTATTAGGACACTACGGGTAATTTAGCATGGCCAATCCACCTAACCCGCACATCTTTGGACTGTGGGAGGAAACCGGAGCACCCGGAGGAAACCCACGCACACACGGGGAGGACGTGCAGACTCCACACAGACAGTGACCCAGCCGGGAATCGAACCTGGGACCCTGGAGCTGTGAAGCATTTATGCTAACCACCATGCTACCATGCTGCCCACCAGGAATGAGGAATTTTAGATACAAGGAAAGATTGGAGAAATTGGGCTTGTTCTCCTGGGAGCAGAGACGATTAAGAGGTGACCTTATTGAGGTATTCAAAATTATGAACAATTTTGATTGGGTAAAGGTGATAATAATCTTTATTGTCACAAGTAAGCTTACATTACAGCACGGTAGCATTGTGGATAGCACAATGGCTTCACAGCTCCAGGGTCCCAGGTTTGATTCCGGCTTGGGTCACTGTCTGTGCGGAGTCTGCACATCCTCCCCGTGTGTGCGTGGGTTTTCTCCGGGTGCTCCGGTTTCCTCCCACAGTCCAAAGATGTGCAGGTTAGGTGGATTGGCCATGAGAAATTGCCCTTGGTGTCCAAAATTGCCCTTAGTGTTCGGTGAGGTTACTGGGTTATGGGGATAGGGTGGACGTGTTAATCTTGGGTAGAGTGCTCTTTACAGGAGCCGGTGCAGCCTCGATGGGCCAAATGGCCTCCTTCTGCACTGTAAATTCTATGAATTAACACTGCAATGAAGTTACTGTGAAAAGCCCCTAGTCGCCACATTCCGGCGCATGTTCGGGTCACAGAGGGAGAATTCAGAATGTTCAAATTACCTAACAGCACATCTTTCGGGATTTGTGAGAGGAAACTGGAGCACCCGGAGGAAACCCACGCAGACACGGGGAGAAGGTGCAGACTCCGCACAGACAGTGACCCAAGCCGGGAATCAAACCTGGCACCCTGGCCCTGGCACCAGGCCACCCCTATTGAAAGTCAGAATGAGGAAAGAAATGATTTGGAGATGCTGGCATTGGACTGGGGTGTGCACAGTAAGAAGTCTTACAACACCAGGTTAAAGTCCTACAGGTTTGTTTCAAATCACTAGCTTTTGGCGCACTGCTCCTTCCTTATAGGAGACCCTCTCTCTGGATCTGTGTAGACAAAATTACCTGCAAATGCTCGCATTCAAAGTATCGTCTTGCATTTTTGACTTTGCCCATAGATATGTTGTTGGAACCTACCTCTTCACGTCGGGGCTGGTTGAGCTCACTGGGCTAAATCGCTGGCTTTTAAAGCAGACCAAGGCAGGCCAGCAGCACGGTTCGATTCCCGTACCAGCCTCCCCGGACAGGCGCCAGAATGTGGCGACTAGGGGCTTTTGACAGTAACTTCATTGAAGCCTACTCGTGACAATAAGCGATTTTCATTTCATTTCATTCATCTGAGGAAGGAGCAGTGTTCCAAAAGCTAGTGATTCGAAACAAACATGTTCGACTTTAACCTGGCGTTGTTAGGCTTTTAACCGAGAAAAGAAATGGAAAGGGGGAGAAGAGAAAGTGTTTTACTCCCAGATATTGGAGACCGGAGGAGGTTTCAGTCTGTGTGAAGCTGGCAGCCGGTTGCCTGGAAACCTTGTCCCCAGGATGGGGGAGGGAGAAGCCCAGTTCTCTCTTTGTCACAATGGAAGCGGCTTTCCCAGGGGGTGACTGACATTTCTTTCAGCCTCATCCTCCAACGTCCGCATTGTGAGGTCACAATGGGGCCCTGGTGGGCTCAGCCAATAGAAAACACTGTCTCCGCGGCGACGTCTCCAGTGCTCAGACCCGGGAGCCCCTCCTCCACCCTTTGTTCCCCCCAGCACCTGAGACAAGGTTTCCAGGCAGTCGGCTGGCAGAAGCCGCTCGGCTGTCTCCCCCTCCCCCCACCCGTCCAGGGACTGCGCATGTGCGAAGGCGAACCCACTTCCTGCTGAGGGAGTCACCAATGGGAAGACTTGGAAGACCGGAAGGAGTCTGGTCCTCCAGCCATTACAGAGCTTGTGTCAGTTCACACAGACTGAAACCTCCTCCTGTCTCCTACATCTGTGAGTAAAACACTTTCTTTTCTGCCCCTTTCCATTTCTTTTCTCATTCTCACCTTCAATTGGTCACTTGCAGCCACTGAAGGGAAAGGTAGTGAATCCAGGGAGAGTGTAGACTCTGCAAAGCTTGGCCCAGGTCTCTCTCTCTTGAAGACATTGACATCCTTTGCTCCCTCAGCTTGACACATTTATTTGTTGAGACATTCTCTGAAGCTCAAATGTGACAACCAGAAACCATCCACTGCCACTGGGCCTTTGACGACGCCTCTTCCACAGAAAGGGGAGCAATAAGAGCCTCACTCTGGATTTTTGAGGTCTCCGGGAGCTTCTTGTTCTAAATAATTCTCCATCCTCTCCAACACATCACCAGACTGCTCAGACTTGTATAATCCTGCATAGAATTCCCAAAATCCCCATTTATCTACTTTGTCTGTCACCCTTTTCTCTCTCCCAAGCCGCACAGAGGGAATCAGCCTCAAGTCGGCCTTTTTCTTTGGCAAACAGGCCAAGTATTTGCTCAGCTTATTCCCAAACTCGTACCTCTGCCTCGCAAACTCTCAACTTTTCACGACCTGCTGAGTCAACAGGCAGTCCAAAGCCGCTCTTATGTGTTAACCTCCTTCAGCGATAGCTTACTGGGGCTTTTAAAATTCTCCTCGGCCTTCTTCAAACAAACCTCCAGACATCGTTGGTTCTCTAGCATCCTGTACCTTTTATTAACCAAGTTAAACTAAAGGGAGAACTCTATGCAGGATTATACAAGTCTGAGCAGGCTGGTGATGTGTTGGTGAGGATGGAGCATTATTTATGTTCCCTAAAGCTCCCGGAGGCCTCTAAAACCAGAGTGAGGCTCTTATTGCTCCTCTCTCTATGGAAGAGGTGTGAAAGGCCCAGTGGCAAGAAATGATCATCACCCTAGCATGAACTTCACACATCTGGAGGGAGAAATAATAGGGACCAAGTTAAACAAAAGGAAGATCTCAAATTCTTTATTAAAACTTGTAGGAAAAGAAGTATCTCTGATCAGGGAGGCATCAAACCTTCACATTCTTGACCTGGGGGTGAGCCCTCGAGCAAGAACTCCAGACAAACGGGGGGATGGTCTGCGATTACGATGCTCTCTTGGGTGCAAGAGGACATCAGGTGTAGGATCGTCCTCAGCACAAAAAGCTCATCAATTCTAGTATGACATTGATCTGAGGCTGGAAAGAAGGTAAAATCTCTGCCCCTCAGGCGCAAAGTTCTCCAAACATCCACATAACCCACCTCCTCACTAGCCGAGGCCAACCCCCTAGTTTGCTCCCTGGCAACCGGGAGCTTATCTACCAGGGAATATAAGTGGCCGTTGAAGTCACCAACCGTAAAAGAGCTAGTCGTAGCTAACTCTGCAAAATCCACAAAAACCTTCATAATGAACTCCGGGGAGTAATTCGGGGATCCATAAACGTTCATTATTGAAACAACATCTCCATGTACCAAACCTCTAATGATCACATATCCACCTCCTTTGTCCTTGGTGCACATTTAAATCTTAAAAGGGATATTTTATTAATAATAAGGATTGCCACACCCCTGCTACTTGATGAAAAGTGAAAAAACCTGCCCCACCCAATCCCGCCTCAATTTGAAATGAAATGAAAATGCAAATCGCTTATTGTCACGAGTAGGCTTCAATGAAGTTACTGTGAAAAGCCCCTAGTCGCCACATTCCGGCGCCTGTCCGGGGAGGCTGGTACGGGAAAGTGTGCAGAAGGAGGCCATTCAGCCCATCAAGTCTGCACCGACACTCTGAATGAGCACCTACTTAAGACCATGCCTCCACCTTATCCCTGTTACCAAGTAACCCTACTTCCCCTTTTGGGCGCTAAGGGGCAATTTAGCATGGCCAATCTACCTAACCTGCACATCTTTGGAGTATGAGAGGAAGCCGGAGTACCTGGAAGAAACCCATGCACACACAGGGAGGAAGTGCAAACTCCACACAAACAGTCACCTGAGGCTGGAATTTAACCTGGGGCCAAGGCGCTATGAGGCAACCGTGCTAACCACTGTGCAGCCCCAAATGAGTTTCATCCAGATGGGTTTCCTCTAATAAAGCTATGTCGACTAACCTTTTTTTTGGTTACTAAGGGCAATTTATCATGGCCAATCCACCTAACTTGCACGTCTTTGGACTGTGGGAGGAAACCGGAGCACCCGGAGGAAACCCACGCAGACACGGGGAGAACGTGCAGACTCCGCACAGACAGTGACCCAAGCCGGGAATTGAACCGGGGACCCTGGTGCTGTGAAGCCACAGTGCTATCCACTTGTGCTACCGTGCTGCCCAATAAGTGCAATAGGATAGTAATTAGTGCGATGCATTGAATTGGACGGGATTCAGTACAGGCGACACTTTGGTGCAGTGGTTAGCATCACAGCGCCGAGGTCCCAGGTTCGATCCCGGCTCTGGGTCACGGTCCGTGTGGAGTTTTCCACATTCTCCCCGTGTCTGCGTGGGTTTCACCCCCACAACCCAAAGATGCGCAGGCTGGGTGGATTGGCCACGCTAAATTGCCCCTTAATTGGAAAAATGAATTGCGTACACTAAATTTTTTAAAAACATTATTCTCATAAACTATGCATGATGACATATGCTAATCTCTGTCACCGAATCTCAAAGTATAGCTGCCTGTATCATTCTTGAAGCAGGCTTCTTTGACGTCAGTCCAGGAATGCCACCAGCCCGTGCTATAGCATCATAATAAAGGCCAGGTATTAACTCTCAGAGTCTTTGTCTGATTTTTGGTGAGGTGGAAGAGAGGAGTACACTCAAGTCGAATTGCTGCACTTTTCTCCCCAACAGCCACGGTTGCATCACTTTTCCGCTTCGATTTTTGTTTCTTATAGGAATCTATATTTTATGTAAATATGTAATAATTCCTTAATTTCTAGCGATTGTCTGTCTCGTGTCATGTGTTTTATTGAAATAGTCCAATCTATCACAACTTTTTCCTCATACCATGACAGTTTCCTTCTATGAGAAAAACCAGATGAATCAAAAGAACAACATAACCATCATAGCCCACCTTCATGGCAACGTGACATGCTTTGGGAGGGTTCCAAACAGATATAGGAACTAAATATCTTGCAACATCCAAATACCCTTTTCACTCATTGGTCCTTATGAAACTTGGAACCAGGTAATCGCATCAAGGTTGAATGGCGTCTCCGCAGTATGAATCTGCCAGTCTCCATTGGTGGGATACATCACCGAATGTGTCCCCTACTCAGAGCAGGTGAACGGCCTCTCCCTGGTGTGAACTCGCTGGTGTTTCCGCAGGCTGGCTAGCCAAGTGAACTGCTTCCCACACTGAGAACAGATGAATGGCCTTTCCCCTGTGTGAACTCGCTGGTGTGTCTGCAGGTTGGATAACTGCGTGAATCCCTTCTCACACTGAGAGCAGGTGAACGGCCTCTCCCCAGTGTGAACTCGCTGGTGTCTCTCCAGGCAGGATAACTGAGTGAATCCCTTCCCACAGTCTGAGCAGGTGAATGGCTTCTCCCCAGTGTGAACTCGCTGGTGTGCCCTCATGCTGGATAACCGAGTGAATTCGTTCCCACACTGAGGGCAGGTAAACGGCCTCTCCCCAGTGTGAACTAGTTGGTGTGTCTGCAGGTTGGATAACCGAGTGAATCCCTTCCCACACTGAGAGCAGGTGAACGGCCTCTCCCCAGTGTGAATTCGCTGGTGTGTCCGAAGATCGGAGAATTGAGTGCATCCCATCCCACACTGAGAGCAGATGAACGGTCTCTCCCCAGTGTGACTGCGTCGATGAATATCCAGCTCAGATGGGCATCTAAATCCCTTCCCACAATCCCAACATTTCCACGGTTTTTCCATTTTTTGGGTCTCCTTGTGTCTCTCCAGGTCAGACATTGGTTGAAGTCTCGCCCACACACAGAACACAGGTACGGTTTCTACTTTGCTGTAAATGGTGCAATGTTTTTTCACTCACTGTGTGTGTGTTTGTGTGTCTCGGTGCTATATTCGTCCCACTGAAGTTTAAAATCTTTTGAAGCCGACAGATCAGGCAAACATTTTTTTCTACATTCAAAGGCCGATATATTCAGGCCCCGATGATCTGAGTGACTCTTTCATATTGAGACATGACGTTTGAGATTTCTGTCTGCAATTCTTCCTTGTCTTAATATCCTGTAGAAACAATTTACAAAAGACATCACTGTCAGTACAGGATAGAAATTTAGAACAGACAATTCTAGTTTCTCTGGAACATTCTTTCCTCTCTCATTCCCCAAAAGCTATAAATCTCCATCCCACACACTCTCCCTCCATTCTCACTCTGCTCTATCTAATATTCACCCTCCCAATTCTCCTGAAGGTGCTGATTCAGGCTGATTGACGGATCCCTGCTCACTGCTTCCTGTCCTGGACACAAGTGATTATAACACATAGGAAATGCACATGGCCATTCGTCCCATCAAGCTGAACCAGTGAATGACATCATTGCCCGATGTACCTCAGCATCGTACGTCTGCACAACCCCCCATATCCCTCGATATCTTCAATATTTAGAAACATATCAATCTCTGTCTTGAAAATACTTGATGATGGGGGGGTCCACAGGCCTCTGGGGTACAGAATCCCAAAGCTTCACCACATCCTCGAGTGAAGAAACTCCTCATCTTTGTTGTCTCTCCAATTTACTGCCTGTTCCACATAACCCTTTCTTAAATAGAACATACAGTGCAGAAGGAGACCATTCGGCCCATCGAGTCTGCACCGACCCACTTAAGCCCTCAATTCCACCCTATCCTGTAACCCAATAACCTCTCCTAACCTTTTTGGTCACTAAGGGCAATTTATCATGGCCAATCCACCTAACCTGCACGTCTTTGGACTGTGGGAGGAAACCGGAGCACGCGGAGAATTGTGCTACCTTGACCCCTTTCAGTCAAAAATCGGATTAAATCTTAAAATCTTCCTTAAGTTTAGTCTATCACAGCCATCCCCCCCCCCACCCGTAGACTCCACTGGCCTGTGGATGAGAATTTCAGAGACCACCAACCCTTGAAGGAAACAGGCAGCACGCTAGCACAGTGGTTGGCACTGTTGCTTCACAGCGCCAGGATCCCAGGTTTGATTCCCGGCTTGGGTCACTGTCTGTGCGGAGTCTGCATGTTCTCCACGGAGGTTGCGACAGTACAATACTACAGGACTAGAAATAATTAACAATGTACTTTATTACAGAACCATAGATAATATATTGAATCTGTACCACAGAACAACTCTGCACATATCGCTGTTCAGTATTAATTTACTGCTGCCTTAAAAGTCAGCCATATTATTATATTATTATTATCTCCTGGAGAAAGCAACCCTTTAATTGTGAACATTAGGAAAGAGACCATCCTCTTAGCCAGACAAATAAATGTGTCAAGCTGAGGGAGCAAAGGATGTCAATGTCTTTGAGAGAGAGACCTGGGCCAAGCTTTCCAGAGCCTGCACCCTCCCTGGATTCACTTCCTTTCCCTTCAGTTGCTGCAAGTGACCAATTGAAGGTGAGGATGAGAAAAGAAATGGAAAGGGGGAGAAAAGAAAGTGTTTTACTCACAGATGTTGGAGACAGGAGGAAGGTTTGAGACTGTGTGACCCTCAACCTTCAGTCAGTGACACAGTAGCAGCAGCTTTGCTGGGCAGGAAGGAGCAGATCAACCAGCTCATTGTCCAACCCAGGACCAGTGGGCGAGCCTTGATCAGTCAGGGTCCTCCCGGGTTCCCATTGGTCAATCCAACCCCCGCTGACAGCCAATGAGGGGCGGGACAGCACGTGGGCCCCTCCAGCCGCGCTGAGCTGGTGTCCAATGGGAAAGGCTGGAAGACCCGGATGGTCAGTGCGCCGCTTTGTCCCGATCCCCGCCTCACCCCCGCACATGCGCATTCCCCATCCGGAAACCACATTGGCATGACTCAACCAACAATCGCACATGCGTACCTCCGACGTCCAACGATTCACAACTTCCGGTGACGATTGGGCTTCACCTAGACTAAAACCTCCTCTTGTCCTCAACATCTGGGAGTGAAACCCTCCCATAATAACAAAAATACCAAAGAATCACCACCTCAATACATCCACAAGGGGACATTCCTCAATATGACTGAGGAGCCGGAGGATTAACCCCACGGCCAGACTGTCATTGCCCTCAGGATACCTTCTCCAAAATGAGAAGAAAAGAAGGGCCAACAAGGGAATGGGGATCGAATGTCCCTCCCACATTTTAGATCCACCTGTGAAGATCTGCATCCACCACCCACCCATCCTTCGGCAATGGCACCACTCTGTTCGGCCCTGATTAACGCTCAGATAATAGAAGACGACGGATAATCAGCACACGGCACATCTACCATAACTGAGATAACATAATACGAGTCCCTGTGACACGCGAGGATAAGATGAAGACATTCAATCGGCACTCACAGAATAACAACTCCCTTCAACAGGATAAAAGATAACAAATTCAGACAACAACACCATGATAGGGAAAGAGTCCAGATTAGAGCCGGAGTTGGGAATGGAGAAAGCTGTTGAGAAGAGATGATCTTCATCTGAGCCGAAATGGAGTAAATAGTGTGGTGGGGGCGCATTTAAACTTGTACAGTGGTCCATAGGTGATCAATGGGCCGAGTGTGAGATGTTCCTATGAGAGCAAAAGAGAGAAGATGGGGAACAGGGAGAAGGAAGTGAGGGAATGCATGAGTGGTGACAGTGAACAAATAAATGGTCGCCTCCCAGAGGGCAAGAAAGAGATAAAGGCAGTGTTAAATTGTATGTATGTAAATGCATGGTGTATAGTGAACAAATCTGAGGAACTGGAAGCAGAAATTGCTTTGGGGGTATATTGACAGAAACGTGGCTCAAGCCAAAACAGGACTGGATACTGTCATGTGAGAGTACCTTTAAGAAATGGGTGTTTATAAATGGGGGTGCATAAATATCTGCTGTGAGAGTACCTTTAAGAAATGGGTGTTTACCACTGCAGTGATGTCAGAGAGTGGGTGGAGCTGGGCTGTCTGTCTGCTTTTTAATTTTGTTTTAGGTTGTTTGCTGCAGGTTGTGTTTAGTTTCGTTTTCAGAGCTGGATAGCTGCAGTCACAGCCAGAAGTTTTACGAGTTTCTCTCTGTAATCTAAAGACTGTCTCTTGATCATTTGGTGAATTCAGAATTATAAATGTTCTGAGTAGTGACTTTAACCATATGTGCTTCTGTTGAAAGGTGTTTCTTCTGTCTTCTGGATGTTGTCTGGGAATTTACCCATGCATTACATAGTGTTGTATTATTTGGGAGTTGTATTTGAATTGATGGTTGCTATGATGTTCACTGTATGTTTTAAAAAGATTAACTTGAGTTTACAGAATAAACATTGTTTTGCTTTAAAAAATACTTTTCCATTTCTGCTGTTCCACCCCTGTAGAGTGGGCTGTGTGCTCCCCATACCGCAATCTATTAAAAGTTGTGCGTCAGGTGAACTCCATGATACACTTTGGGGTTCTCAAACCTTGGCCCATAAAAATAATTAACATCCCGGGTTACAAGGTTCTTAGTAGAAACAGATTGTAGGGCAGCATGGTGGCGCAGTGGGTTGCACTGCTGCCTCACGGCGCCGAGGTACCAGGTTCGATCCCAGCTCTGGGTTACTCTCTGTGTGGAGTTTGCATATTCTCCTCGTGTTTGCGTGGGTTTCACCCCGACAACCCAAAGAAGGTGGATTGGCCACCTTCTAGTCCTGTAGTATTGTACTGTCGCAACCTACGTGGAGAACATGCAGACTCCGCACAGACAGTGACCAAGCCGGGAATCAAACCTGGGATCCTGCAACAGTGCCAACCACTGTGCTACCGTGCCTCCTGTTTCCTTCGAGGGTTGGTGGTCTCTGAAATTCTCATTTACAGGCCAGTGGAGTCTAGGGGCGTGGGGTGGGGGGCGGTGATAGACTAAACTTAAGGAAGATTTTAAGATTTAATCCGATTTTGAGTTCTGGCACCTTATTTAAGGAAGGATGTTAAAGCCCTGGAGAGAATGCAAAGGAGGTTTACTAGAATGATACCAGGAATGAGGAATTTTAGATATAAGGAAAGATTGGAGAAATTGGGCTTGTTCTCCTGGGAACAGAGAAGATTAAGAGGTGACCTTATTGAGGTGTTCAAAATTATGAACAATTTTGATTGGGTAAAGATATTGTCACAGGTAGGCTTACATTAACACTGCAATGAGGTTACTGTGAAAAGCCCCTCGTCGCCACATTCCGGCGCCTGTTCAGGTCACAGAGGGAGAATTCAGAATGTCCAAATTACCTAACAGCACGTCTTCCGGGACTTGTGGGAGGAAACCGGAGCACCCGGAGAAACCCACGCAAACACGGGGAGAATGTGCAGACTCCGCACAGTGACCCAAGCTGGGAATCGAACCTGGGATCTCGGCGATGTGAATCAACAGTGCTAACCACTATGCTGCCATGCCACCCCTATTGAAGGTCAGAATGAGGAAAGAAATGATGTGGAGATGCCGGTGTTGGACTGGGTTGGCACAGTAAGAAGTCTTACAACACCAGGTTAAAGTCCAACAGGTTTGTTTCTAATCACTAGCTTTCGGAGCATTGCTCCTTCCTCATAGGAGACCCTCTCTCTGGATCTGTGTAGACTTAATTACCTGCAAATGCTCGCATTCAAGGTATCGTCTTGCATCTTTGACTTTGTCCACAGATATGTTTATGGAACCTACCTCTTCATTCATCTGAGGAAGAAGCAGTGTTCCAAAAGCTAGTGATTCGAAACAAACCTGTTGGACTTTAACCTGGCGATGTCAGGCTTTTTACCGAGAAAAGAAATGGAAAGGGGAAGAAGAGAAAGTTTTCCTCCCAGATGTTGGAGACAAGGGGAGGTTTCAGTCTGTGTGAAGCTGGCAGCCGGTTGCCTGGAAACCTTGTCCCCAGGATGGGGGAGGGAGAAGCCCAGTTCTCTCTTTGTCACAATGGAAGCGGCTTTCCCAGGGGGTGACTGACATTTCTTTCAGCCTCATCCTCCAACGTCTGCATTGTGAGGTCACAATGGGGCCCTGGTGGGCTCAGCCAATAGAAAGCACTGTCTCCGTGGTGACGTCTCCCGTCCACATGCCTGGGAGCCCAACCCCGACCATTGTTCCCCTCCCCCCCACCTCCTCGAGACAAATTTCCAGGCAGCCGGCTGGCAGAAGCCGCTCGGCTGCCTCCCCATCCCCACCCTGGACTGCGCATGTGCGAAGGCGAACCCACTTCCTGATGAGTGACCAATGGGAAGACTTGGAAGACCGGAAGGACTGTGGTCCTCCAGCCATTGTGTGACTGACGATGCTGATTCACACAGACTGAAATCTCCTCCCGGCACCACATCTGTGAGTAAAACACTTATTTTCTCCTCCTTTCCATTTCTTTTCTCTTCTGACCTTCAATTGGTCACTTCCAGAAACTGAAGGGAAAGGAAGTGAATCCAGGAAGGGTGCAGACTCTGGACAGCTTGGCCCAGGTCTCTCTCTCAAAGACATTGACATCCTTTGCTCCCTCAGCTTGACACATTCATTTGTTGAGACATTCTCTGAAGCTCAAATACAACCAGAAACCATCCACTGCCACTGGGCCTTTGACACCTCGTCCATCGAAAGGGGAGCAATAAGAGCCTCACCCTGGTTTTCTTAGGTCTCTGGGAGCTTCAGGGAAGAGAAATACTGTTGTATGTTCCTGTTCTAAATAATGCTCCATCTTCTCCAACACATCACCAGACTGCTCAGACCTGCATAGAATTCCCAAAATCCCCATTTATCACCTATGTCTTTGTCACCCTTTTCTCTCTCCCAAACCGCACAGAGGGAATCACCCTCAAGTCGGCCTTTTATCTTTGTCAAACAGGCCAAGTATTTGCTCAGCTTATTCCCAAACTCGTACAACCTCCGCCTCGCATACTCTCAACTTTTCACGACCTGCTGAGTCAACAGGGAGTCCAAAGCCGCTCTTATGTGTTAACCTCCTTCAGCGATAGCTTACTGGGGCATTTTTAAATTCTCCTCGGCCTTCTTCAAACAAACCTCCAGACATCGTTGGTTCTCTAGCATCCTGTACCTTTTATTAACCAAGTTAAACTAAAGGGAGAACTCTATGCAGGATTATATAAGTCTGAGCAGGCTGGTGATGTGTTGGTGAGAATGGAGCATTATTTATGTTCCCTAAAGCTCCCGGAGACCTCAGAAAACCGGAGTGAGGCTCTTATTGCTCCTCTCTCTATGGAAGAGGTGTGAAAGGCCCAGTGGCAAGAAATGATCATCACCCTGGCATGAACTTCACACATCTGGAGGGAGAAATAATAGGGACCAAGTTAAACAAAAGGAAGATCTCAAATTCTTTCTTAAAACGTGTAGGAAATGAAGTATCTCTGATCAGGGAGGCATCAAACCTTCACATTCTTGACATGGAGGGGTGAGCCCTCGAGCAAGAACTCCAGACAAATGGGGGGGATGGTCCGTGATTACGATGCTCTCTTTGGTGCAAGAGGACATCAGGTGTAGGATCGTCCTCGGCACAAAGAGCTCGTCAATTCTAGTCTGAAATTGATGTGAGGCTGGAAAGAAGGTAAATTCCCAGTCTCTCAGGCGCAAAGTTCTCCAAACATCCACATAACCCACTTCCTCACTAGCCGAGGCCAACCCCCTAGTTTGCTCCCTGGTAACCGGGAGCTTATCTACCAGAGGATTTAAGTGGCCGTTGATGTCACCAACCGCAAAAGAGTTAGTCAAAGATAACTGCAAAATCCACAAAAACCTTAGTAATGATCTCTAATGATCCTTTATCCTTGGTACACATTTGAATCTTAAATGGGATATTTTGATAAGAATTGCCACACCCCTGCTACCTGATGAAAAGGAGGTGAAAAAACCTGCCCCACCCAATCCCGCCTCAATTTAAAGTGGGCAGAAGGAGGTCATTCAGCCCATCACATCTACACCGACACTCTGAAAGAGCACCCTACCTAGGGCCCCTCCCCTGCCCTATCTCTGGAACCGAACCTGTACATCCCTTTGCACGAAGGTATCATACAATTAGCAGTGCGGAAGGAGGCCATTCAGCCCATCGAGTCTGCACTGCCTCTTGGAATGAATACCTACTTAAGACCATTCCTCCACCTTATCCCTGTTACCAAGTAACCCTACTTCCCCTTTTGGGCACTAAGGGGCAATTTATCATGACCAATCTACATAACTTGCACGTCTTTGGACTGGGTGAGGAAACCGGAGCACCCAGAGGAAACTCGCGCAGATACGGGGAGAACGTGCAGACTCCGCACAGACAGTGACCCAAGCCGGGAATCGAACCTGGGACCCTGGTGCTGTGAAGCCACAGTGCTATCCACTTGTGCTACCGTGCTGCCCAATAAGTGCAATAGGATAGTAATTAATACGATGCATTGAATTGGACGGGATTCAGTAACTGAGGACATAGGATAAGAGACAGGAAGTCAAAACAGCAAATGGGCATTGGAATTCTCTGTACAATTCAATGGAATATTTAAATGAGGCATTAGTACAGGACAGTCTTGAGAAGGCTAGTGCATTGATAAGAACCTTCTCTTGGTATTGCATGTATCCTTGTCTATGTTTTTATTTAAGAGAACAAAATTTGATACTCTGGCCATCACCTGAGGCATTGGGATCATACGTGGAGATATAATCCATAACTTTGAGATCTTTTGATAAGGTCACAAAAAGTTCAAGAGCGTCTAGCATGACATTTTGGGCACTGTGTAAGTGTGCAGATGAGTTGCATGTGATGCAACTTATAGTGGAAAAAAATTCAAAATAGACCCTTTATAGGGTTTGAAAATACTTGCGTTAGCACTGCTGCTTCACGGCGCCGAGGTCTCAGGTTCGATCCCAGGCCTGGGTCCCTGTCCGTGTGGAGTTTGCACGTTCTCCCTGTGTCTGCGTGGGTTTCACCCCCGCAACCCGAAAGTTGTGCAGGCTAGGTGGATTGGCCACGCTAAATTGCCCCTTAATTGGAAAAAATGAATTGGGTGCACTAAATGTTTTGTAAAAATTACTTGCTATGATGCATTGAAGAGCAGGTCCCATGAATGCACACTATATGACACAGCTTGAGATGGATACAGAGGAATGGAGAGCTGGAGAATATCTTGAGTCCATGCGTGGTGTTACTTTGAATAATACTGAGTGAGGTGATCTGCAAGTGGGGAGTGCCAGAGAAAAAGGAACATCAATCTAACTATTCAGAGATCACATTAAAGTTACAGGTTAAGGAATGTAATAAAATTGAACAAAAGTTATGTAGTGGGTTGTCTTCTCGCACAGATCACCCTATGCAAGGGCTAGAGAAAGGGATCAAGGATAATATTGAGACGAGAGGCGAAGGAATAAGATCTCGCCCTGTGAAAACTGGAACCTTATTATAGATGACAAGTTGAATGAGATACCACAAGAACAGTCAGTAGGGCAGCTTCCAGGCAGAAACTCCGCACGTGTTAAAACTCAAGATCTGTATAAATATATGGGACAGTCTACCATTTGCTCTTTTCCCAGGCTCCAGTGTGTCTGCCGATAACGACAGGGAGGAGTGAAGATAGCATCCAGATCACAAGAGGAGCCATTAAACAGCCGGGAGGCAGGTGATTGATAGCCACACACCAGGGCAGCACGGTCGCACAAGTGGATAGCACCGTGGCTTCACAGAGCCAGAGTCCCAGGTTCGATTCCCGGCTTGGGTCACTGTCTGTGAGGAGTCTGCACGTTTCACCCCGTGTGGATTTCCTCTGGGTGCTCCGGTTTCCTCCCACAGTCCAAACACGTGCAGGTTAGGTGGATTTGCCATGCTAAATTGCCCTTAGTGTCCAGAAAGGTTAGGAAGGGTTATTGGGTTACAGGGATAGGGTGGAAGTGAGGGCTTAAGTGGGTCGGGCTGGGTGGATTGGCCACGTTAAATTGCCCCTTAATTGGAATAATGAATTGCGTACACTAAATTTAAAAAAAACATTATTCTCATAAACTATGCATGATGACATATGCTAATTTCTGTCACTGAATCTCAAAGTATAGCTGCCTGTATCATTCTTGAAGCAGGCTTCTTTGACGTGAGTCCAGGAAAGCTACCAGCCCGTGCTATAGCATCATAATAAAGGCCAGGTATTAACTCTCAGAGTCTTTGTCTGATTTTTGGTGAGGTGGAAGAGAGGAGTACACTCAAGTCGAATTGCTGCACTTTTCTCCGCAACAGCCACGGTTGCATCACTTTTCCGGTTCGATTTTTGTTTCTTAAAGGAATCTATATTTTATGTAAATATGTAATAATTCCTTAATTTCTAGCGATTGCCTGTCTCGTGTCATGCGTTTTATTGAAATAGTCCAATCTATGACAACTTTTTCCTCATACCATGACAGTTTCCTTCTATAAGAAACACCAGATGAATCAGAAGAACAACATAACCATCATAGCCCACCTTCATGGCAACGTGGCATGCTTTGGGAGGGTTCCAAACAGATATAGGAACTAAATATCTTGTAACATCCAAACACCCTTTCACTCACTGGTCCTTATGAAACTTGGAACCAGGTAATCGCATCAAGGTTGAATGGCCTCTGCGCAGTATGAATCTGCCAGTCTCCATTGGTGGGATACATCCCCGACTGTCTCCCCTACTCAGAGCAGGTGAACGGCCTCTCCCTGGTGTGAACTCGCTGGTGTTTCCGCAGGCTGGCTAGCCAAGTGAACTCTTTCTCGCACTGAGAGCAGATGAACGGCTTCTCCCCTGTGTGAACTCGCTGGTGTCTCTGCAGGCTGGATAACTGAGAGAATTCCTTCTCACACTGAGGGCAGGTGAATGGCCTCTCCCCAGTGTGGACTCGCTGGTGTGTCTGCAGGTTGGATAACTGAGTGAATCCCTTCCCACACTGAGAGCAGGTGAATGGCCTCTCCCCAGTGTGAACTCGCTGGTGTCTCTCCAGGTTGGGTAACAGAGTGAATCCCCTCCCACAGTCTGAGCAGGTGAAAAGCATCTCCCCAGTGTGAACTTGCTGGTGTGCCCTCATGCTGGATAACCGAGTGAATTCGTTCCCACATTGAGGGCAGGAAAATGGCCTCTCCCCAGTGTGAACTAGATGGTGTGCCTGCAGGTTGGATAACTGAGCAAATCCCTTCCCACACTGAGAGCAGGTGAATGGCTTCTCCCCGGTGTGAACTCTCTGGTGTGTCTGCAGGCTGTATAACTGAGTAAAACCCTTCTCACACTGAGAGCAGGTGAACGGTCTCTCCCCAGTGTGAATGCGTCGATGAGTTTCCAGCTCAGATGGGCATCTAAATCCCTTCCCACAATCCCAACATTTCCACGGTTTCTCCATTTTTTTGGGTCTCCTTGTGTCTCTCCAGGTCAGATATTGGTTGAAGTCTCGTCCACACACAGAACACAGGTACGGTTTCTACTTTGCTGTAAATGGTGCAATGTTTTTTCACTCACTGTGTGTGTGTTTGTGCGTCTCGGTGCTATATTCGTCCCACTGAAGTTTAAAATCTTTTGAAGCCGACAGATCAGGCAAACATTTTTTTCTACATTCAAAGGCCGATATATTCAGGCCCCGATGATTTGAGTAACTCTTTCATATTGAGACATGACGTTTGAGATTTCTGTCTGCAATTCTTCCTTGTCTTAATATCCTGTAGAAACAATTTACAAAAGACATCACTGTCAGTACAGGATAGAAATTCAGAACGGACCATTCTAGTTTCTCTGAAACATTCTTTCCTCTCTTATTCCCCAAAAGCTGTAAATCTCCATCCCACACACTCTCCCTCCATTCTCACTCTGCTCTATCTAATATTCACCCTCCCAATTCTCCTGAAGGTGCTGATTCAGGCTGATTGACAGATCCCTGCTCACTGCTTCCTGTCCTGGACACAAGTGATTATAACACATAGGAGATGCACATGGCCATTCGTCCCATCAAGCTGAACCAGTGAATGACATCATTGCCCGATGTACCTCAGCATTGTACGTCTGCACAACCCCACATATCCCTAGATATCTTCAATATCTAGAAACGTATCAATCTCTGTCTTAAAAATACTTGATGATGGGGGGTCCATAGGTCACTGAGGTACAGAATCCCAAAGCTTCACCATATCCTCGAGTGAAGAAATTCCTCATCTTCATTGTCTCTCCAATTTACTGCCTGTTCCACATAACCCTTTCTTAAATAGAACATACAGTGCAGAAGGAGGCCATTCGGTCCATGGAGTCTGCACCGACCCACTTAAGCCCTCACTTCCACCCTATCCTCTAACCCAATAACTCCTCCTAAACTTTTTGGTCACTAAGGGCAATTTATCATGGCCAATCCACCTAACCTGCACGTCTTTGGACTGTGGGAGGAAACCGGAGCACGCGGAGAATTGTGCTACCTTGACCCCTTTCAGTCAAAAATCGGATTAAATCTTAAAATCTTCCTTAAGTTTAGACTATCACCGACCCCCCGCCCCTAGACTCCACTGGCCTGTGGATGAGAATTTCAGAGACCACCAACCCTCGAAGGAAACAGGCAGCACGCTAGCACAGTGGTTGGTACTGTTGCTTCACAGCGCCAGGATCCCAGGCTTGGGTCACTGTCTGTGCGGAGTCTGCATGTTCTCCACGTAGATTGCGACAGTACAATACAACAGGACTAGAAATAATTAACAATGTACTTTATTACAGAACCATAGATAATATATTGAATCTGTACCACAGAACAACTCTGGACATATCGCTGTTCAGTATTAATTTACTGCTGCCTTAAATATCAGCCATATTATTATATTATATTATATTATATTATTATTATCTCCTGGAGAAAGCAGCCCTTTAAATGTGAACATTGGGAAACAGACCATCCTCTTAGCCAGACAAATAAATGTGTCAAGCTGAGGGAGCAAAGGATGTCAATGTCTTTAAGAGAGAGAGAGACCTGGGCCAAGCTTTGCAGAGTCTGCACCCTCCCTGGATTCACTTCCTTTCCCTTCAGTTGCTGCAAGTGACCAATTGAAGGTGAGAATGAGAAAAGAAATGGAAAGGGGGAGAAAAGAAAGTGTTTTACTCACAGATGTTGGAGACAGGAGGAAGGTTTGAGACTGTGTGACCCTCAACCTTCAGTCAGTGACACAGTAGCAGCAGCTTTGCTGGGCAGGAAGGAGCAGATCAACCAGCTCATTGTCCAGCCCAGGACCAGTGGGCGAGCCTTGATCAGTCAGGGTCCTCCTGGGTTCCCATTGGTCAATCCAACCCCCGCTGACAGCCAATGAGGGACGGGACCCCACGTGGGACCCTCCAGCCGCGCTGAGCTGGTGTCCAATGGGAAAGGCTGGAAGACCCGGATGGTCAGTGCGCCGCTTTGTCCCGGGCCCTCCGCACATGCGCACTCCTCCCGAATGCCAGCACATGCGCATTCCCCATCCAGAAACCACATTACCATGACTCAACCAACAATCGCACATGCGTACCTCCGACGTCCATCGATTCATCACTTCCGGTAAAAATTGAGCTTCACCTTGACTAAAACCTCCTCTTGTCTCCAACACGTGAGTGAAACCCTCCCATAATAACAAAAATACCAAAGTATCACCAGCTCAATACATCCACAAGGGGACATTCCTCAATATGACTGAGGACCCGGAGGATTAACCCCACGGCCAGACTGTCATTGCCCTCAGGATGCCTTCTCCAAAATGAGGAGAAGAAAAGAAGGGCCAACAAGGGAATGGGGATCGAATGTACCTCCCACATTTTAGACCCACCCATGAAGACCTGCATCCACCACCCACCCTTCGGCAATGGCACCACTCGGTTCTGCCATGATTAACGCTCGGAGAATAGAAGATGACGGATGATAAGCATACGGCACATCTACCATAACTGAGATAAGATGATATGAGTCCCTGTGACATGCGAGGATAAGAAGAGATTCAATCGGCGCTCACAGAATAACAACTCCCTTCAACAGGATAAAAGATAACAAATTCCGACAACAACACCATGATAGGGAAAGAGTCCAGATTAGAGCCGGAGTTAGTCCGAGCTGCAAACCATCCCTCCAAATCCTTTGCCTTCATGGATTTAACAAAGTCCAAGGCAGTCGTTGGATTATCGAAAGACTTGACGGAATGGTCAGATACAATTTTCAGGGTCACAGGATAAAGCAACATAATTCACTCCCACAGCCTTGAGTTCCCTTCGAACTTCACCGAAGCCTCGATGCTTCGTTTGCTTGGCTGCTGAAAAGCCCTGGAATAGGAAATATTTTCTCCCTCATGGAACCAGGTCCCACCTCTCCTGACCATCCTCAGAACCTTCTGGTGACCTTTGTCATGAGAGTGTCTCTTGAAGAAATGTTTTTGTCTTATCACATGGCTTCAGTGATGTCATTGTGTGGGTGGAGCTGGGCTGTGGCACTGGGAGTCGGTTTTACTTTCACTTTGGTTTGGGGCTGTTTTGGTGACTTTGAGTTTTTTGCTTTCGTTGTCACATTTGGTTGCTGCACTCAGAAAAAGTCTTTGCCCGTCTCTCTAGCTTCAGTTTAAAAGATGTTTCCAGATTACTTGTTAACTGAAAAGAAATAATTGCTTTCTGGAAGGAATTCAAACCTGCTGTTTTGGAAAGGAAACAAGAGCATCCAAACCAGGTCTTGAGTGCTGTTTGCTGGGCCACACCTTTCAAAAGGAGATACTGGTTTATGGGATCTTGTTATTAAATTGGAACAGTTAAAGGGGGGAATTTATTAAGGGGGATACATAGATTACTATAGCTGTGTGGGGTCTTTATGTTTGTAATTGATAAAAATGCTTACTGTGTGTGTTTATTAAAATGTTAACTAAATTCATAGAATAAAGCTTGTTTTGATTAAAAGTGCTTGAGGCCTCTGTTGAATAACACCTGAAAGGCAGGTCCTTGTGCCCATCGTAACCAAGGGCAGCAGGGTAGCATGGTGGTTAGCATAAATGCTTCACAGCTCCAGGGTCCCAGGTTCGATTCCCGGCTGGGTCACTGTCTGTGTGGAGTCTGCACGTCCTCCCCCTGTGTGCGTGGGTTTCCTCCGGGTGCTCCGGTTTCCTCCCACAGTCCAAAGATGTGCGGGTTAGGTGGATTGGCCATGCTAAATTGCCCGTAGTGTCCTAATAAAAGTAAGGTTAAGGGGGGTGGTTGTTGGGTTATGGGTATAGGGTGGATACGTGGGTTTGAGTAGGGTGATCATGGCTCGGCACAACATTGAGGGCCGAAGGGCCTGTTCTGTGCTGTACTGTTCTATGTAACCAAAATCAATAAACAGTTTAGATCAGGTGAACTCCATGATAGACTTTGGAGTTTTCTAAACCCTGGCCCATTATACCTTTCAAGTTGTGGAAGTGAATGATTACAGGCCTGGGATGTAAACTATCCCTCGGCCTCAAAGTAAGAAGCCTTACAACACCAGGTTAAAGTCCAACAGGTTTGTTTCAAACACGAGCTTTCGGAGCGCAGCTCCTTCCTCGGGTCTATATAAATGTTTCTGGAACATACCTCTCCATTTACCTGAGGTCCGAAAGCTCGTGTTTGAAACAAACCTGTTGGACTTTAACCTGGTGTTGTGAGACTTCTTACTGCGCCCACTCCAGTCCAACGCCGGCATCTCCACATCATTCGCCTGGAAGACCGATCTGATGAGCCGCAGCCTGAGGTGACTACGCTTATTATTATTAACGAAAGAGAAAATGCTGGAAAATCTCAGCTAGTCTGGCAGCATCTGTAGGGAGAGAAACGAGCTAACGTTTCGAGTCCGATGACTCTTTGTCAAAGCTAACAGACAGAGAGAGTGGGAAATATTTATACTGTGGGGTGAGAATGAAAGATGAGTCATAGCCACAGAAACCCAGGGAAACTTGGTGCTAATGGCCACAGAAACAAAGGAGAAAGAGTGTTAATGGCAGTCCCCAGAGAGGACAAAAGATGTGAAAGGTCAAACAGCAGGGGAACTAACATCAGAGGACGAACTGTGGGTGTGGCGGGAGGGGAAGGGGGAAGCAAAGAGGAGAAAGGTGCAGGAAAGGTGGATAAGATTGGGGGGGGGGATTAAATGTATATTAAGAAAGAAAGAAATGGTAAAAGACAGTTAAAATGAAATGAAAACAAATGGGTCGAGGTGGGGCTGATCATCTGAAGTTGTTGAATTCAATGATCAGTCGGAAGGCTGTAGCGTGCCTAACCGGAAGATGATAGTGTGTTAGTGTTTATTAACAGGGGGATTGAGTTTAAGAGCTGCGGGGTTATGCTGCAACTATACATGACCCTGGTGAGATCACATTTGGAGTATTGTGTGCAGTTCTGGTCACCTCACTATAGGAGGGATGTGGAAGCATTGGAAAGGGTGCAAAGGAGATTTACCAGGATGCTGCCTGGTTTCCAGGATAGGTCTTATGAGGAACGGTTGAGGGAGCTAGGGCTTTTCTCTTTGGAGCGGAGGAGGACGATGAGAGGCGACTTAATAGAGGTTTATAAGATGATGAGGGGGATAGATAGTGGACGTTCAGAGACTATTTCCTTTGGTGGGTGTAGCTGTTACAAGGGGGCAGAACTATAAGGTTCAGGGTGGGCGATAAGAGGGATGTCTGAGAGTGGTTAGGGTGTGGAATGGACTGCCTGCTGGGATAGTGGAGTCGGACACTTTAGGAACTTTAAAGTGGTTATTGGATAGGCACATGGAGCACACCAGAATGCCAGGGAGTGGGATAGCTTGATCTTGGTTTCGGACAATGCTCGGCACAACATCGAGGGCCGAAGGGCCTGTTCTGTGCTGTACTGTTCTATGAGATGATGTTCCTCCAGTTTGCGTTGAGTTTCACTGGAACATGGCAGCAGGCCAAGGACAGACATGTGGGCATGGGAGCAGGGTCTTGTGTTAAAATGGCCAGCAACGGGAAGGTCAGGGTCCTGAATGCGCACAGACCGAAGGAGCTCAGCAAAGCGATCACCCAGTCTGTGTTTGGTCTGCTTATTATTATTAGATGCTGAAGCTCGAGACGGACAAACTGAAAGCCCGCCCCCAGCTTCAGATGTCCGATTAATGTAGATGAAAACCAGCAGCACGGTGGGTTAGCCCTGCTGCCTCACGGCGCCAAAGTCCCAGGTTCGATCCCGGCTCTGGGTCACTGTCCGGGTGGAGTTGGCACATTCTCCCCGTGTTTGCGTGGGTTTCGCCCCCACAACCCAAAGATGTGCAGGGTAGGTGGATTGGCCACGCTAAATTGCCCCTTAATTGGAAAAAAATAAATTGGATACACTAAGTTTATTTTAGAAAGTAGATGAAAACTGGCGGCTGTTCAAGCAACAGTTCAGACTCTATGGGCGCGATTCTCCGCAAATGCGGCGAGTCGTAAAGGCTGCCGTGAAACTGGCCGTGTTTCACGGCAGCCTCCGCGCCCCCTCCCGGGACCTGATTCTCCTCCCCGGTCGGGGCTAGCAGCGGGGCCCCGTGAACCACGGCATCGCAGGCTTAGCGACCGTCGATAAGCCGGCATGCCAAGGGTCACGGCGGCTGACGCGCACGATGACGTCAGCCGCGCATGCGCGGATTGGACGGCTCCAACCCGCGCATGCACGGATGACATCATCACGCATATGCGTCAAACCCACGCATGCACGGGCCGTCATGCCCCTCAGCCGCCCTGATCCTGCGGGGCAGCGGAGGAACAAAGAGTGCGTGGGTTTCGGACCCGCTGCCCGCGATCGGTGGGTACCGATCGCGGGCCCATGCCATCCTTGGCATGGCCGTGCCAATCGGTGCCATGGTTGTTGGGAACGGAACTTTGCGGCCGTTCTCACGAACGGTGAGAGCAGGTGTAAAGGCCTGGGAACTCGGCCCATCGGCTAGGGGAGAATCACTATTTGCCGTAAAAAAACAGCGAGCAGCAATTCGTGTCGTGGGGCGGCCGTGGGGGGGGGGGAGAATAGCGGGAGGTCCGGAAAAATGTCGGGAAGGCCCTCTCGCTATTCTCTGACCCGTCGTGGGGGGCGGAGAATCGCGCCCAGTTTCGACCCTAGGCCTCCAGGCCCAACCTGACGAAAGGTTAATCGTGTTGCTGCTAACGGTGGCAGTTCCACAAGCGATTGAACTGTACAACTCGTCTGCGTTCGATAATGTGGAGGATCGCAAGAAATATGATGAAGTTGTGAGGCACTTTGTTAAACATTATTCCCCTAAAACGAATTATATGTTTGAGCGATGCATGTTCAGTATGTGTACCCAGAAACCTGGCGAATAATTTGACAGTTTTGTGATTGACTTGAGGCTAAAGGCCCAGTCATGCAACTTAGCAACCTGAAATCCTGGTTGATCCACAATCAAATTGTCTTCGGTGGAGTGAATGGTAAGCTTTGGGAAAGGTTATTGCTGGAAGAAGATTTGGTGCTGCAACAGGCATAAAACATAGAACATAGAACAGTACAGCACAGAACAGGCCCTTCGGCCCTCGATGTTGTGCCGAGCCATGATCACCCTACTCAAACCCATGTATCCACCCTATACCCGTAACCCAACAACCCCCCCCTTAACCTTACTTTTTAGGACACTATGGGCAATTTAGCATGGCCAATCCACCTAACCCGCACATCTTTGGACTGTGGGAAGAAACCGGAGCACCCGGAGGAAACCCACGCACACACGGGGAGGACGTGCAGACTCCGCACAGACAGTGACCCAGCCGGGAATCGAACCTGGGACCCTGGAGCTGTGAAGCATTTATGCTAACCACCATGCTACCGTGCTGCCCGTGAAGATTTGCCAGGCGAGCGAGATTGCTGCCCAGAGAATAGGCACACGCTGCTCGAAAATGTTTGGCGCCACGGAAGAAGCCAGCGCCATTAGTGCTGTGACGCACGTCATGAAGAAATGTGGTCAGAAACCGAGAGGTCCCGAACCGACGGTGCAAAGGAGGAAAGGTGGCCTGGCATTACCAAATCTGCCGTACTACCACTGAGCAGCAATGGTGGAAAGGGGATGGGTAAACGGACCCAAATCAGAGTGGGTGCGGATGGAGGAGGCCTCCTGCAAGGGGACGACCCTCTGGGCCTTGGCTTCAGCAGCACTCCCAACCCCCTCGGCAAAATACACATCAAGCCCAGTGGTAGCAGCCACACTGGAAAGGTGGGCCCAATTAAGGCAGCACTTCGGGCTGACTAGGATGTCCCCCATGGCTCCCATCTGCGGCAATCACAAAGTCCCCCCAGCCATGCTAGACACTACCTTCAGGAAATGGAGATGGGACAGGGACACGCTGACAATTAGGGGACGCGATTCTCCGCTCCCCACGCGGCGTGGGAGAATCGCGGGAGGGCCCCCTGACAAATTTTACGCCCCCCTGGCGCCCCCCGCGATTTCTCCCCCCCCCCCCCCCCCCCGGAAGAATCGCCGGTCGCCGTTCTTCACGGCGACCGGCGATTCTCCGACCCGGATGGGCCGAGCGGCCTGCCATTCGCGACCGTTTCACGATGGCGGCAACCACACCTGGTCGCTGCCGTCGTGAAGCGGGTGTGGAGATGCCCGTTTTGGGCTTGTGGGTGACCTTTTTGGGTAAAGAGCACCGCGACTGTGCTCGGGAGGGGACAGGCCCGCGTTTGGTGCCCACCGATCATCGGGCTGGCGTCCAAATCGGACGCACTATTTCCCCTCCGCCGCCCCGCAAGATCAAGCCGCCACGTCTTGCGGGGCGGCTGAGGGGAAAGACGGACACCGCGCATACGCGGGTTCGATCCGTCAGCGTCGTGACGTCAGTCGCGCATGCGCGGGTTGGAGCCGGCCAACCTGCGCATGCGCGGCTGACGTAATATAGGCGCTGCCGTCGCGTCATTCTTGGCTCGCCGCCGAGAATAACGGAGCGCCGCTCCTAGCCCCCCGGGTGGGGGTGAATTAGGTGCGAGGAGCGGCCTCCGAGGCTGTCGTGAAAGTCGGCCGATTTCCGACACTGGACGAACTGATGGACGAGTTGGAACTGCCGACAGGACAGGAAACATCTGCAAATAAAGCACTCCCTCCGTAAAGAGACAGCAGGGTACCTCGTGGCCCCGGAGACGACACTATTAGAGGACCTGATAAATACATGATGTGGAGATGCCAGCGTTGGACTGGGGTGAGCGCAGTAAGAAGTCTGACAACACCAGGTTAAAGTCCAACATGTTTGTTTGAAACACAAGCTTTCGGAGCGCAGCTCCTTCCTCAGGTGAAATCACCTGATTCACCTGAGGAAGGAGCTGCGCTCCGACAGCTAGTGTTTGAAACAAACATGTTGGACTTTAACCTGGTGTTGGAAGACCTCTTACTGATAAATACAGACAGTAAACTAGGGGGACTCTGTGGCAAAATGTATGGACAGCTACTGGAAAAAGTCCAAACACCACGCGACGAGATCAGATGGAAATGGGAGGATGAACTGTGGACAGTAGTGGAGTGGGGACGCTGGATGTGGTGAATGTGATTCACACCGGATTATAATCTATATATACATGTGTATGTATTGTCAGTGCAGTTGCACTACCTGTCCTCCAGGGGGAGTAGCTCTGGGAATGCTCGAGTTGTATGGGGCTTCTCCCTTGGCTCCGCCCAAGACTCCTCCCCCTGGAGCTGCTGTATAAAAGCTCAGTGCCACATGGTCAGCCGGCCAGTTCACCGAAAGTTCGATGGCTAACAGGCTGGCTCTGTTGTGAGTATATTAAAACCGCTATTCTAATCCTACAAGCACGTGTCCGTACAATTGTTGGTTCCAACACTGGAGCAAAGGACTGAACAGGGCAACTCCTTATGCAGTTCAAAGTGGTGCACAGAGCACATCTGACCAGAACCCGAATGAGCAGGTTCTTCCCAGAGGTAGAGGAGAAATGTGAGGGATGCCAGAGGGGCCCGACCAGCCACACCCACATGTTTGGGGCCTGCCCCAAGCTTGCTGGGTTCTGGGCAGCCTTCTCTGAGGCAATGCCCAAGGTTGTGGGGGTGAGGGTGAAACCATGCCCAATAGTGGCAATCTTCGGGGTCTCGGAGCAGCCAGAGCTACACATGGGGAAGGGGGCCGACACCCTTGCTTTCACTTCCCTAATCGCAAGCCGGAGAATCCTGCTCGGCTGGCGATCGGCAGCACCACCCAAAGCTGCAGACTGGCTCGCTGACCTCTCGGAATTTCTCCACCTGGAGAAGATTAAGTACGCCAGCCGAGGGTCGGAGGAAGGCTTCCTAGATACTTGGGGGGCAGTTTGTCGGCCTGTTCCAAAACCTGTTCAAGGCCAGCAACAGCGATTAGATGGGGAAACGGGAAAGTTAGAAAGAAAAGGGAGAGGAAAAATAAAAATAAAGACGGGGGACCTATAGGAACGCACAACCCGGGGGGGGGGGAAGATGAGAAAATGCTGGAGAGACCCAAAAGGGACAATGCGAGAGGGAGGAGGGGGTAATCCCCCCCCCCCCCCATCACAGGGGAAACACAACCAAAATTGACGGGGGAAGAAAGGGGGGAGAGGAAGGGCGGGTAACATTCCCCCCCCAAAACAGACCAGAGGGACCACAAGGGGGTGGGGGGGGGGGGGGGAACCAAACGACAAGTCAGATGGCGACAGAATGTAAATAGGAGAACTTGAGGGAAGGAAAAGACAAACCTTTCTGTATTGTACGGTGAATTAACACGGCCAACAATGTGCATAATTGTTTATAGATTTTGAACATGTGAATCAAAAGATTTTTTTTAGATGAAGGAATGTGGTCTCAGTGCAGGCGGCCATTTTAAGCAGCCGACAGGAGGCGCTGTCGCCATCTTGTGCCAAAGTGTGGCACTTGACATGCCCCACGGCCTTGGGAAAAGTTTGCTCCAAGTGCGTCCGGATTGGGCATTTTGCGAAGCAATGTGAGGCACCCTCAATTACGACGCGAGAGCGAGGTCGGTAATCAAAAGGCTTTAATCTACAGAGAACAGGACAGCATTCGAGAGAAGTGTGCTCGCCACATGGAGCCTTATCCTATATACCGTTTCCTGGGGGTGTAGCCAGAGGTGGAGTCCCCCAGGGTTCCAAGCCTCTTAAAGGGGCAAGGTATTAAAGGTCAGGTACCGTTTACGGCAGTTATTAATACCATTCATCACACAATGTTTTGTACGTTCCACAATGGGCCACGCACGAGTGGTGCATGCAGTTGATGCGATAAATACCGAAGAACAGTTTTTCATTGATCTCATCGCGGTGAGGAACCAGAACAGTCCGAACAAGAATGATGAAAACAAAATCTTAAGGAAGACTGAAGCTAGTAAGAACTCTCCGGAAACCATCAAACCTACATTGAAATCGATGGTGACACTGAACAATTCTCTAAAACCATGTGACTTTGACCCTCAGGCAACATCCAACCTCGTGTGTCGGTCTGCTTTGCGGCAGCTGAACGTGCAGCAAAAATTCACTGATCGGTCAGGGCTGCTGGTGGACTTTAGAACAAGAACAATGGAGACCTTCGGTGTCTGCGAACTGGTGCTCTTCGTGACAGACATGAGGCACATGCTACCTGTTTTGTTACACTCTTGACGTAGCATAAGCTGCTTCCTTAATGTGCACTCTGACAAAGGAAGGTTCAGACTTGGACATAGCTTTAACACATTTATTAAACTGTTAACAATTCTCCTACTTGGATTCGGCTCTCCTGTTAATCCTGCTATAGCTACTCAGACTGACGAACCAGTCTGCTACAATCCACGTGGTGGGTGTGATGTTCAATCAACCCTGTGTCTGTACTCACTGAGTGTCTCCACTGGAAAGAGGAAGATCATGTGTGTGGTGTCCTTTATATATGGGTTGGTGCCCCCCTGTGGTTGTGTCACCTCTGTGTGTATCGTGAATGCCCATTGGGAGTGTCTTATCTTTCAGAGAATTTACAGTGCAGAAGGAGGCCATTCAGCCCATTGAGTCTGCACCGGCTCTTGGAAAGAGCACCCTACCCAAGGTCAACAACTCCACCCTATCCCCATAACCCAGTAACCCCACCCAACACTAAGGGCAATTTTGGACACTAAGGGCAATTTATCATGGCCAATTCACCTAACCTGCACATTTTTGGACTGTGTGGGCTGTGGGAGGAAACCGGAGCACCCAGAGGAAACCCACGCACACACGGGGAGGATGTGCAGACTCCACACAGACAGTGGCCCAAGCCGGAATCGAACCTGGGACCCTGGAGCTGTGAAGCGATTGTGCTATCCACAATCCACAATGCTACCGTGCTGACCTATTGGTTGAATGTCTGTCTGTCATGTCTCTGGTGCTCCCTCTAGTGTCTAGCCAGTCTACTTGTATTTACATTAACCCCTTGTGTATTTACAGTGCTGCATATCACCACAATACCGTGACAGACATGAGACACATGCTCCCATGACAGACATGAGGCACACTCTACTTTTTCACATTGTAGACATGGATGTTGACTCCGTCCTCGGAGTGAAATCATGTGAATCCCTGAATTGAAATTGTCATCAGCTCTTCCTCAGGGTCAGTCTCCGAGTTTTTTAGTCGAGCGACGATGTGTTTCAGAAGATGACTGGTCAGCTGAACCACTTTGGATCCCAACAAGACATCACAGGTGTGCACGGTTTATGAGGATTCAGAAGAAATCCAGGTAGAGGACGACAAATCAGACAAGAGGATGGAACAGCCGATGAACATTCCCCAATTCTGGATTACAACTTTCAGGAACGGCTCGGTGGCGCGAACATGATGAACACGGATGACAGTATCTACAAGATGTGAGTGTTAAATGGACAGTGCATGGGAAGTCATGGAGCTTCACTCTGGAGTTTACATTCGAGCCTGATGAGTATTTTACAAATGAGGTGATCAGATGCACTCACGGCTGCTTAAATCATTCTTTGCTGAACCACAAATCATCGGCTGCACAAGGGTCGGCGGCCAAAGTCAAGGCTGACTTTGAATTTGGCACCCCATTACCTGAACAAATAGTTCAGTATGCATTGTTATATTTTACAGGGGAGATCATTGCAGACGATGCTGAATTCGATGACGACGAGTACGAATATCCGCTCGATGATGCCAACGATGATGCAGACAGTGATGGCGAGGAAGGTGAGACGGATGAAGACCAGTGTGAACTACTTGCAGATCTCTTTTCCAGCAGCACAGATGGGCTTAATGACTGATGGAACCATCAATTCACCAGACACGTGTTTCCGATATGAACATTGGCTTTAATCGACTTACTACAGAGCCAGCCTGTTACCCGTTGATGAACTCTCAGTGAACTGCAGACTGACTCTGGGCAAGGGTATTTATACAGCAGCACTAGGGGGAGGAGTCGTGGGCGGAGCCAAGGGTGGAGCCCTGTACAAGCTCCTGAGCATTCCCAGAGCTACTCCCCCTAGTGGTCGGATAACGCTACTGCGCTTACAAAAATATAGTGTGAATTATCATGTTACATTCACCACAATGACAAGGCTCCAGAACGACTCCGGTGGTCTGGAAGGAATGATGAGGTGGTCACGGGGGACGCCCAGACCACGAAAGGACTCTGAGAAGGTTGGGAGCTTGGGAGATGGCAACACTTAAAAATTGAAGCTGCTGATACCACAGAGGATCAGCCACTGACCGAGCCAGAGACAGGAGAAATCATCCCGGTATTAGAGAAACTGACCTCAGGAGGTACGTGGTGACTCGTTCCGGGTCTTTGAAACGGTTCCTGTCATTCATTCGCAAGCCATCGACAACACAGGTGATGAATGGGAGAACATAGATGACGCCTGTGATGACGGCGATTTGGATGTTGCAGGAGTAGGCAACTCTGAGACTGACCCTAAAAAAACCCTTGAGACTGACCCTGAGAAAGAGCTGATGACAATCGCAGCATGCCGCTCCACCGACCACTCGCACATTGGTGAGTTTGGCAAAGATGGCCCAGGGCCTGGATCGCCACAACCAGAGAGCATTGTAATCTCGTGGGACGAAGAGCAAGTGAGTGATGCTCCAGCGAGCCAAGAAGTGGTGGCACCTGAACACACAGGCTCAGGCACCAGAAACCGAGGTGCTCCAACAAGTGGGCGTGGTCATATCACCCAAAGACGACTCGACACCCGAAACTCTGCAGACCTCTAAGCACGGGGCAGCACGGTAGCATGGTGGTTAGCATAAATGCTTCACAGCTCCAGGGTCCCAGGTTCGATTCCCGGCTGGGTCACTGTCTGTGCGGAGTCTGTACGTCCTCCCCGTGTGTGCGTGGGTTTCCTCCGGGTGCTCCGGTTTCCTCCCACAGTCCAAAGATGTGCGGGTTAGGTGGATTGGCCATGCTAAATTGCCCGTAGTGTCCTAAAAAGTAAGGTTAGGGGGAGGGTGGGTTGTTGGGTTACGGGTATAGGGTGTATACGTGGGTTTGAGTAGGGTGATCATTGCTCGGCACAACATCGAGGGCCGAAGGGCCTGTTCTGTGCTGTAATGTTTTATGTTCACACGGTAACAACCCGCACCACGCCAGGGCTGCTCCACCATAACACAAAAACAAGAGATAGGCAGCACGGTGACGCAGTGGTTAGCACTGGGACTGCGGCGCTGAGGACCCGGGTTCGATCCCGGCCCTGGGTCACTGTCCGTGTGGAGTTTGCACATTCTCCCCGTGTCTGCGTGGGTTTCACCCCCACAACCCGAAAGATGTGCAGGGTAGGTGGATTGGCCACGCTAAATTACTCCTTAATTGGAAAAAAAAAAAATGATTGGGTACTCTAAACTTATATTTTTAAAAAAACAAAAGCAACAGACGCAAGAAAATACATCACCGTGTTCTCAAAATAAAGAGGAGAAGGCTGGGAGAGCTACCTCATCCCACCAGCAACAGCATCATGCCAGGAAGCGCAAAAGAAAGAGACTGGGGACACAAGTGTGGATGACATGGTGTTGGTCGTTCTGGGTGAGTGTGCTTAACACTCAATTTGGCTCTGTTTCTTTACTTAGCTCTGGAGTCGCCAGGTGTCGTTAAGACACCGCCACAAGTTCAAGGTGAAGTTCAAAGCAATAAAACCATACACCAATTAGTAAGTCCAAACAACTGAGTTTATTATAATACAATTATAATAACTACCCATGCACACGCTAAAAGGATTAAACTTATTCCTACCGCTAAATAAACTAATACATATCTCGAAGGAACTGCCGGGTCAGGGAACAAGGCCTCTTGCTCTGCTCTGGTCTGCAGACTTCAGGTTGGTATAAGTTAAAAGGGGTCAGGAGTGTCTATCTCTGGTAGCGATCGTTGTGAGACACTTAGTTGCTGGCGGCTGCTGTCCGAACCTCTCTCTCTCTCTCCTTCAGGGTCTTCTTGGCAAAAGCTGGTCGAGGTGCTGGTCCACGGAGGAGGGCTGGTCAAGGAGATAGGAGGGCTGGACAAGAAGACTGAACCATGTGTAGGACCTGTCTTTTATAGGTCCCAGGGATCCGCGCCCCTTTGGGCGGACTCCCTTACCTGCTTGGAATCGATTGGGTCTCTTCCCAATCGATATGTTTGAATCCCCCCCAATACTGAGGCTGTTCTTTAGCTACTGGGCGGGCTTTCAGGCTCTTTGTTTTCGAACCTTGCTGGTGCCTGAGTGTCTGGTATCCTTTACAATGTTGCAGTTGCTTCCCCATTTGTGTCCATTGTCTCTGGAATTGTTCCATTAACATGCTAACTATCCCGGAGATTGCCTCATTAGTATGCAGAATGTTCGTTTCGGTGCTGTCTGCTTTCTTAGCAGACAGAATCCACACCTGCTAGGTGCAGCCTGCTGGCGCTGCAAACATTGTCCATCTTATCCTGTATGCTTTGCGTTCCTCCATTTTGTATTCAGGGAAATGGCCAACTTCGGTGGCTACAATGGACACAGGTGTTACAATGGCACAGAGCAAAGAGCAGGGGAAACAAGAAGCCGGCACGTAAACCAGTCTTCGAAGAGGAAGGCAACAGCTCAAATGATCACACAGGTGACCCCGTGAGGGAGGGACAATGATCTGTGAGTCACGAAGGTCGGCCGGGTTGGGTCCCGAAGGTTGGCCGGTTGGTAAAAATGGGTCCCCTGAAAAAAAGTTCTTCTCTACAGTAAGTAGACTCAACACTATCTTTATTGCTGATCTTTGAGAGCACTGCTGTGTATTTCAGGAGAAGAAAGTGCTGGAAATACTCAGGTCAGGCAGCACCAATGGGGAGAGAAGCAGAGTTAACATTTCAGAATTGCTGAAAGGTCATTGATCTGAAATTTTAACTCTACTTCCCTCTTTCTGTGCTGATGGAGTGCAGCTAATACATTGCACATTAAGTTTCAACGGGAATCAGTTCATAAATCCTTGTTTTATAGAATTTCATAGAATTTACAGTACAGAAGCAGGCCATTCAGCCCATCGAGTCTGCACCGGCTCTTGGAAAGAGCACCCTACCCAAGGTCAACAACTCCACCCTATCCCCATATCCCAGTAACCCAACCAACACTAAGAGCAATTTTGGACACTAAGGGCAATTTATCATGGCCAATCCACCTAACCTGCACATCTTTGGACTGTGGATTTACTGTGGTTTTACTTGTGGAAACTGCGCTTTTTGCTGTGAACACGCAACAAGAATGCTGATCAAGTAAAGCTGAGTCATCATGCAACTATTTAACCATACCTTCTGCTTTCTACTTTTTGTCCCATTTTTTTCTTTGTGCTCTTTTACCTTTACTATCTGTGGTAGTATGGCTAGAGGTACTACTGTACCTGGGAGTGTGAGCTACCATTGGTGGAGAAGGCTCGCTGCTCATTGGCCCAAGTGTTTGCATTTCATTGGTCGGAACGTAAGGTAGCTCCGCCCAGTGAGGCGGGGTATAAGAACCCGTGTTTCCCAGCAGCCGGCCTTCTTTCTGTTCTCGAGCTGCTGGGGAAACATCTTGTTGATTAAAGCCTTCAACTCGGACTACATCCTCGTTTCAGTAGTTACTGATCGCCCATCACTATCATAAACCCTAATTTAAACATCAAATCTGTTGGTGCTGCTTCATTAAATATTTTTTTGAAAGAAAGAAACGCACTGGTTTCCTTCTGTCTATTTACAGGTTCTTCCAAGAACTCAATTAAGTTAAACAAGCGTTCAGGACAATTTTGAAAATGAGAAATGAAATGAACTTCATGTAAAAAGGTGAATGTTTTGCTCACGTTTTCCATTCTTAGGTTTACTGAATGTTTGAAACTTAATTTGAAAGCACACACTGGTGATGTATGAAGCAATGGATCTGCATTTTCCATTTGTGTTTTAGATTTGTGCAATAAAGGTGTAAAACTATACTTCAGATTGGTGAGCATTTCTCCTTCGAAATGAAAATCCAGATTTTACTGCCAAAATCCTGATTTGTTTTGGGATCTGCAATGCTGATTTCTGTTGGTAAAGGTTGGTGGCGCTGGTATCATTAGAGGAACCAGCCCGTCAGGCCACCATAATCCCTGAGGAAGACCTAGATAACCCCTACAATCTGTACCTCAATTGGACATAAAATAGAACGCATGATGGTAGCAGATCTCACCGACTTACATAGAACATACAGTGCAGAAGGAGGCCATTCGGCCCATCGAGTCTGCACCGACCCACTTAAGCCCTCACTTCCACCCTATCCCCGTAACTCAATAACCCCTCCTAACCTCTTTGGTCACTAAGGGCAATTTATCATGGCCAATCCGCCTAACCTGCACGTCTTTGGACTGTGGGAGTAAACCGGAGCACCCGGAGGAAACCCACGCAGAGACGGGGAGAACGTGCAGACTCCGCACAGTCAGTGACCCAGCGGGGAATTGAACCTGGGACCTTGATGCTGTGAAGCCACAGGGCTATCCACTTGTGTTACCGTGCTGCCCGTACTTGGGTATGTAATGCCAAGTGGGATGCTGTAGGGAGACCCTGGTACAAGGCGAGGTAGGAGGCCGCCCTGCCGGGTTCCTATGGGACACAGGAGGATCCCGCACTACCCTCATCCCACGACTTCACAAGCCACGTACAGGAAAGATTGGAAACGGACCCATTGGAGATCAGGCTCGGAGATGTGGTGTGCTATCACCCTGCCACTTTTCCCCCAATGCAGAACATATCCTGGGTTCCGACCTCATGCGAAAGTGCAATCTCTCGTTCAATCCCGCTAACTGCTGTGTACGTCACTTGGACGTGTCTTGCTGCAAGGCTTCCACATCCCCTCCTCCGTATTCCACAAGTGGCTCGAAAAGGGTCTGGAAGGGTTTTCAAAACCTGGATGTTTGGTTCAAAACCTGGATGTGGACGATCTCCTCCTCCAGACCAAAACCATGGGGGAACTGCTTATACTGCTGAAAGAACTGCTGAACCAACACTTGAATCTTTGACTGAGGTAGCCACAGGGAAATACGTGGACAGAATTTCCACTGTCGGGGAATTATGGATCAAACCCACCGAGGTGACTGACGATCCAGGGAATATTAACGAACTAAATTCAGGGATTTGCGAACCACAAAAATGACTGTGGCCAATGACAGGGGAAGTTATCAGAGAAAGCCCCAATCCGAAACCCCAAAGACAGTATGGCTTCCCTAAACAAGTTGAGGGGGAAGTGGGCAAAGCAATTTGTAATTTGCCACCACAGGGAGTCCTGCTTCCACCAATAATTCCTCAATTTGCCTGGGAAGAAAACCGGAAGGATCATGGAGGCTCGCGATTGACTATCGAGCAACTGAACCAAACCACCCCAATCATCGTCCCCACAGTGGCGACCAGTCCTGAAGTCAACATTTTAAAAAAATTTAGAGTACCCAATTCACATTTTATTTCCCAATTAAGGGGCAATTTAGCGTGGCCAATCCACCCACCCTGCACATCTTTGGGTTGTGGGGGCGAAACCCACGCAGACACGGGGAGAATGTGCAAACTCCACACTGACCCAGAGCCGGGACAAAACCTGGGACCTTGGCGCCGTGAGGCAGCAGGGCTAACCCACTGAGCCACCGTGCTGACCGCGTACTGAAGCCAACATGAGGCAGGCCCCATATCCCAAGTATTTCACGGCACTAGACAGCCGCAATGGCTTCTGGTCAATCCCCTTGGGCCGCTAATGTCAGGGTAAGCTTACCTTCCCGTTCCAGGGGCAACAATTCACTTGGATGTGTCTTGCTGCAAGGCTTCCACATCCCCTCCTCCGTATTCCACAAGTGGCTCGAAAAGGGTCTGGAAGGGTTTTCAAAACCTGGATGTTTGGTTCAGTATGTTGACGATCTCCTCCTCCAGACCAGAACCATGGGGGAACTGTTTATACTGCTGAAAGAACTGCTGAACCTCCTCACTACATTAGGTCTCAAATTAAACCCCAAGGAAAGCTCAGATTATGGGGTCACAAGTCTCATTCTTGGGGACAGCAGCCACCATGGGGAAGCAGGAAATAGAAAGGAAATTAATCGAGTCGGCAACACGCCTTCCCTTACCAAAGGACGTGAGCTCTTTTCTGGTCTTGGTGGGTGATGGAACCATCAATTCACCAGACACGTGCTTTCAGATATGAACAGTGGTTTTAATCTACTTACTACAGAGCCAGCCTGTTACCCGTTGATGAACTCTCGGTGAACTGTAGGCTGACTCTGGACAAGGGTATTTATACAGCAGCACAAGGGGGAGGAGTCGTGGGCGGAGCCAAGGGTGGAGCCCTGTACAAGCTCCAGAGCATTCCCAGAGCTACTCCCCCTAGTGGTCGGATAACGCTACTGCGCTTACAAAGATACAGTGTGAATTACCAAGTTACATTCACCACAGTGGGGCACTGCCGAAACCTCATCAATGGTTTTGTCACCAAAGCTGTCCTTTATCAGACCTTTTAAAAAAAAAAATGCCCCATGGGATTGGGCCGAGCACCACACACACAGGCTGTCTTAGAGCTGAAAAAGGCCCTAGCACAGGCCCCAGCACTACAAGTATCCGACCCAGACCTCTCCTTCACACTAGAGGTAGTGGCCACGGACAGCACACATGCAGCTGTACTACTGCAGGAGCGCCACTCGGATCAGTGCCCTCTGCCTCTCGACTCCTCTGCCATCTGCACCCTTCTTAAAATTTATTTTTCAAACTGCTCAATGCCGTGAAGACGGCATCATTAAAGTTAAGGCTCAATTAGGAACATAAGGGTGGATGGATTGACCAAGCAGGGGGCCCGGGAGGGAGAACCATGGCAGTAGTACCCCGTTAACCAAATGGATCGACGCCTTGATTGTCAGTCAGACGTAGGTTGAAGATCTTAAACTCGGCTCAAAGCAGCGACCAGGACCTGAAAGAAATTCGGGAAGGGACACACCCCATCCCCTTTGACAAAAGGCGGGACTCAATCACTGTATAGGATGGGCTAGTCCTTCGAGACGGCCTGTATGTGGTCTTCACCAGGGACAGAAACCAAATCCTACACCAAAACCATGATATCCAGGGCCGCCAAGAGGCAGGAACTACAGGTGAGCACCACAGTGGACTGTACTGGTGGCCAGACGTAGACAATAATTGTGCATTCTGTGCACAAAATAATCCCAACAAATATGCTCAAAAAGAACTGAGACTCGCCCAGCCCATAGAAGGCCCCTGGTCTAATTTGCAAATTGATTACATTGGTCCCTTACCGCCCGGTCCGAGCCGTTACAAATACATCCTGGTTATTATAGACACCTTTAGGAAGTGGGTCAAAGCCTTTCCCACCCGGGCCAATACGGCCAAGGTCACGGCTGATATCCTAGTGCAGCATCTTTACCAGTGGGGTCTCCCTCGCAGGAGCACTGAGAGCATTGAGGGATTGTGTGGGGGGGGGGGCATCGAGCATTCGGTCTCGCTGTACGCGGAAGGCCTGCTGTTGTACATGTTGTACATTTCAGGTGCTTGGGCATTCAGGTGACGCAGGGTTGGGCGCAGTTGCACAAGCTGAACCTGTTAGTGGAGCAGATAAGTTCATAAGACATAGGAGCTGAATTAGGCCATTCTTTCATGCCTGATATGTCCCTCACCTGCGACCGACAATGCTAAAGACCAAGAGCTGGATTGCGAATCAGCCGGAGCATCTCCTCCCTAGAACACGCTACCTAGGAGCAGGAGTGGGCAATTTGGTCTCCCGACCCTAAACACCCTCAATGTGATCATTGGCTGATCCCATGCTGGCCTCAAACCCACCATCCTGCCCGTTCTCATGGCCCTTCAACCCATTACCAATTGAAAATCTGTCTGACTCCTCCTTAAATTTACTCAGTGTCCCAGCATCCACCGCACTCTGGGGGAGAGAATTCCACAGATTCACAGCCCTTTGGGAGAAGCAGCTTCTCCTCAACTCTGTTTCACATTTACTACCTCTTATTCTAAGATTATGACCTCTCGTTTTCGAATGCCTCATAAGAGGAAACATCTGCTCCACATCTACTTTATCCAAACCTTTTAGCATCTTGTATACCTCAATTTGATCTCCCCTCTTTCTTCTAAACTAGAGAATATAGGCCTAAACTGTTCAATCTCTCTTCATACTACAAACCCCTCGGGCGGGATTCTCCCAACGGGAGACCAAGTGCCGATGGCGGAGTGAAAACCGGAGTGTTTCACTCCGGCGTCGGAGGCTGCTCCTCACCCCTTATTCTCCCACCCCCGGGGGGGGCCCGGAGCGGCGCCGCGTCATTTATGCGCGCCGGGCCTTGGCGCTGTGTAAAAGCGGCGCTGCGTAAATGACATCACCCGCGCATCCGCGGTTGCTGTCCTCCCCGCGGCCGCCCCGCAAGAAATGTCGGAGTGATCTAGCAGGGCGGCGGAGGAAAGGAGGTCCTCCTTAAGAGAGGCCGGCCCGCCGATTGGTGGGCACCAATCGCGGGCCAGGCCCCTTTTGAGTGCCCCCCCCCCCCACCCGGTGCTCGATCCTCCCCCCCCCCCTCCACAGGCCGCCCCCGCAGCCTTCCCACACCAGGCGTGGTCGGCGCTGACGGGAACCTGTCGTATTGGGCAGGCCGCTCGGCCCATCCGGGTCGGAGAATCGCTGCTCGCCCATTACAAATGGCGAGCAGCTAGTTGCATATTACTGCTTTTTGCTATACTTTTTGTTATATTTTCTGCAAAAAATTCCAATAAAAAAATTTAAAAAAAAAAAAAACAAATGGCGAGCAGCGATTCTCCGAGCGGCCAGCCGTGAATCTGGCCGCGCCGGTTTGGGGGGGGGGGGGGGGGGGGAGAATCGCATGCGGGTGCCGGGGCGGCGTGGCTGGACTCGCCTGACGCCCCCGCGATTCTCCCACCCGGCGAGGGGGGGGGGGGGGGGAGAACCGCGCCCCTCATCTCTGGAATCAATCTAGTGAACCTCCTCTGAACTGCCTCCAATGCCACTACATCTTTCCACAGATAAGGGGACAAAACTGTGCACAATACTCCTGGTGCAGTCCTACCAATGCCTTGTATAGCTGCAACAACACTTCCTTACCTTTTTTTTAAAAATATTTTTTTATTCTCCTTTTTCAAATTTTCTCCCAAATTTATACCCAACAATAAACAATCAGTAACAAATGTAATGTCAAACCCCATATCAATAACAACGATCCCATCCTCCCACCAAACCCCAGACATTAGCCCGCATGTTAACATAAACAAATGGCGGAAGGTCCGATCGCTCCCGCCAGTGATGGGCTAACGGACCTTTTCCGACCGGATTTTTCGGGACTTTGCGACCTGAATCGGTGGAGGAAACAAGAGGGAAGAGGAACCCCCCCCCCCCCCCCCGCCCCCCAGGGGTATGGATGGCTGGACCAGAAGTGGTCGAGTGAAGCAGCTAGGATCGAAGCGGGAGCAGCGGGGACCCCAGACCGGGCGGCGAAGCATGGTGGATGGCAGGGACCAGAGAGCGGAGGCTCACTGGCCAAGGGAGCAGCAGATGGAGATTTTTAAGAACTGCTTCGCCGAATTGAAAAGAGACAAGCTGGACCCGATGTGAGCGGTGATGGACTGACTGGTCGAGACACAGGCGGTCCAGGAGAAGGCAATCAAGGAGGTTGAGTCGAAGTTTTCCAGCCAGGGAGACACGAGAACGGTGCTGGAGCATGAGGCAGAGGAACTGAACGCCCGCCAAAAGAGGATGCAGGAGCTGCTTGAGGAGCTGGGAAACAGAGCCAGAAGACAGAGCCTAAGGATCATTGGCCTTCCCGAAGGCAGTGAGGGATTGGACGCGGGAGCATATGCGTCGAATATGCTGGAGGCGTTGATGGGGCCGGGAGCTTTCCCTCGTCCCCTGGAGCTGGATGGGGCGCACAGAGCCCCCGCAAGGAAGCCCAAGGTGGGCGACCGACCGAGGGCCCTGGTGGTTCGCTTCCTCCGGCTTTCAGACAAGGAACGTGTGCTGCGGTGGGCCAAGACGGAGCGGAGCAGCAGGTGGGAGAACTGTGAGGTGCGCATATACCAGGACCTGGGAGCAGAGCTGGCCAAGAGACGTGCGGGGTTCATCAAGATAAAGGGCAGCCCTCTTTAAAAAGGTGAGGTTTGGAATGCTGTATCCTGTGAAACTTTGGGTAACGTTCGAAGAGTGTCACTACTGCTTTGAGTCGCCAGATCAGGTTTGGACTTTTATTAAAGAGAAGAAACAGGACTTCAACTGACGGACACTGAGTTTCCAGTGTTGTACAGGGGCGGTGGTTTGTTAATCTAATTTGTCCTGGTCAGGTTTGGACTTTTATTAAGAGAAGAAACTGGACTTGAACTAAAGGACTTTTGGCTTCCAGAGATGTAATATGGCGGCGGTTTGTTAATTTAATCCGTACTGTACTGATCCATCCAAGAAGGTACTTAGTCGTGGCAGAGAATATGGACTGGAGGGACAGTTGCGGGGCGCATTGTTTCAGGAGTTTGCATTTGGGGGGGGGGGGGGGGGGGGGGGCTGCAAGGGGGCCCTGCAGTCAGTACCTTTCGGCGGGAGAGCGGGGTCTCTTCTGGGGGACTGGCTCTGGGCTGGTTAAGGGCAATGTAAATGTCTGTGCTGTACTGTTCTATCTATCTAAATGTCCTTTAGAGAGTAGCTGTTTACTCACTAAGGAATGCAAATCAGGTTCATGGGTCTTTTGTGAGTGTGGCGGGGGGAGGGGGGGGGGCTGAGTGGTTGGGTGGTAGTCAGACAGGCGCCAAGGGTAGGGGTCAGCGAGGCTAGAGTAGGTCAGGGGGCAGTGGGGAGCGTAGGGGGAGGGGTGAGCTAGGGCCAAGCAGATGGCTCTGGCCTGGGAGTTCATGCTTTTGCGGCTGGGGAAGTCTGGGGGTGCCGGGGTAGGGGGGGGGGGGGCTGCTGCTGTGAGATAGGCTAGGGGAGGCATAAATGGGCCAGTGGTAGGGACCAGAGATACCCTGGAGGGGGAAGTCGCCTGTCGACTTTCAGGGAGAAGTCTAGGATACCGGCGGCAGCAGCATCCCGGGGGGGGGGGGGGGGGGGGGGGGGGGGGAAATTTCCATCCCACTTCCCTGGCTCAAATCTATGGTTCCTTCGAATCGGCATTTCCCTTGACCCTGCCCCCAGCCCAAAGTGCTGTCGAAACTGCCTCCAAATTCTCAACGAAGCTATTACTACCGGACTCTCTGAGAATCTCCCCGGGGCTGTCGGGAGCGGGGCTGTTGCTGGCGCCTTCAATCCCGACCCCCTACCCAAACTCTCCTCCATTCTGACCCACCCATTGGAAGTCAACCCCTCTGACCCAGCTCCGTACCTTCGCAACATACGCAGCCCAGTAATAATACAGTACTTAATTACTTTTGCTATAAATGCCAACATTTCATTTGTTTTCCTTGCTATCTGCAGCACCTGCATGTTCGTTCTCTGTGACTTATTCACAAGGACACCCAGATCCCTCTGCATCGGAGCACCCCAAAGTCTCTCCCTATTTAGATAGTAAGTTGCCTTTCCATTTTTTTGACCAAAATGCATAACCTCACAGTTATCCATGTTAAACTCCATCTGCCACATTTTGGCCCACTCTCCCAACCTATCTATATCCATTTTGTTGCTCGTTCTGGGCGAGTGTGCTTCACACTCAATTTGGCTCTGTTTTATTCCTTAGCTCTAGAGTCGCCAGGTATCGTTAAGATACCGCCACAAGTTTCAAGTTCAAACCAATAACTCAATAGACCAGTTAGTAAGTTCAAACAAGACACGTTTATTATAATAGTTATCTATTAATCATGCATATAAAACTACAAGACTAGACTAATCCTACCACTAACAGGCCAATACTTATCTGGAATAAGGGAACTGCCGGATCAGGGAACAATAGCCTCTTGCTTTGTCCTGGATCCGCAGGCTTCCAGTTGGTGTGGACTAAAGGGGTCAGGAGTGTCTACTCTCGTAGCGTGCATTGTATGACACTTACCTGATGGCGGCTGCTGACCAGGCTTCTCCTTCTCAAGGTCTTCTGCTGCAAAGGTGTTCTGCTGGGAGGGCTGGCTGGTCAAGAAGAAAGAATCAGTCCTGGGACCTGACTTTTATAGGTCCCAGGGGCTTCGCTTCCTTCTGGGCGGACCCTCTATAAACCTACAATCGATTGGGTCTCTTCCCAATCAATTGATTTGAATTTCCCCAATAATGGGGCCGGGCGGTTCCTTACACCTTATTGGTGTCCTTTGTCTTAGACTCCACTGGCGCCGGGATGTCTGACCTTCCATAGAATGTTTAACTGTTGTGTCCATTGTGCCTGGGAATCACCGTAAATCGCTTCATTAATATGCGCAGCTTGTTAGTTACAACTCTGTCTGGTTTCTGTGGCAGCTAGAATACAGGGAATTCTGCAGACTGCTTGTTTCTTTGCCAATGTCCATTTTACGCTGCAATCTTTGCGTTCTTCCATTTTGTGTGAGGAAGTGGCCAAACCCAGGTGGCTACAATTTGTACGGTTCCTATTTCCTCATTGTAACTTACTGTCCCACCTATTTTGGTGGGATGAAGGGGGAGCTTTGAGAGGCAGGATGTGCTGCCGTTGTCGCTGGCAGGATGGGTGCAGACAGTAAAAACCTTTATTTTTATAAATGTAGAGTACCCAATTCACTTCATACAGATCCTTTGTTTAAATTTATTTTTGAAAATAAATTTATGGTACCCAATTCTTCTTTCCGATTAAGGGGCAATTTAGCGTGGCCAATCCACCTAACCCGCACATCTTTTTGGGTTGTTGGGGGCGAAACCCACGGAAACACGGGGCGAATGCGCAAACTCCACACGGACAGTGACCCATGCTAAATTTCTCCTTAATTGGAAAGAAGAATTGGGTACTCTAAATTTATTTTTAAAAATAAATTTAAACAAAGTAGCTGAGGTTTTACAGACACAACAATAGTGACAGCCGTGGCTCAGTGGTTAGCACTCTCACCTCTGAGTCAGAAGGTCGTGTGTTCGCTCCCTGTCCATGGACCTGAAGACCAAAGTCGTTCAGCGTTCCTTGTCCCAGCACTGAGGAAGTGCTGCACTGTCAGAGCAATCTTCCTTCATAAGGGCTGAAGAACTAGGAGCAGGAGTAGGCAATTCACTCCCTCGAGCCCAAACCGCATTCAATACTGGCTGATCTCATCTCGGCCTCATCTCCAGCTTCCTGCCCGCTCCCCATAACCGTTCATCCTGCTCATTAAAATCCTAAAGATCTCCTCAAATTTGTTCACTGTCCTGGCATCCACTGCATTCTGGGTTGGAGAATTCCACAGATTCACCACCCTTTGATGGGCATTTCGGTGGCACAGTGGGTAGCACTGTTGCTTCACGGCGCCAGGGTTCGACTCCCGGCTTGGGTCACTGTCTGTGCGGAGTCTGCACTTTCTCCCCATGTCTGCGCGGGTTTCCTCCGGGTGCTCCGGTTTCCTCCCACAGAACCCGCAAGACGTGCTGTTAGGTCATTTGGACATTCTGAATTCTCCCTGTGTACCTGAACAGGCGCCAGAATGTGGTGACTAGCGGCTTTTCACAGTAACTTAATTGAAGTGTTAATGTAAGCCTACTTGTGACCATAAAGATTAAGTCATTCCTCCTCATTTTCTGTTTAAAATCTCCCTCCCCCCTAGCCTAAAACTATGTCCTCTTGTTCTCAAATGTCCAACAAGGAGAAACACCCGCTCCATGTCTACCCGGTCAATGCCCTTTAGCATCTTATATACACGCGTCAATTAGATCCCCTCTCATTCTTCTAAACGCCAGAGAGTATGGGTCTAAACTGCTCATTCTCTTTTCATAAGACAAGTTCTTCATCCTTGGAATCAATCTAGTGAACCTATCCTGAACCGTCTCTAATGTATTTACATCTTCCTCAAAGGGACTAAAACTGTGTGTAGTACTCCAGATATGGTCTCATCAGTGCCCTACATAGTTGCAACAGCACCTCCCTACTTTTATACTCTATTCCATCAGCAGTGAGTGTCAAAATTCCACTTGCCTTCCGTTACCTGCTGCGCCTGCAGACTTAACCTTCTGCAGTTCAGGCAGGAAGACACCCAGACCCACTCTGCACCAAAACATTTTGGAGTTTCTCTCCATTTATATAATAAATTGCTTTTTTAATCCTCCGACTTTATCCATGTTAAATTCCAGCTGGCAAAATTTGACCTACTCACCTAACCTTTGCATAGCCACCTGCAAATTTCTTATTTCCTCATTGCAACGTATTCCACCTATTCTAGGGTCATCTGCAAATTTGGCTTTACATTCTATCCTTGCATCCAAGTCATTAATATGGATTGTAAGTTGGGACCCTGCGGACCAAACCCTGTGGCACCCCCCCCCCCCCCCCATAGTTACATCTTGCCAACCAGAAAAAGACCCACCATTAAACCCCACTCTTTGCTTTCTGTAGGTTAGCCAATCCTCTATCCAAGCTAATATATTTCACCAAATCCCGTGGGATCTTACTGTGTACTGACCTTTTGTGCGGCACCTTATCATATGCCTTCTGGAAGTCCAGATACACTACATCTGCAGGACCCCCATTATCAACTTTGCTTGTTACAACTTTGAAGAACTCAAGCAAATTAGTCAGACACGATTTACCCTTCATAAAAATGCTGACTCTGATGGATTACGTTTTAACTTTCTAATTGGCCAGTTATTACTTCCTTAATAACGGATTCCAACAGTTTCCAAATAACAGATGTTAAACTAACTGGCCTATAGTTTTCTACTTTCTGCCTTTCTCCCTTGAAAATGGAAAAGGTTTACTGAACAACTTTAAGACATTTGACTTTTCCAACTTCATGTGGGTGATCAGTCTGTAGCAGCGTAACCCTCTCTGGCTCCTTCTTTGACAGTAATTCTTGTGGAATTCAGCCTCGGGAATCTGGCTCCTTCTTTGGCAGTAATTTCCTTGGAACTCGGCCTCGGGAATCTTCAGTACTTGGCCAGCAAGGAAGACCTTCGGAACCTCTACTTTTATCCCCAAAGTGACCATTACCTCACGTCAGAGTTGGGCCTGTTGTAACATGACCATTGGTCAATTTGGTCACTGGATTAATTTAATTGGATCCCCAATTACTGACACCACCTTCTCTCATTATCTCAGACAGGAATACAATAGAACTGTTTCATACTATCCCTTTATCTGATTCTATACAATCCCTTCTTCATACAGTTTCAAATGTTGAAGCCAATCAGAGTTTGAAGGTCTCTCTTGCCAGTACATTTATCCTTATTGCACATTCATTACATTCACAGCAATTAAGCTTTTACACTTCTACAGCAAATAATACTCAGTATTTTTCTATAACTACTGATTCATTAATTCTATCTCAATTTTTAAAAATAAATTTAGAGTACCCAATTGTTTTTGCCAATTAAGGGGCAATTTAGCATGGCCAATCCACCTACCCTGCACATCTTTGGGTTGTGGGAGCAAAACCCATGCAAACATGGGGAGAATGTGCAAACTGCTCACAGACAGTGACCCAGGGCCGGGATTCAATCCCGGGACCTCAGCGCCGTAGGCTTAATTCTATCTCAATTAAGGGTCATTCAATCATCTGTTACTGACTGGAAGCTAATTAAAACGGTATCCAAAATTAACACATTTGTTAATACAAGATCCACTGGTTCAAAAAGACAGTTTGTGGCAGACAACAGCTTTCTTTCTTGCTCACCTTCAGATGGAACAATGAGCCTTTTAAAAATTATTCATTTATGGGATGTGGCTCGGCCGGCAATTGTTGCCCATCCCTGATTGCCCTCGAACTGAGGGCATTTAAGAGTCATCATCAACATTGCTGTGAATTTGGAGTCACATGCAGGCCAGGCCACATAAGGAGGGCAGATTTCCTTCGCTAAAGGACATTCATGAACCAGGTGGGTTTTTACAACAATTGACAATGGTTTCATGGCCATCAGATTTTTAATGCAAGACTTTTATTGAATTTCAATTTTGTCATCCACCGTGGCCAGATATGAACCCAGATTCCCAGAGCATTAACCTCGGCCTCCGGATTCCTAGCCCAGTGACAATATCACGATTCCACTGCCTTCCCCGCATATTCTTGGCAGAATATGGTGTCCTGTAGCTTATCAAAATCATAAATTAACCTTTTCCAACAAATCCTGCTGGCTCTGCAGTTTCTAGAAACATTTTGGTTGATAGTGTTACTTTTTAAAATAAAGATCTAGTCTTTACAATATAATTACCCAATCCGCCAATTCACTTACAATAATTAATGTTCACTACGCAGTAATCATCAGCTTAATGACTGGCTTTTGACATGAAATCAATACATAGTTAATATAGAAAAGATACAGAATATGGAATGGCTGCAGGAAGCCACATGTTCGAGATTAAATCGGCTTCCTTGACCTTGTTACTTATGACAGTGAATACACTATGAAAGTAACAATTTAAAACTAATTATGCATGTGTACTTATAGTTTCCTAAATGAAAACAGTGAATACATTTCAAAAGTACTTCATCAGCTGTCAAACACTTTAGGAGGTCCAGTGGTCGTGAGAGGGGCTATAGAAATGCACCTTTGTTCGAATTCTCCACAAACTAGGATATATTACATTCTGTGACTTCACCAAAATCATTGATAAACATTTAATTTTGTGCAATAACCATGTTTTTGACATCATTTCGAACACTCAAACTCAGTCACAGGATATCCACAATTATAAATTGAAAAGTTCATAAGATGTAGGAGCAGAATTAGGTCATTTTGGCCATCGAGTCTGCTCCACCATTCAATCATGGCTGATATGTCCCTCATCCCCACTCTCCCGCCTTATCCCCTGTAATGAACTCCAATTGGCTTTATTGGTTGGCCAATTGGAGTATGAGCTCCCTCAATGATAGTTCATTGAGGGGGCCCATATAAGCACCTGTGTAGGCTTTGTGAGCCAGTCTTAAGTTGACTGGACTGCTAGCAGCACTGTTTGTAGCTGCTCCTGTAATATCGTTATTGTAAATAAATATTGGTGTGGTGACGGAACTCCTGCCTCCCGTGGATTACTACACCCCACAACCCCTGATCTTCATATTAATCAAGAAATCCCCTTATTGATCATGAACACCATATTTGTGCGGAGGATGCCGTTACCGACAGTGCTACATACCAAGAGCTGGATTGTGCAATCAGCCACAGTAGTTCTTCCTTACAACACATGAACTGGGAGCAGGAATAGGCAATTTAGCCTCTCAAACCCACACCACCATTCAATACAACAATTATTTGTTGTAAAACGCAGCCAGGTGTTGTGATTTGGAATTCACATTCTATAAATGGTGCTGGGAGCTGATTGGACTATACCTTCCAAAGGGGATTTGTTGCATTTTTGATCAGCAAACAAAATAGTTGGACGATGAGATTAAATGGGTAGTTGGACAAAGAGCTGGCATGTGTAAAATGAACCAAATGGCCTGCTTCTGTGCTCTGGGAGCCTTGTGTACATGTAATGCGAGTGGTAATGACGTGGAACCTACTTCCTACGAGGGCAGCAGAAGCAGAGGTGATGGAAGATTTCAAAAGGAAATTGGATGGGCACTGGAGGGAAATGAACCCCAGGGATTTGGGGATAGAATGCGGTAACGGGATTCACCGGGTTACTCTACATAGAGCCAGCATGGATTCAATGGGCTGAATGGCCGCATTCCCTACCCTCCAGATGTTCGGGAGAGAACTTTCAGTTGCTCCGGTTTTCCAACTCCCTCATCCCTCGTAAATCTCCTCCGCACCCTCTGATAACTTCATATCTTTCCTAAAGTGTGGGGCCCATATATAGGGCTCCATTCCAGAGGGATAGAATTGAAAAGCAGGGAGGTTATGTTCAACTTGTTTAGAGCCTGGGTTAGACTACACTGGGAGCACGGTCAACATTTGTCATCTCCATTTAGAAAAAGGAAATAGAGGCACTGAAGAAGGTGCAACAAAGATTCACAAGAACAATACCAGAACTGAGAGCATTCCACCCTCAGGAAAGGCTGGGGCTGCTTTTCTCTGGAAAAGAGAAGACAGAAGGGTGACCTGATGGAAGTATTTCAGATTCTGAAGGGGTTCAATAATCCAATAGGGATTTCAATAAGAAACCTCTTTCCCCAGCGAGTGGTGAGAATGTGAAACTCACTACCATAGCGAGTGGTTGAGGTGAACAGCATGAATACATACATACATGAGGGAGAAAGGAATAGAAGGATATGCTGATGGGGGGAGATGAAGAGGGGTGGGTGGAGGCTGCTTTGCAAACTTTCAACCCCATTAATGTCTCCAGTACTACTTTTTCACTAATACTAATCTCTTTCAGTTCCTTGGTTCTCTCGTGTTTTTGGGATGATTTCTGGATCGTCCTCCGTGCAGACACACATTGTTTAGTTTCTCTGCCATTTCCTTATTCCCCATTATAAACTCTCCTGTCTCCGCCTGGAATGGACCCACATTGGTCTTTGCTAATCTTTTCCTTTTCCCATTCCTACAGGAGCTTTTCCAGTTGGCTTTTATGTTTCTTGCCAGTCTGTTCACATATTCTCTATTCTCTGTCTCAGTTTCTTGATCCTCCTTCACTAAACTTAAATAAAGTGGCACAGTGGTTAGCAAGACTGTCTCACAGCACCAGGGACCCAGGTTCAATTCTGACCTCGGGTGCTGGTCTGTGTGGAGTCTGCACTTTCTTCCCCCTGTCTGCCTGGGTTTCCTCCGGGGGCTCCGGTTTCCTCCCAGAGTCCAAAGATGTGCAGGTTAGGTGGATTGGCCATGATAAATTGTCCCTTAGTGTTCAACGGTTAGGAGGGGTTATTGGGTGCTGTTTCAGAGGGTGGAGGACGAAGCGATGGGCGGAATGGCCTCATTGTAAGGATTCTATGATCTTCAATTCACAATCCTCAGGCTTCCAACTATTCTTGGTCTCTTTGAGGCTCTTCCTTTGATCTAATGGAATCCTTAACTTTTCTTGTTAGCCACAGTTGTGTCACTTTTCTTGTTGGATATTTATTTCTTAAACAAATCAATAGATGTTAATATGAATGGCAGATGGAGTTTAATGTGGATAAATGTGAGGTGGTGGATTTTGGTAGATCAAATCAGGGCAGGACCTACTCAGTTAATGGTATAGAGTTGGGGAGAGTTACAGAACAAAGAGATCCAGGGGTTCAGGTTCATAGCTCCTTGTAGGTGGAGTTGCAGGTGGACAGGGCGGTGAAGAAGGCAGTCAGTATGCTCAGTTTTATTGGTTAGAATATTGAATACAGGAGTTGGGATGTCTTATTGAAGTTGGACAAGATATTGGTAAAACCGCACATGGAATTCTGTGTTCAGTTCTGGTCACCCGATTCTGGGAAGAATATTGTTAAACTAGAAAGAGCGCAGAGATTTACCAGGATGCTGCCAGGACTTGATGGTCTGAGTTATACGGAGAGGCTGGGTGGGCTGGGACTTTTTTCCCTGGAGCGTAGGGGGTTAGGGATGATCCTATAGAGGTCCATAAAATAATGAGAAGCATAGATAAGGTATATAGTTGACATCTTTTCCCAAAGGTAGAGGAATCTAGAACTAGAGGGCATAGGTTTACGGTGAGAGGAGAGAGATACAAAAGAGAGCATAGGGTAAATTTCTTCACAAAGAGGGTGGTGAGCATCTGGAATGGTTGCCAGAGGCAGTGGTAGAGGCGGGTACAATTTTGTCCTTTAAAAAGCAGTTAGACAGTTACATGGGCAGGGTGGGTATAGAGGGATATGGGCTAAATCCTGTCAAGTGGGACTAGCTTAGTGATAGAAACTGGGCGGCATGGACAAGCTGGGCCGAAGGGCCTGGTTCCATGCTGTAAACATCTATGACTCCTTAAATGCTAGTGATTACCTGTCTATCATCAGACGTTTTATTGCAATTTCCCAATCTGCCACAGACAACTTGCCCCTCGACAGTTTCCTTCTGTGTGATAAATTAAACAAAAGAACCACATAACCACCAGGAGTATCTCCATGGCAACATGGCATTCATTGGGGTGTTGCAACAGAAATGTGGACTAAATATCTTCAAACTTCCAAAGACTCTTTCACGCTGTGATCCTTGTGAAATTTGAAACCAGGTATTTGCAACAAGGCTCAAAGAGCATCAGCCCACTGGAGGCAAAGTCATGAGACCGGCCAGTCCAGCAGAAAGAAACCCTCCCACCATCCCCATTGACCAACTGACAGAATGGACACAATGCAGTCCTGGGGGGAACGGAGAGCAGAAACAATAACAGCAGAATATGTAGCCATCTAAGATGGCCACCTACAAAGGACCATGGGAATTATGGCTAACCCAGGACTCACACAGATACAGAGCTTAGGTGTATGTGAGACACAGGTAACCAGACCTGATCGAAACCCCCGCTCGTTTGCATTCTAATGGCCCATTTTCCCAGGACAATAGAACTTCAATCAAGAAACTGGTACAGCTACAGATTGATCGGCACCACTCCCCTTACTCAGAGAGCCCAACTGCCAAGGTCAATGACCGCGAAGGACCCGCCCAGGTGCAAGGCACCCGCCCCTTTACTGGCCGAAATCAAAGGCAGTGATCGAAGCCCTGACGAATTATTTGGTCCAAGATTAAGGACCGCCCCAAAGAGCGCAAAATCCCAGAGGGATAAAAAGAGACACAGCCATGTGTTCTGCCGCTTTTGGATCCGGCCTGTGCCAGCCCAACTGCAGCAGAACAACCAGACAGCCAAGTTCAAGACCAACAATCGCTACCTGATGGATGAGCCCAGCAGAGACAGAGCCGCCTCTTCAAACCAGCCACGTGATCAAGATAAAGGCCTTATCCACTTGCACAGTGCCGCTCGCTTGAAGTTAAGTACAGGTTAATGTAGTTGATAGGTGTAGTTTAACTTGTAGTACATTGTGCTTGCATGTCGAAGTAACCCTTGTGAGTAAATAAACCATCTTTGAACTTGAACTGACTAACTGGTTGTGTGATCATTTGACCGATATACGGGAAAGCCTTGTGGTTCAGTGAGAGAAATAGAAACACCCACAGTACTGGCGACGCTGTTGGGACATAACATCATATTATAAATAGAACATATCATGAAGAGCAACATTATTGACGACTCAGGCAGGATAGTATTCCATTAAATTGGCAACAAATCCAACCCCTGCAATCAATTGTGAATTTGTTGGTGACTCAGAAGATGTGATGAATCACGAAATCGCTTCCCACACTGAGAGCAGATGAATGGCTTCTCCCCAGTGTGGACTCGCTGGTGTCTCCGCAGGTGGGATGTACTACTGAATCCCTTCCCACATGCAGAGCAGCTGAATGGCCGCTCCCCAGTGTGAACCCGCCGGTGTGTTCGCAGGCTGGATGAAACACTGAATCCTTTACCACAATCAGAGCAAGTGAATGGCCTCTCCCCGGTGTGAACCCTCCGGTGTGTCCTCAGACTGGATGAATCGCTGAATCCTTTACCACAATCAGAGCAGGTGAATGGCCTCTCCCCAGTGTGAACACGCCGGTGTGTCCGCAAGGTGGTTGAATCACCGAATCCTTTACCACATAGAGAGCAGGAGAACGGCCTCTCCCCAGTGTGAACTCGTTGGTGCCTCCGCAGGGAGGTTGAATCACGGAATCCCTTGTCACACTCAGAGCATATAAATGGCTTTTCCCCAGTGTGAACGCGCTGGTGTGTCTGCAGGTTGAATGACTGAATAAATCCCTTCCCACACTGAGAGCAGGTGAATGGCTTCTTCCCCGTGTGAATTCGCTGATGTCTCAACAGGTGGGATACGCGAGTGAATCCGTTCCCACACTGAGAGCAGGTGAACGGCCTCTCCCCAGTGTGAACTCGCTGGTGTATCTGCAGGGTGGATGAATCACGAAATCCCTTCCCGCACTGAGAGCAGGTGAACGGCCTCTCCCCAGTGTGAAGGCGTCGGTGAGTTTCCAGCTCTGACGGGGACCTGTATCTCTTCCCACAGTCCTCACATTTCCATGGTTTCATTGTGTTTTACGTCTCCCCGTATCTCAGGGGAAGATCAGTTGAAGCCTCATTCACACACAGAACACGTGTACGGTCTCTCCCTGCTGTGAATGGTGTGATGTTTTTTCAGGCTGTGTAACTGGTTAAAGCTCTTTCCACAGTCAGTGCCCTGGAACACTCTCACTCGGGTGTGTGTGTCTCGGTGCTTTTCCAGTCACACTGATGTTTAAAATCTTTTGAAGCCGACAGAAAAGACAAACATTTCTCCTTCTAGATTCAAAGGCTGATGATATTCAGTTCCAAGGAATTGAGAGACGCAGTCAGATTGAGACGTGACATTTGAGATTTCTGTCTCTAATTCCTCTTCTTCTAATATCCTGTAAAAACAATTTACAAAAGACATCACTGTCAGTACAGGATAGAAATTCAGAACAGACAATTTGAGTTTGTATGGAGCATTCTTTCATAGAATCATAGAACTTACAGTGTGGAAGGAGGACATTCGGCCCATCGAGTCTGCATCAGCCCTTGAAAAGAGAACCCTACCTAAGCCTATACTTCACCCTATCCCCACACCTCTATCCTATCCCCGTAACCCCTCCCAACCCTTTTTGGACACTAAGGGCAATTTAGCACATCCAATCCGCCTAACCTGCATTTTTGGCTGTAAGAGGAAACCAGAGCACCCGGAGGAAACCCACACAGACATGGGGAGAATGTGCAGCTTCCGAACAGACAGTGACCCAAGCCGGGAATCGAACCTGGGGCCCTGGAGCTGTCAAGCAACTGTGCTAGCCACTTTGCCATAGTGCTGCCCCTAACATTTCCTCTCACATTCCCCAAAAGCTGTAAATCCCCATCCCACACACTCTCCCTCCAATCTCACTCTGCTGTATCTAATATTCACCCTCCCAATTCTGAAGGTGCTGATTCAGGCTGATTGACAGATCCATGCTCAGTTCTTCCTGTGCTGAACACAGTGGCCATAACAAATCAGAGCTGCAGTCAGCCATTCGGCCCATCAAGCTTGTTCAAGCATTCAGTGAGATCATTGGCCTATCTACCTCAGCACGCTTTTCTCATACTATCCCCCATATCCCTTAATATCTGCTAGTCTAGAAACCTATCAATTTCTGTCTTGAAAATATTTGATGACTGAGGCGCCACAGTTCTCTCGTGTTGAGGATTCCAAAGTTTCACCACATCCTCGAGTGAGGAAATCCCTCCCCATCTCAGCTTACTCTCCAATTTCCTGCCGATTCCCCATAACCCTCGACTCCCTTGCCAATCAGAAATCTGTCCAACACATCCGTGAATATATTCAGTGACTCCCAGACTCCGTAACAATCTCCCCGAACAGGCGCCGGAATGTGGCGACTAGGGGATTTTCACAGTAACTTCATTTGAAGCCTACTCATGACAATAAGCGATTTTCATTTTCATTTCATTTCACTGGTCCCTGTGGAAGAAAAATCCAGAGACTAACAACCCTCTGAGGGAGGAGATGACTGGAAATATACAACATAGCTACAGCACAATATTACACAACTGGAAATAATAAATCTTCCTTTCAGAACCATCAATAATATATCTAATATGTATCATATAACAACACAAGCCATATCTCTGTCCGATCTTAAATTTACCATCCCCTTAAATGTCAGCCATCTCCTGGATAAAGCAGCCTGTTAATTGTGAACATTAGGAAAGAGACCATTCTTTTAGCCAGACAAATAAATGAGTCAAGCTGAGGGAACAAAGGATGTCAATGTCTTTAAGAGAGAGAGAGACCTGGGCCAAGCTTTCCAGAGTCTGCACCCTCCCTGGATTCACTTCCTTTCCCTTCAGTTGCTGCAAGTGACCAATTGAAGGTGAGAATGAGAAAAGAAATGGAAAGGGGGAGAAAAGAAAGTGTTTTACTCACAGATGTTGGAGACAGGAGGAAGTTTCAGATTGTGTGAAGCTCAATCTTCATTCACACAAAGCCCGCGCTCTGATTGGCTGGAGGATACGAGTCCTTCCGGTGCTCCAATTCTACTCATTGGTCAACACTTCAACCGGAAGGTTAGGGGGCGGGCTCTTCTTCGCACATGCGCTGGTTTCGGTGTTTGGAGCATGCGCATTGGCATTGATGCTCGTTTTGGAGAAGCAGAGGGAAAGTCAGGAGTTGGGTGCTGGGATTTTAAAACGCTTGGTGGGCCCCCAGACCCTCAAGAATAATTGTCAGCTGCCTGGTCCGCAACTGCGGGGCTTCTCGCTCCCGGGACCAGGACCAGATGAACGACCGCCATCTTGGTTGCCCGAGCTGGGATGAAAACAAACAATGCCGGTAAGCTCCGCCCCCTGTTCACTCCGATTGGCTGTCACAGTACTCCAGCCCCGCCCCCTCCGTCCCATTGGTGCAGATTGGGAACGGGAACGACCAACCAGAACGGACGCCGCCCCTCATTCACTCTGATTGGCTGGAGGACCAGGTGCCTGTCTCAGTCCTCCGGCTCCGCCCCCCATTGTTCCGGATGGGGGAGGGGAACAATGTATCAGAGGTTCCACTTTGGGTTCACGTTAATGAGGATTTTTTGAATTAAGAGAACCCAATTTTTTTTTCAATTAAGGGGCAATTTAGCGTGGCCAATCTACCTAACCTTGCACATCTTTGGGTTGTGGGTGTGGGACCCACGCACACGGGGAGAATGTACAAACTCCACACGGACAGCGACCCAGAGCCGGTATCGAACCTGGGACTTGTGAGGTAGCAGTGCTAACCCACTGTGCCACCGTGCTGCCTATCAATGAGGAATCTGATCTCTGGGAAGGAAGGAAACCCTGGGAGGTGGGCGGGGAGGTATCACAGACACCCGCTCGACTCACACCCACAAACTCTCCAATTAGATGGTAGCCATGATGTGGAGATGCCGGCGTTGGATTGGGGTGAGCATAGTAGGAAGTCTTACAACACCAGGTTACAGTCCAACAGGGCAGTGCGTGAAACAAACCTGTTGGACTTTAACCTGGTGTAAGACTTCTTACTGTCCCAATTAGAGTCATTGCTTTTATTGTCAGTTTACAGGCAGAAGCTGGAGAACTCAGGGAGGGAGGGAGAAAACTGGGAGTGGAGGAAGGAGATGGTGAGATGAGTTTGGATTTCAGCCCAGGGAGGACGGAGAGTGTGGGATGAAGATTTATAGCTTTGGGGGAAAAGAGGAAAAATGTTCCATCGAAAGTAGAATTGTCAGTTCTGAATTTCAATATGGGACAGCAATGATTTTTGTAAACTCCTTTTACAGGATATTACAAGGGGAAGATTTACAGATGGAAAACTCAAATCAAATCTCTCATCAACATTTAACAGATTCACTCCTTCATCACAACCTGAATATTATTGGCCTGTAAATGTGAAAGGAGAAATTTTTTTGTCTGTGTGAAAGATTTTAAATATTCGTGTGGCTGGAAAAGTACCGAGACACTCACACCAGAGTGAGTGTTTCAGAGCACTGACTGGAAAGAGCGTTAACCAGTTACACAGCCTGAAAAAACATCACACCATTCACAGCGGGGAGTGACCATTGACATGTTTTGTGTGTGGACAAGATTTTAACTGATTGTCAAATCTGTAGAGACACAAGGACACCACCAACATGCTGAAACTGGAAATGTGGGGACTGTGGGAAGGGATTCAGCTCCCCACGTGAACTGGTGATTCATCACCATAGTCACACTGATGAGAGACCATTCACCTGTTCTGAGTCTGGGAAGGGATTCGCTCAGTTATCCATCCTGCAAAACCACCAGCGAGTTCACAACAGAGACAGGCCGCTTTCCTACTCAGAGTGTGGGAAGATGTTCAGTGATTCATCAGCCCTATGGAAACACCAGAGAGTTCAGACAGGCAATAGGCTATTCACCTGTACTGAGTATAGGAAGGGGTTCACTCAGTCACCCAACTTGCTGAGACACCAGCGCAGTCACGCCAATGAGAAACCTTTCAGTGCTGATTGTGGTGGTGTCTTTGAAACCTCCATGGATCTCATGATCCACCAGTGCATTCACACAAGGGAGAGGCTTTTCAGCTGTTCATATTGTCCCAAGAGGTTTAGAAGGTCATCCCACCTACTGACACACCAGCGAGTTCACAAATGATTACAGGGATTGGATTAAACATAGAACATAGAACAGTACAGCACAGAACAGGCCCTTCGGCCCTCAATGTTGTGCCGAGCCATGATCACCCTACTCAAACCCACGTATCCACCCTACACCCGTAAATGATCCACAAAGGCTGAGAAAAGACATTTATTTTATCCTGGATAGTAAATAGTGTTTTTCTACCTCTGCAGGTTGATCTAAAATAATACATTTGTCTCTGTTCCATTGAGTCTACAGCACAGGGCCAGGCCAGTCGGCTCAATTGGTCTCTGTCAGTATTTATGCTCCACATGAGCCTCCACCCACCCCTCTTCATCTCCCTCCATCAGCATCTCCTTCTGTTCCTTTCTCCCTCATGTCTGTATCCAGCTTCCCCTTCAATGTATTCATGCTGTTCACCTCAACCACTCGCTGTGGGAGTGAGTTCCACATTCTCACCACTCACTGGGTAAAGAGGTTACTCATCAAATCCCTATTGGATTATTGAACCCCTTCATCATCTTAAAGACTTCCCTCAGGTCACCCTTCAGTCTTCTCTTTTCTAGAGAAAAGCAGCCCCAGCCTTTCCTGGTTCTGAACAAGTTGAACACAACCTGCCTGCTTTTCAATTCTATCCCTCTAGCTTGGAACCCTATATATGGGCCCCACACTTCAGGAGAAATGTGAAGTTGTCAGAGAGGGTGCGGGGGAGATTTACAAGAATGGTACCAGGGATGAGGGACCTCAGTGAGTTGAAGAACCTGGAGCAACTGAAATTGTTCACTTTCGATCAGAGTAATCAGGTCAGAAAAGGAGGCCATTCAGCCCATCAATTCCCTGTTGGCTGGGTCAACCAGTCAGTCCCAGTGCCCCGTTCTATTCCTCTAGCCCTGCAATTTAGTTCCCTCAAATGCCGATCCAATTTCCGTTCAAAATCCTCCATTGTCTTCATTTCCACCTCCCACACAGGCAGCGAGTTCCAGGTCATTACCATTCGCTGGATCAAAATGTTCCCCCTCACTGCGATCCCCCCCTCGTCTCTCACCCAAATCCTGAAATCTGTGACCCCCTCGTCCTTGTCCCATCAGCGAATGGGAACAGCTTTTCTTTATCCATCTTACCTAAACCTGTCATAATCTTGTCCACCTCTCTCAAATCTCCCCTTGACCTCCTTTGCTCCAAGGTGAACAATCCCAGCCTGACCTGAAGAAACAAACAGAATATGTTAATACCTGGGATCGGACGGGAATGTTTAATTTCTGTTTGAAAGATACTGGGAATATTGTCCTGGACAATAAATGATTGGAATATTTACCTTGGGTGTGGTTGAATGGAATATATCAATCTGGTATCCACCTACGTTCTAGTGAAAGTCTGGAATGTGTAGATAGGATGAATAAATTGATCACTTTCTCTTGGACATATTTACATCCTGGCCCATCTACTTTGTTGCAAAGAATTCCACATTTGAAAGCTCGGCCACGACATTAAATATCAGCACCATAACAGGGCAGATAAGACAGACACTCACTTTGATCTTTTCATCTGAGAGTTAAGAATATGTGACATGACTTTGGGATCCCGGTGTGGGTGTGCAGTTGTGATTTGTTACATGTGAAAAATAACAAGCCTAAATTCATGGTGAAATGGACTGAAGGCCGGGTCCCAAACACACACAGCTACTGGAGACACAGCAGGAGATGAAATGGTTAATGTGGCCAGGGGATTGAGACACCATTGTGACATCATCAAGACATTGACACACACTCCAGAGAGAAACTGACTTTAAAATAGAATTTTTGTTGTGATTATGCTCTTACTCCATAACGCCACCTAACCTTCGGATTTGGATTAGATTTATTGTCACGTGTACCGAGGTACAGTGAAAAGAATTGTTCTGCGTACAGTCCAGACAGATCGTTCCATACATAAATACACAATGTAAATACATAGACACAAGCATCAAGTGAAGCACACGGAGTGCAGTACTACACAGTAGAGAAGATGTGTGGAGAGATCAGTTCAGTCCATAAGAGGGTCATTCAGGAGTCTGATAACAGCAGGAAAGAAACTGTTTTTGAATCTGTTAGTGCGTGTTCTCAGACTTTTGTATCTCTTGCCCGATAGAAGAGGTTGGAAGAGAGAATAATCCATGTGGGAGGGGTCTTTGATTCTGCTGCCTGCTTTCCCAAGGCAGCTGGAGGTGTAGACCGAGTCAATGGATGGGATGTGGTTTTGCGCGATGGACTGGGCTGTGTTCACTACTCTCTAGTTCCTTACAGTCTTGGGCTGTGCAGTTGCCATTCCAGGCTGTGATGCAGCCAGATAGGATGCTTTCTATGGTGCATCTATAAAAATTGGGAAGAGTCAGTGTGGACATGCCAAATTTCCTTAGTTTTCTGAGAGAGTATAGGAGCTGTTGTGCTTTCTTGGTCGCAGCATCGATGTGGGTGGACCAGGACAGATTGTTGGTGATGTGCACACCTAGGAATTTGAAGCTGTCAAACATCTCCACCTGAGACACCATTGATGCAGACAGGGGTGTGGACGATACTTTGCTTCCTGAACTCAATGACCAGCTCTTTAGTTTTGCTGACATTGAGGGAGAGATTGTTGTTGTTGTACCACACCACAAAGTTATCTATCTTCCTCCTGTATTCTGACTCGTCGTTATTCGAGATCCGACGCACTACGGTTGTGTCATCAGCAAACTTGTAGATGGAGCTGGAGCCAAATTTTTCCACACAGTTATGTGAGTATAGGGAGTATAGTAGGGGGCTAAGTATGGAGCCTTGTGTGGCCCCAGTATTTGGGGATTATCGTGGAGGAGATGTGATTGTTTATCCTTACTGATTATGGTCTATGGGTCAGGAAGCCGAGGATCCAGTTGCAGAGGGAGGAGCCAAGTCTTAGGTTTTAGAGTTTTGATATGAGCTTGGATGGGATTATGGAGTTGAAGGCGGAGCTGTAGTCAATGAATAGGAGTCTGACGTAGGAGTCCTTGTTGTCGAGTAGGGTGAGGGCAATGGCGTCTTCTGTGGACTGGTTGTGGCAGTATGCAAATTGCAGTGGATCTAGGCATTCTGGAAGCATGGAGTTGATGTATCTCATGGCCAACCTCTCGAAGCATTTCATAATGATCCATGTCAAGGCCACTGGATGGTAGTCATTGAGGCACGTTGCCAGGTTCTTCTTTGGCACCATATGATGGTGGTCTTCTTGAAGCAGGTGGGAACCTAGGAATGGACTAGGGAGAGGTTGAAGATGGCCGTGAACATATCGGACAGCTGGTCTGCGCAGCATCTGAGTGGACGACCAGGGACTCCGTCAGGACCTGTTGCTTTCTGAGGGTTCAATCTTAAGACGGCCGATCTGACTTCAGAAGCTGTGACGGTGGGTATGGGTGTGTCCGAGGCTGTGGGGCAGTTGACAGCGGTTTGATAGTTTCCTGTTCGAAACGGGCATCGCATGGATTGAGTTGATCAGTTAGGGGTGCACTGCTGTCGGAGAGTCTACACGGCTTTGCCTTGCAGCCCGTTATGTTGTTTAAGCCTCGCCACAACAGGGCAGCATGTTGGCACAGTGCTTAGCACTGTACCTCACGGCGCTGATGACACGGGTTCGATAATGGCCCTGGGTCATTTTCCCTGTGGTGTTTGCACATTCTCACCCTGTCAGCGTGGGTTTCACCTAAGATGTGACGGGTAGGTGGATTGACCATGCTAAGTTGCCCCTTGATTCGGAAAATAAAAGAATTGGGCACTTTAAAGTTATTGAACGTTTTTCTTAAAAAGCTTTGCCATAACCGACGAGAGTCCGTGTCGTTGGTCTGTGACTCTTAGCTTCCCTGGTGGCTTTGCAGAGGTCATACCTGGATTTCTTGTATAGGTCAGGGTCACCTGTCTTGAACTCCTCACACCTGGCCTTCAGTACGGAGTGAATCTGATTAAACCATGGTTTCTGGACACGAAGGGGCAATTTAGTATGGCCAATCCACCTAACCCAATGTTTCCAAACTTTTTTGCCCGGGACCCATTTTTACCAACTGGCCGTGCTTCGTGACCCATGCCATCTGACCTTCGCGACCCACCATTCGCACTGACCTTGAATGTGACAGGTGAGCCTGCTTGGTCCTCCCGATCCCACTTGCTTTGTTGTTCAATGCTACGTTCCTGACAATGACTTCAGCTGGCGATTTAAGATCTCACAGCATCCGTTGAAAAAAATAAAGAGATTTGCCCTCAAACTCACCATGTTTAATGTTCAAATATCTTTGAAGTTTTGAGGCATTTAAACCTCCATTGTTTCTCTTGGAGTGAATTCGGGCCGTGCAGACCCTCCTGCATGATTTTTCCCTTGGCCCTGTCATGACTCATGGCCCAGCTTTGTTCCTATCCGAGATGATGGCAGCACGGTAGCATTGTGGATAGCACAATCGCTTCGCAGCTCCACGGTCCCAGGTTCGATTCCGGCTTGGGTCACTGTCTGTGTGGAGTCTGCACGTCCTCCCCGTGTGTGCGTGGGTTTCCTCCGGGTGCTCCGGTTTCCTCCCACAGTCCAAAGATGTGCAGGTTAGGTGGATTGGCCATGATAAATTGCCCTTAGTGTCCAAAATTGCCCTTAGTGTTGGGTGAGGTTACTGGGTTATTGGGATAGGGTGGAGGTGTTAACCTTGGGTAGGGTGCTCTTTCCAAGAGCCGGTGCAGACTCGATGGGCCGAATGGCCTCTGCGCTGTAAATTCTATGTAATGAGCCTGGGGGTTGTATATTCTGCTGTTTGTGTGAAGACATGGTTTCTGCACAGCATTTGTCCTTTGAAAATGGAATATATCCTTTCCAATTCTTGTCCAGATTGTTCCATTTTTTTCGTTCGGCTGATGAGTTGCAATAACTTACATTATAAGTTAATGTAATGACTTGTGCGAAACTCGTATCTCCCTCCCCTGAACAGGCGCCGGAATGTGGCCACTAGGGGCTTTTCACAGTATCTTCATTGAAGCCTACTTGTGACAATAAGCGATTATTATTATTAGGTGCTTCCCTTCATATAACACACATGAACTTTGAATCCTTATTCGCAGTGGAACAATTATTGACTCACACCTCAAGTATTCATCTTTATGCTGATTTGTTCCTGTTTTCAGTTCCTTCTTCATGGGTTGTTCACCAGAGGCCCTGGAGTTCACACCAGCACTGCTGGCAGCTACACGGGGCACGTGACCAGCTCTCTGCTACTGCTCTCGGTGGGTGGACTCGGTCATTTTCTGAAAAAAACTATCCCTGGACAACGCGCTGTTGCTAGGAGGAGGCGATCCACCTCACTAGGCTCCGGGCCTACGCACTGCTTGATCCAACATGCACATGTGGGAAGACCAGCAATCTCAAAGGCCCATTGCTGCCAGCATTTGTAAAGGCCGATCGCGGCTGTCGGGCGTTCCTCCCGCATTCAGGAATGCCGTGGCCAAGCGCTGCCACCCTCCTGATACCCGCCCGCGACCCACCCACGGGTCGTGACCCTGTGTTTGAGAACCGCTGACCTAACCTGCACATCTCAAAATGAGATGAAAATCACTTATTGTCACCAGTAGGCTTCAAATGAAGTTACTGTGAAACGTCCCAAGTCACCACATTCCGGAGCCTGTTCGGGGGGGCTGGTACGGGAATTGAACCCACGCTGCTGGCCTGCCTTGGAAAGCCAGCTATTTAGCCCGGTGCTAAACCAGCCCCTTCTTTGGACTGCGGGAGGAAACAAGAGCTCCCGGAGGAAACCCACGGAGACACGGGGAGAACATGCAAACTCCACACTGTGATCTGGGGCAGCACGGTAGCATGGTGGTTAGCATAAATGCTTCACAGCTCCAGGGTCCCAGGTTCGGTTCCCGGCTGGGTCACTGTCCGTGCGGAGTCTGCACGTCCTCCCCGTGTGTGCGTGGGTTTCCTCCGGGTGCTCCGGTTTCCTCCCACAGTCCAAAGATGTGCGGGTTAGGTGGATTGGCCATGCTAAATTGCCCGTAGTGTCCTAAAAAGTAAGGTTAAGGGGGGGGTTGTTGGGTTACGGGTATAGGGTGGATACGTGGGTTTGAGTAGGGTGATCATGGCTCGGCACAACATCGAGGGCGGAAGGGCCTGTTCTGTGCTGTACTGTTCTATGTTCTATGTTCTATGATCGGAGATCGGGAATCAAACCCAGGTCCCTGGCGCTGTGAGACAGCAGCGCTAAGCACTGTGCCACCGTGCCACCCCGATTTCAAACAGTGACCCTTAGTTCTAGTCTCTGCCACAAGGGGAAACATCCTCAGCATCTCCCTGTCAATTCCATTCGGGATCTCGTGTGTTTCAACAAGATAATTTCTCATTGACTTCTGAGGGCGGCCGTGGAGTGAGTGGTCGCACATTGGGCAGCTCCAGCTCAAAGGCATTGATTTGAGCCTTTTTTTTACCCAAAAGCGGGGGGATTTCAACAGGAAAGTGTAGCTGAAGAAGTTCTGGAGGAGAAGTGCCCCCCCCCCCCCCCCCCCCCCCCCCCCCCCCCCCGGGAGTGGCATATCTGCTGGTTATCAGAAGGTTCAAGGAACTGGCCAAGGAATTGGAGGAGATATGTGGTGCAATAGCAACTGGGCAGCTGATGAAGGGGGAAGGGTTGTCGTAAGCTGGAAACCTCCAGATGGAGTAGCGGATGGCGTTCTCGAGGGAAGAGTTCCACCAGCAGTGGAAATGCACGAGGATGGGTCGAAGGCCATCGAGGGAGTGGGAAGGCCCCTGAAAGGGTTGATGGAGAGAGTGGAGAAATGCCTGGAGGCACAGGGCTCGCAGATCCGGGAGATGGAGAAGTTGATGGTCTGACCATTGTAATCGGGTGATGGCATTGGAGGCGGAGATGGGGCTCCTGGGGGGCCCTTTGCAAGTCGCTAAGGGCAAAGATAGAGGAGCAGGAGAACAGATCCAGAAGGCCGAACCTGAGCATCGTTGGCTTGCCCGAGGGTGTGGAATGAAAATGAAAATCGCTTGTTGTAGACTTCAAATGAAGTTACTGTGAAAAGTCCCTAGTCGTGACATTCCGGTGCCTGTCCGGGGAGGCTGGTACGGGAATTGAACCGTGCTGCGGGCCTGCCTGGGTCTGCTTTCAAAGCCAGCGATTTAGCCCAGTGTGCCAAACCAGCCCCAGGAAGGCACCAGTGCCACGAGATACGTCTCGAGGATGGTGGCAGGGCTGGTGGTGGAAGGGGTGCTGGACAAGGTCCCGGAGGTGGATAGGGCCCACAGTGCCCCAAGGCAGAAGGTGACAATGGGGATGCTGCCGCTGGCGGTGATTGTGAGGCTCCATATGTTTGGAGAGAAAGAGAAGAGATCCTGTGGTGGGCCAGGGAGGGGAATAAGGTCCGAACATATTGGGGCAGCACGGTAGCATGGTGGTTAGCATAAATGCTTCACAGCTCCAGGGTCCCAGGTTCGGTTCCCGGCTGGGTCACTGTCTGTGTGGAGTCTGCACGTCCTCCCCGTGTCTGCGTGGGTTTCCTCCGGGTGCTCCGGTTTCCTCCCACAGTCCAAAGATGTGCGGGTTAGGTGGATTGGCCATGCTAAATTGCCCGTAGTGTCCTAAAAAAAAAAGTAAGGTTGAGGGGGTGTTGTTGGGTTACGGGTATAGGGTGGATACGTGGGTTTGAGTAGGGTGATCATTGCTCGGCAGAACATCGAGGGCCGAAGGGCCTGTTCTGTGCTGTACTGTTCTATGTTCTATGTTCTATATCAGGGCGTTGGAGCAGAGCTGCCGAAAAGGCCCGCCAGGTTCAACAAGACCAAAATGGTTCTATACTGAAGACGGATCCGGTTTGGGGTGCTGTAGCCGGCAAAACTGTGGGTGACTTTTGAAGGCCGGGAGGACTATTTTGAAACCCCAGAGGAGGCCGATGACTTCATCAGAGATCATAAACTGGGGAAGAACTGAATGCTGATGGGGGGAGGAGGAGCTGGAACAACAGAGATTGGAAGATGCGGGTACTGTGGGGGGCTGGAGGGTGGGGGGCTTTCTCTCGGGTGGGATGATTTTAAATGTACTTTATTCCAAATATGTATAAACATGAACAATAATAAATCCAGAAAAACAATCAACAACATACAGTTTGTACAATTTTAGCTCGTTTTACCCGTAACCCGCTCCCTCCTCCTCCCCCGCATGTTCTTCAAACATTGCCAGGAACAATCCCCACCGTGTCTCGAATCCTTCCTCCGACCCCCTTCAGTCAAATTTGATCTTTTCCAAACGTAGAAAGTCATACAGGCCCCCAAGCCAGGCTGCCACTCCTGGTGGCGTTTCTACCTTCCAATTTGGCGAAATCCTCCACCGGGTGTTTAGAGAAGCAAAGGCAATAACATCGACCCTTTTCCCTTCCATCAGCTCCGGTACCCCCAATGTCACGATATGCAGACACATAATGATACACAGAGAAGCAGCTAATGGACACAGAGAACAAGACATGACCAATAAGCAGGCAGAACACTCGGGGGTGGGATCTGACTATAAAAGACACGTGGCGCTCACACTCCGCCTCTTTCCACTGATGAACATCTAAAGAGTCAGTCAAGGGTGTTGTTACAATCTCACACCTCCACCACGTGGCTAAGAGCTAGTCTGGTTCAGTCAGACAGAGTAACCACACTTCAGTTAGCAGAGAGTCGAACTCACAGAGAACTGTGCTATCTGTGCTATTAGTTCAATAAACCTGATTGAACTAACTTCAAGATCTGGGGTATCTTTCTGATCTAAGCTGCATCCAGTTGCAGCCAGTGTTAGACCAGTGTCACGAACACGACACCCGAGACTCCAAAAATCGCCGCCATTGGGTCTGGCCTGACCTCTACTCCTATAATTTTGGGGAACGTCCCCAGCACCACTTGCTAGTACCTTGCCAGCTTCTCGCACCTCCCCAGAACATGTGCACGTGGTTCGCTGAGCCTCGCTCACATTTTTCACACCCGCCAATCACCCCACGAAAGAAGCCGCTCAGTCGTGCGCAAGTCATAGAACATATAGAACAGTACAGCACAGAACAGGCCCTTCGGCCCTCGATGTTGTGCCGAGCAATGATCACCCTACTCAAACTCACGTATCCACCCTATACCCGTAACCCAACAACCCCCCCTTAACCTTACATTTTAGGACACTACGGGCAATTTAGCATGGCCAATCCACCCAACCCGCACATCTTTGGACTGTGGGAGGAAACCGGAGCACCCGGAGGAAACCCACGCACACACGGGGAGGATGTGCAGACTCCGCACAGACAGTGACCCAAGCCGGAATCGAACCTGGGACCCTGGAGCTGTGAAGCCATTGTGCTATCCACAATGCTACCCTGCTGCCAGAAATGGTGTTTACCCTATGCTTAGCTTCGCACCACAGACCCCAATCTATTTCCTCCACCACCTCCTCCTCTCACACACCATTTAATCTTCAACACTTGCAACCCATATGTGTCCCCAATCTTGCCCTTCCAGGCTCGTCTGCGAGTATCAATTGCTCCAGCAGAGTACACCCAGGCAGCATGAGGAACACCCTCCACTCTTTTCTTACAAAGTCCCGTACCTGCATGTACCTAAACTCACTCCCTCTTGGCAACCCAAACCTTTCCCTTGACTCATCTAAACTGGTGAATTGCCCATCCAGGTACAGGTCCCTCACCTTCTCCAGTCCCACCTCCCTCTATCTTCTGTACATCCTGCCGTGTTAGGCACATTAATCCCACTTTTCGGGATTAATGTCATCAGCATTTGTGTTAATATCTCCGGTAGCTCTCCCTTCTCCACAACGCCATTAAACATCCCCAACAAGTGTGGAGCCAATTCTGTCACAAACTCCTTGTAGAACTCCGTTGGAAAGCCATCAGGCCCCCGGTTCTTTCCCTGACTTCATTCCCCTAATACTTTCAAACACCTCTCTCAGGCTCAATGGCTGTTCCAATGTTTGCCTCTTCTCCCCCTCCAGCCTCGGGAATTCCAAACTATCTAGGAAATTTCCCATGTCCCCTCCCGTTCCATCTGCTGCTGCCCTATATAATTTTCCGTAGTATCTCCGGAACGCATCATTTATTTCCCCCGGTTCTGATACTCCCTCCCCCACTGCTGTTCTTGCTTTTGAGATTTCTCTGGACACAGCCTGTTTCCTTAGCTGGTGGGCCAGCATACGGCTCACCTTCTCCCCATACTCGTACCGCACCCCACTCGCCCTTCATAAGAACATAAGAACTAGGAGCAGGAGTAGGCCATCTGGCCCCTCGAGCCTGCTCCGCCATTCAATTAGATCATGGCTGATCTTTTGTGGACTCAGCTCCACTTTCCGGCCCGAACACCATAACCCTTAATCCCTTTATTCTTCAAAAAACTATCTATCTTTACCTTAAAAACATTTAATGAAGGAGCCTCAACTGCTTCACTGGGCAAGGAATTCCATAGATTCACAACCCTTTGGGTGAAGAAGTTCCTCCTAAACTCAGTCCTAAATCTACTTCCCCTTATTTTGAGGCTATGCCCCCTAGTTCTGCTGTCACCCGCCAGTGGAAACAACCTGCCCGCATCTATCCTATCTATTCCCTTCATAATTTTAAATGTTTCTATAAGATCCCCCCTCATCCTTCTAAATTCCAACGAGTACAGTCCCAGTCTACTCAACCTCTCCTCATAATCCAACCGCTTCAGCTCTGGGATTAACCTAGTGAATCTCCTCTGCACACCCTCCAGTGCCAGTACGTCCTTTCTCAAGTAAGGAGACCAAAACTGAACACAATACTCCAGGTGTGGCCGCAATAACACCTTATACAGTTGCAACATAACCTCCCTAGTCTTAAACTCCATCCCTCTAGCAATGAAGGACAAAATTCCATTTGCCTTCTTAATCACCTGTTGCACTTGTAAACCAACCTTCTGTGACTCATGCACTAGCACACCCAAGTCTCTCTGAACAGCGGCATGCTTTAATATTTTATCGTTTAAATAATAATCCCGTTTGCTGTTATTCCTACCAAAATGGATAACCTCACATTTGTCAACATTGTATTCCATCTGCCAGACCCGAGCCCATTCACTTAACCTATCCAAATCCCTCTGCAGACTTCCAGTATCCTCTGCACTTTTCGCTTTACCACTCATCTTAGTGTCATCTGCAAACTTGGACACATTGCCCTTGGTCCCCAACTCCAAATCATCAATGTAAATTGTGAACAATTGTGGGCCCAACACGGATCCCTGAGGGACACCACTAGCTACTGATTGCCAACCAGAGAAACACCCATTTATCCCAACTCTTTGCTTTCTATTAATTAACCAATCCTCTATCCATGCTACTACTTTACCCTTAATGCCATGCATCTTTATCTTATGCAGCAACCTTTTGTGTGGCACCTTGTCAAAGGCTTTCTGGAAATCCAGATATACCACATCCATCGGCTCCCCGTTATCTACTGCACTGGTAATGTCCTCAAAAAATTCCACTAAATTAGTTAGGCATGACCTGCCTTTAACGAACCCATGCTGCGTCTGCCCAATGGGACAATTTCTATCCAGATGCCTCGCAATTTCTTCCTTGATGATAGATTCCAGCATCTTCCCTATTACCGAAGTTAAACTCACTGGCCTATAATTTCCTGCTTTCTGCCTACCTCCTTTTTTAAACAGTGGCGTCACGTTTGCTAATTTCCAATCCACCGGGACCACCCCAGAGTCTAGTGAATTTCGGTAAATTATCACTAGTGCATCTGCAATTTCCCTAGCCATCTCTTTTAGCACTCTGGGATGCATTCCATCAGGGCCAGGAGACTTGTCTACCTTTAGCCCCATTAGCTTGCCCATCACTCCCTCCTTAGTGATAATCCTCTCAAAGTCCTCACCTGTCATAGCCTCATTTCTATCAGTCGCTGGCATGTTATTTGTGTCTTCCACTGTGAAGACCGACCCAAAAAACCTGTTCAGTTCCTCAGCCATTTCCTCATTTCCCATTATTAAAACTCCCTTCTCATCCTCTAAAGGACCAATATTTACCTTAGCCACTCTTTTTTGTCTTATATATTTGTAAAAACTTTTACTGTCTGTTTTTATATTCTGAGCAAGTTTACTCTCATACTCTATCTTACTCTTCTTTATAGCTTTTTTAGTAGCTTTCTGTTGCCCCCTAAAGATTTCCCAGTCCTCTAATCTCCCAGCAATCTTTGCCACTTTATATGCTTTTTCCTTCAATTTGATACTCTCCCTTATTTCCTTAGATATCCACGGTCGATTTTCCCTCTTTCTTCCGTCCTTCCTTTTTGTTGGTATAAACCTTTGCTGAGCACTGTGAAAAATCGCTTGGAAGGTTCTCCACTGTTCCTCAACTGTTCCACCATAAAGTCTTAGCTCCCAGTCTACCTTAGCTAGTTCTTCTCTCATCCCCTTGTAATCTCCTTTGTTTAAACACAAAACACTAGTATTTGATTTTACTTTCTCACCCTCCATCTGTATTTTAAATTCCACCATATTGTGATCACTCCTTCTGAGAGGATCCCTAACTATGAGATCATGAATCAATCCTGTCTCATTACACAGGACAAGATCTAGGACCGCTTGTTCCCTCGTAGGTTCCATTACATACTGTTCTAGGAAACTATCGCGGATACATTCTATAAACTCCTCCTCACGGTTGCCTTGACCGACCTGGTTAAACCAATCGACATGTAGATTAAAATCCCCCATGATAACTGCTGTACCATTTCTACATGCATCAGTTATTTCTTTGTTTATTGCCTGCCCCACCATCTCGTTACTATTTGGTGGCCGATAGACTACTCCTATCAGTGACTTTTTCGCCTTACTATTCCTGATTTCCACCCAAATGGATTCAACCTTATCCTCCATAGCACCGATGTCATCCCTTACTATTGCCCGGATGTCATCCTTAAATAACAGAGCAACACCACCTCCCTTACCATCCACTCTGTCCTTCCGAATAGTTTGATACCCTCGGATATTTAACTCCCAGTCGTGACCATCCTTTAACCATGTTTCAGTAATGGCCACTAAATCATAGTCATTTACGATGATTTGTGCCACCAACTCATTTACTTTATTCCGAATACTACGAGCATTCAGGTAAAGTACACTTATGTTGGTTTTTTTACCTCTGTTTTGAATCTTAACATCTCCAGTTTTATTCCTTTTGTTATTACTGGGCCTATTCACTGTGCTCCCCTCAGTCACTGTACCTTGTACTGTCACCCTTATGGATTTCTGACTATGTCTTCTCTGCCTTGCACTTTTCCCCTTACTTCCTTTTGTTTCTGTCCCTGTTTTACTACCTTCCAACTTCCAGCATTGATTCCCACCCCCCTTCTTAACTGCCCGACTCCCTTCCCCATCATCAGCGCATCAAACTTCCCCTGAAACCTCTTTTTCACTGCCAGCAGCTCCTTTGTGGGGCCCTTGCAAATCTCTTGTCCACCTCAACTATCTCCTCCAACAACCGTCCATACCCTTCCCTCCGCCTCCTGTCCCTGTGAGCTTCAAATTAAATAACCTCTCCTCGGACCACTGCCTTCCACACCTTCCAAAATGTGGCCGCTGACACCTCCCCCATTCTGGCTAACACTCCTCAATCGCCGGCCTCCCCTTCTCACAAAAACCCTTGTTTGCCAAAAGCCTCGAGTCAAACCTCCAACCAGGCCTCTGCACTCGCCTCTCACTGAGTCTCACCTCCATCCAGTGTGGCGCATGGTCGGATATAATGATCCCCGCATACTCCACCTCCACCATCCCCAACAACACCGCCCGGCTCACCACAGAGAAATCAATCCTCCCGTATGCCTGACGTGCGCGTGAGAAGAAGGGATACAAAGGTCAACCATTCCCATTCGTTCCATAAACCCTCCCAGCTCCTTTGCCATCTTCAGCTTTTCCATTGTCTTGGGGCACGGCCTGCCCACCCTCGGCTCCCTCACACAATTGGAATCTCTGCCCAGAATAAATTGGCGTGTATCTAGGTTTATGATCACACCCAGCAGGCTCCTCATAAACTCCACAACATCCCAATTTGGTGCATATACGTCAACTAGCACCGCTGACATCCCCTCCACCATTCCACTCACTATTATATACCTCCCACCCGGGTCCTGTATCCCCCTAGCTCCCATAAACCCCATTCTCTCATTTATCAAAATGGCCTCCCCACCCCCTCCCCCGTGCCTTCGAGTCAAACCCCGCATGGAATACTTGTCCCATGCATCCCTTCCTCAGCCTAATCTGATCCTTAACTCGGAGGTGTGTCTTCTGTAGGAAGATCACCTCTGTCTTCAAACTCCTCAAAGAACAAAGAAAAGTACAGCACAGGAACAGGCCCTTCGGCCCTCCAAGCCCGTGCCGACCATGCTGCCCGTCTAAACTAAAATCTTCTACACTTCCTGGGTCCATATCCCTCTATTCCCATTCTATTCATGTATTTGTCAAGATGCCCCTTAAATGTCACTATCGCCCCTGCTTCCACCACCTCCTCTGGCAGCGAGTTCCAGGCACCCACTACCCTCTGTGTAAAAAAACTTGCCTCGTACATCTCCTCTAAACCTTGCCCCTCGCACCTTAAACCTATGCCCCCTAGTAATTGACCCCACTACCCTGGGAAAAGGCCTCTGACTATCCACTCTGTCTACGCCACTCATAATTTTGTAGACCTCTATCAGGTCGCCCCTCAACCTCCGTCGTTCCAGTGAGAATAAACCAAGTTTATTCAACCTCTCCTCGTAGCTAATGCCCTCCATACCAGGCAACATCCTGGTAAATCTCTTCTGCACCCTCTCTAAAGCCTCCACATCCTTCTGGTAGCGTGGCGACCAGAATTGAACACTATACTCAGGTGTGCAAAGGCCCGGGATCTCTTAATCAGCCTATTTAGCCCACTGACATTCCACAAAACAAATCTGGTTGGGGGTTTACTCCTCCGTTCTCCTCTATCATCTGCCATCATCCTCAATCGGCCCCGTCTCTCCTAATACCGCCCTATATCGGGCCCATCCAAGATGGCCGCCCTCCATGACCATGTGTCCATGACCATGCTTGATCTCCACCTCTGTCACGTCGCAATTTTCCCTCTCAAATTGTCCCACCCCCGTTTAACAGATCATATACGGCCATGATCATACTGAATGGTGATGCAGGCTCGAATGGCCTATTCCTGCCCCTATTTATGTTTCTATGAAGTGAGACGCCGTGGGTTTGTGAAGGGGTTGCTGGTGAAGTGGCAGTACATGTCTGAGGTACTGGGGAGGTTTGGGTTTGAGCCGAGATTTGTGGAGTGGGTGCTGTCATAATAAACACCAGTATATCATGGTGCAGACACACACTGATGGACACACACAGGGACCAATCAACATACACAAACACCGCAGCCAATCACCAGTTAGAACACACACACTATAAAGGCAGAGGGCACCACGGTTCCCGCTTATTCTGGGTGCTGCCTCTGAGTGTAACAAGAACTTATCCATCCCAGCACAGACTCACACCAAGTGCTGAATCAACTGGTTCGGACAAGGGTTAGGTCTCTAGTTTAAGTTAGCATCATTTAGACCCACAGTCACCGTGTGTTAGTTAGTTAGAAATTAGTTAATAAAATTGAGTTGAACCTTCATCAGTGTTGGAAGTGTCTGTTCATCTCTCAAGTCTACACGAGCCAACACTTCAGGTGCGTCTGCTTTACGCGGTCCCGGTGGCAAGTGTACAGACAAACAAGATAGTTCCATGGAGCTTTGGGTTGCGTAGGGGAATGAGGCAGGTGTGCCCGCTGGTGCTGCTGCTGTTCGCGCTGGTGATTGAGCCCTTGGCGATAGCCCTGAGGGGGTCAGTAGAGTGGCAGGAGATTGTGTGGAGTAGCAGGGAACATTGGGTGTCACTGTATGCAGACGGCCTGCTGCTGTTCGTATCGGACCCATCGGGAGAGTATGGGAGAATAATGGACGTACTAGAGAGGTTCAGGGCCTTCTTGGGCTTAGAAACTGAATATCGGAAAGAGTGAGGTGTGGGTGAATGTGGGTGTCCATGTACATAGATCCCTGAAAGTTGCCACCCAGGTTGAGAGGGTTGTTAAGAAGGCATACGGTGTGTTAGCTTTTATTGGTAGAGGGATTGAGTTTTGGAGCCATGAGGTCATGTTGCAGCTGTACAAAACTCTGGTGCGGCCGCATTTGGAGTATTGCGTGCAGTTCTGGTCGCCACATTATAGGAAGGATGTGGAAGCATTGGAAAGGGTGCAGAGGAGGTTTACCAGGATGTTGCCTGGTATGGAGGGAAGATCTTATGAGGGAAAGCTGAGGGACTTGAGGTTGTTTTCGTTAGAGAGAAGAAGGTTAAGATTTGACTTAATAGAGGCATACAAGATGATCAGAGGAATAGATAGGGTGGACAGTGAGAGCCTTTTTCCTCAGATGGTGATGGCTAGCACGAGGGGACATAGCTTTAAATTGAGGGGAGATAGATATAGGACAGATGTCAGAGGTAGGTTCTTTACTCAGAGAGTAGTAAGGGTGTGGAATGCCCTGCCTGCAGCAGTAGTGAACTCGCCAACACTAAGGGCATTTAAATGATCATTGGATAGGCATATGGATGATAAGGGAATAGTGTAGATGGGCTTTAGAGTGGTTTCACAGGTCGGCGCAACATCGAGGGCCGAAGGGCCTGTACTGCGCTGTAATGTTCTATTCTACTGTGGCAGGTCGGGGGAGCCAGTTTGGGGGTGTTGCCATATCAGGTGGCCGAGGACTGGTTTAGGTATTTGGGGGTTCAGGTGATGGGAAAGTGGGTGGCGATGCACAAATGGAACCTGACAAAGTTGGTGGAGGAGGTAAGGCAGGGCTTTAGGAGATGGGATACGTTATACCTGACACTGGCCGGGAGGGTCCAGGTGGTAAAAATGAACATTCTGCCACGGTTCCTGTTTGTATTCCTGACCTTCCCTATCCTCATCCCTATCCTTTTCCAGACTCGATGCAGCGATTTTGGAGTTTATCTGGGCGGGGAAGGTAGCTGGGGTGACGAGGACCCTGCTACAGAGGCAGAGGCAGAAAGCGGGATTGAGGCTATCAAATCTGCTGCACTATTATTGGGCGGCGAATGCAAAGGTGAGGCAGTGGTGGGAAAGAGAGGGGTTAGAGTGGGTTAGGGTGGTAGGGGGTCCAGCCTGAGGGCCACGGTGACGGTGGTGCTTCCACTGGCACCTAGGAAGTACACAGAGCCCAGTGATTAGGGTGTGGAACCAGTTGGAAGACACTTTACGATGCTCACAACGTTGTGTGGGAACCATGGGCTGAAGCCGGGGGAGATGGGTTGTGGTAGTATGACTAGAGCTACTACGATACCTGGAAGTGTGAGCTGCTATTGGTGTAGAAGGCTCACTGCCCATTGGCCCAAGTGTTGTCTTCTCATTGGTCGAGAGGAAGGTAGCTCCACCTACGAGACGGAGTATAAGAACCCATGTTTCCCAGCATCCAATGTCATTTCTGTACTCCTGCTGCTGGGCACACTTAAGAACATAGAACATAAACAGTACAGCACAGAACAGGCCCTTCGGCCCTCGATGTTGTGCCGAGCAATGATCACTCTACTCAAACCCACGTATCCACCCTATACCCGTAACCCAACAACCCCCCCCCCCCAACCTTACTTTTTAGGACACTACGGGCAATTTATCATGGCCAATCCACCTAACCCGCACATCTTTGGACTGTGGGAGGAAACCGGAGCACCCGGAGGAAACCCACGCACACACGGGGAGGACGTGCAGACTCCACACAGACAGTGACCTTACACTTCTTGTAGATTACAGCCTTCGATTCGGGCTACTCCTTCGTTTCTGTGTTCATTGATTGCGCATCACGGGTATTGTGTACAGGAGGTGGAGGGACGTGGGGGCGGGTGAGGGATTTTAAGTGTGGAGGAGAGGTTCACAAGTCTGGAAGAGCTGCAGGAGATGGTGGAGTTGCTAAAGAGAAGCAAGTTCAGGTGCATGCAAGTGAGGGACTTGGCACGGAAGGAATGGATAGGATTTCCCAGGCTGCCGAAGTGTGCCCTGTTGGAGCGGTTGCTGCTCCCGGATGTGGAAGGGGAGGGTCGGATTGGGGATATATACGGGCGTCTGGAGGAGCAGGGGGGAGTGCAGGTGGTGAGGATTAAGGAGAAATGGGAGGAGGAGTTCGGGGGGGTGGGAGAGAGGATGGGAAATGCGATGTGCAGAGTGAATTTGACCTCCTCGTGCGCGGCAATGAGTTTGATTCAGTTTAAGGTGGTGCACACAAAGTGCACATGACTCGGGCGAGGATGAGTGGGTTCTTCCAGGGAGTGGCCGACGAGTGTGAGAAGTGTAGGCCAGGGCCAGCAAACCTCGCACATCCGTCCTGGGGCTGTGAGACGTTGGAGAGATACTGAGAGGGGGTGTTTCGGACGTGATGAAGCATTGTGGGGGTAGAGGCCGGGCCAGACCCTATGGTGGCGATATTTTGGGGGGTTGGAAATGCCGGAGCTGATGGAGGGACGGACGGCCGACGTTTTGGCCTTTGCCTCTCTAGTTGCCCAGGGAAGGATTCTGTTGGAATGTCGGTCGGCAGCACCACTGATGTAGCAGCCTGGCTGGGGGACCTGTCCAACTTTCTCCAGCTGGAACATGTTGGGCAGGATTCTCCTGAGACAAAGTGTTGACTCCAGGGCAGGATTCATGGACTTTCACGACAGCAAAACTGGCGTCGAACCTGGATCAATTGAGCGACAGTGGAGGGGCCAGCACCGGCGCCACGTGGAACACAATCCATTCCAATGAGAAACGGTGCCGGATTCGCCGGGTCCGTGATTGACACTCGGGAGGCTGACAAGCTGCAGCCGCACATACACATTACACTCCCCACACACACTCATCCCAGCCAACAAGGTGGCACTGGTTGCGCTGGAGCGCGCCCATGCAGCTGATGGGTCGGCTGGGGCCAGAGGGCACCCAGGGGAGTGCCCTGGGGAAACACCCATACGACCCGCACCCTAGGTTCACAGTGGGCAGTCAGCCGTGTGCATGGCTGCGGCAATGGTGTTCTGTTCCCGTCCACCCCGACCCCAAAGCTCACCTCCTGGCCACCCCCCCCCACTAATCCCCGGCCCTGGCAGAAGCCTCCCAGCCATCAGCACAACTATCAGCAAACCGTGGCGGTGTTGGCCGCTTTCCGTAGCCCCCGTCTCTCCCTCAGCAGCCACGACACTGGTTTAATGTTTTTTAAAAGCACAAGTGAAACTCGCCATTGGGAATTCGGCCCATCGGAGGCGGAGAATGGTGGAGGCCCCGGAGAATACGGGGTCTGGCCCGCTAATGACATGCAAATAGTGTTTACCGTACGTGCGTTCTGGAACCCATTGACGCCTCTATCGAGGCAACGGAGAATTGCGATTTAGTGTGAAATGGGCGCCCACCACGATTTCAGCGTCGGAACCGATTCTTCACCCGATCGCGTTCCGCGATTTCGGCGTCGGCCTGTCAGAGAATCCCAGCCATGAAGTTCGAATCGAGGGGCTCAGCGGAGGGCTTTGAGACACGGTGGGGACTGTTCATCACCTTGTTTGAGGAATTGTTCATCACGGGCGGGGCGGGGGGGGGGGGGGGGGGGGGGAGAAGAAAGGGACTGAAAAGGGGGGGGGATCAAACTGAACCGTGAGGTGTGGAGAATGCTCTTTGATTTATTGGTGTGTTTGTACCTCTCAAAATGTTTGGAATAAAATATGTTTTCAAAAAAATAAAATCATCTCTCATTCTTCTAAACTGCAATGGATACAGGCCCAGCCTGTCAAACCTTTCCTCAGAGGATAACCCCCTCATTCCAGGAATCCGGTGGGTAAACCTTTACTGAACTGCTTATGTCCTAAGTAAGGAGACCCAAACTGTACACAGTGCTCTAAATCTGGTCTCACCAAGGCCCTGTGTAACTGCAGCAAAACATCCCGACTCTTATACTCCGGTCCCTTTGCAACAACAATATTCCATTGGCCTTCCTGATTACTGGCTGTACCTGCAAACTAACTTGTGAGTCCTGTACCCAGATCCCTCTGTACCTCCGAGTTCTTCAACCTCTCTGTATTTATAGTATTGTTTTATTTAATTCTTCCTCCCAGAGTGAACGATGTCACATTTCCCCACGTTGTGCTCGATCTGTCCACTCACTTAACCTATTTGTTGTCCCCGAGACTCCCTATGTCCACTTCACAATTTACTTTCCTACCTGTCTTTGTGCCATCAGCAAATTTAGCCGCCATAAATTCAATCCCGCATCCAACTCATTAATATAGATTGTAAATACCTGTAGTTGAGGGCCCAGCACTGATCCTTGTAACACTCCACTTGTCACATCTTACCAACCCAAACATGACCCATTTATACCTACTCTCTGCTTCCTGAGAGCTAACCAATGCTCTATCCCTGCTGAAATGTTAACCCCCTAAACCATAGCACCTTTGGAAATACCTTCATGAAATCAAAATAAACCGTATCTACCGGTTCCCCTTTATTGACATCTCGTTACTTCCTGAAATAACCTTGATAAATTAATCAGTCAAGATTGACTCCCTGAACCTCATTTTCCAACATTGTGTGTCAAAAGAAAAATCAAATCTCTTCCACTCCCTTTCTGTTAAAGACCCTGCCAACCCCACTCAGAAAAAGACCAGCACAAATCGAACATTTTTAATGAGACAAGTTTATTCATGAAACAGAACTTTGTTTTTTTCAAACAGAAAGTGATTTGAGGATCAAGGACAACCAGAGTAAAAGGGATGTTTCACAATGTTCAGGACCCAAATGTTTCTCTTTGGTTCCTCTTACCCTGTTCCCGGTACTTTGGACACAGACACTGAACCCCACGGATCACAGCACCATCAGCCCCTAGTCGCCCACCTCCCATGCCTCGATTTCCCATTCGGTCCTCCAGCACCTTCGTGTGTCAGTTAGTGTGACGCCTATAGCAGTTTCCACAACTAGTAGACAGGCCCTGTTATGGTCAGATACATTCAGCTCTCAGTTCCACCACCTGGCTGTCATTGACATGAGCAATAGAGACAGGATCTTGACCAATTGGGCCAGTGGGCCGATGAATGGCAGATGGAGTTTAATTTGGATAAATGTGAGGTGATGCATTTTGGTAGCTCAAATCAGGGCAGGACCTACTCAGTTAATGGGAGGGAGTTGGGGAGAGTTACAGAACAAAGAGATCCAGGAGTTCAGGTTCATAGCTCCTTGTAGGTGGAGTTGCAGGTGGACAGGGTGGTGGAGAAGGCAGTCAGTATGCTCAGTTGTATTGGTTAGAATATTGAATACAGGAGTTGGGACGTCTTGTTGAAGTTGGACAAGACATTGGTAAGACCGCACATGGAATACTGTGTTCAGTTCTGGTCACCCTATTATGGGAAGAATATTGTTAAACTAGAAAGAGTGCAGAAGAGATTTACCAGGATGCTGCCAGGACTTGATGGTCTGAGTTATAAGGAGAGGCTGGGTGGGCTGGGACTTTTTTCCCTGGAGCCTAGGAGGCTTAGTGGTGATCTTATAGAGGTCCATAAAATAATTAGGAGCATAGATAAGGAATATAGTCAACATTTTTTCCCAAAGGTAGAGGAGTCTAGAACTAGAGGGCATAGGTTTAAGGTGAGAGGAGAGAGATACAAAAGAGATCAGAGGGTAACTTTCTTCACACAGAAGGTGGTGAGCATCTGGAATGGCTGCCAGAGGCAGTGGTAGAGACGGGCACAATTTTGTCCTTTAAAAAGCAGTTAGACAGTTACATGGGCAGGGTGGGTATCGAGGGATCTGGGCTAAATCCTGGCAAGTGGGACTAGCTTAGTGATAGAAACTGGGCGGCATGGACAAGCTGGGCTGAAGGGCCTGGTTCCAAGCTGTAAACATCTATGACTCTTTGACAGAAAGGTGCTAGAGGCTCAAGTCGAACTCAAACCTTGCGGATTAGGATCTCTGTGAAGACCAGTAATTTCTAAAAAATAAAGGGCTGTATTCTCCCCCCCCTCCTCCCTACGGGGTGGGAGAATCGCTGGGGCGCCGCACAAAGCACGCCACGCCGCCCCGCCACCCACACGTGATTCTCCTACTCTGGTGGCTGCCTGCTTTCTCAGCTGGTGTGCCAACAGGCGGCTGGCTTTGTCTCCGTGTTCGTATAGGGACCCCGGTGCCTGGCGGAGTTGATGCACTGCTTTCCTGGTGGAGAGCAGATCAAAGTTCCTTTGTAATTCTTTCCTCTCTGCCAGAAGCTCCAAGGTCAGGGCCTCGGAGTATTTACGGTCTACCTCCAGTATGGAGTCGACCAGCTGCTGCCTAGCCACCCTTTCCTCCTTATCTCTTTGCGCTTTGAAAGCGATGATTTCCCCTCTTAGTACGGCCATTAGCGCTTCCCAGAACGTGGAGGGTGAGACCTCCCCATTGTGGTTGTTCTCCGTGTACTCTGCTATGGCCCGCACTATCCTTTCGTTGAAGGCCTTGTCAGCTAGTAAGGCACCGTCCAACCTCCATGTGGGGCGTTGGGCCCTGCCTGTCTCCAGCCGCACGTCCATGTAGTGTGGGGCGTGGTCCAGTATCACAATTGCGGAGTATTCCACCTTGTCTATCCCTGGAAGCACCATTTTCCCCACCACAAAGAAGTCAATTCTGGTGTATACGTTGTGTACTGGGGAGAAGAAAGAGAATTCTTTCTCCCCCGGGTGGGCGAACCTCCAGGGGTCCACAGCTCCCATCTGCTCCATAAAGTGACTGAGTTCCCTTACCATGCTTGAGGTTTTCCCCGTTTTGGGGTTTGATCTGTCCATCTTTGGATCCTGTACACAGTTGAAGTCCCCCCCCCATGATTAGTCGATGCGTCGCTATGTCCGGGATTTCTGCCATGGTCTTTTTGATTAAGCTCGTGTCATCCTAGTTGGGCGCATACACGTTGACTAGTACCACCGGCGCCCCATCCAGGGCCCCGCTGACCATGAAGTACCGTCCCCCCAGGTCCGTAACCGTCTTTGTCGCCCTAAACATTGTCCTCTTGCCGATCAGTATCGCCACCCCCCTGGCCCTCGGTCCCATAGCAGGAATGGTAGGTTTGTCCCACCCAGCCCTTTCTTACCCGCAGTCGGTCCTGCTCCCTCAGGTGCGTCTCTTGGAGGAAGACTATGTCGGCCCTCATGTTTCTGAGGTGGGTGAGGACTCTGGATCTCTTCACTGGGCCGTTGAGTCCTCTTACATTCCAGGTGACTATCCTGGTGGGGGGCTTGTTTACCTGCTGGTGCTCCCTCAGTGCCTCGGTAAAGGCTGCCTTCCAATTCCAGCTCCCCCCTGGCCCCGGGAGAGAGGGCACCTGTCTGTCCAGCTCTTTTTGATGCGGCGATACATCCGTTCTGTCGCTTTGTGCGCTGATTCGCTCGTCTGGACTGGCTCGCCCATTGCCCCATCTGCCTTTGGTGTCCCTTCTCCCTCTGCTTTGGCTCCCTTCTGGCATTTCTTTCTCCCCCTTCCCTTTCTTCTCCCCTTGTTTTCTTTTCCCCCCTTTTCCGCACCCAATTTTTTTTTTGTTTCTTCCCTTTTTCTTCCCTCCTCCCCTCTTTACCACTTTATTTTTTCTCTTTTATAGAACTCTTCTCAGGTGGGCTTGTTTTGGGTGAGAGAAAAAGAGTGGAAAAAGAGAAAAAAATATATATATATTTCCCCCCCCCCCCCCCCCCCTTTAAAAGTTTTCTTTTCAGAGTTTTGTTTTTGCAAAAGATCTTTTTCCCTTCCTTTTCCCTCACTCACCCAGGGTCGAGAGAGAGAGGCCTCCTTGTTCTTGCCTTGTGGTGGTCACTGCCGGTTTGGGGGGGGGGGGGTTTGGGTCGGTCCCCGCTGCTCTGTCCGGGCCGCCACTCGTCGCACCCCGCGCTCTCCTGGTTGGGGTCGCTGGTCGCTCCTCCGTTCCCTCCTCTCCGCAGGCTCAGCCCCGCTTCGGTCCGGGCAGCTGCTGCTCCGATCCTGGCCTGCGCTCTGGTGCCGTGGGGGTGGGGGGTGGATTTGTTGCTGCTGCTGCTGGCTCCGGATCGCTCCGCTGCCGAGGGCCCCGTTCCCCTGCCACCAATTTCGCGGGGGTTTGAATCTCCCCCCCCCTCCCTCCCTCCCTCCTCCCGTTGCGGAGACCCCCCAAAAAAGAGCCCCGACCTCGCTGACCTGCAGGAGCCCCTTTAAGACGCGTCGCCTGGTCTCTGACGCCACGCCGAGGCCCTGCCCCCATAAATCGTGCGACGCCCCTGCTAGCCCCACGGAGGGGGGAGAATAGGGGTCTGGGAAGGGGAGCCGACGCCAGAGTAAAACACTCCTGTTTTTACTCCGGCGTCAGCACTTAGACTTCCTTTGGGAAAACCCCGCCCAAAATTCCCAGTCAACAAATTAAAGGTTCCCCGACACGATATCACGTTTTATGCCTTTTACTGCAATAAACAATCAAGAAAGAACATTAACTAAACACTATTTTTATAGGAGGCCTGCACATTAAAGTATAAAATAGAATGTATCCCTTTTACACAATCTAAAATCCCACTCCACAATTATACTTTACTCTATCCCAGAAGTCGAAACTGAATTTCTCAGAACCAGTCCAAAGTGACGATTCATTCCTGAGGGTTTACTGCCTTCTTTTCTTTTCCCAATCTGGCAACCTTTAACCCCAGAACTGTCTTTCACAGTGAATGATAGTCCAGCTACTTGAAAACCAAGAGTAGGCATAAATAAGTTATTTTCTGGTTGGCAAGATGAAACGAGTGGTGCGTCACAGGGATCAGTGTTCGAGTCTTAACGTTTTACAATTTATATCAATTACTTGTATGACAGGATCGAAGGTATGGCCGTTACGTTTGCTGATGACGGCACAGTGATTAGCACTGCTGGCTCACAGCTCCAGGGCCCCGGGTTCAATTTCAGTCTCGGGTGACTGTGTGGAGTTTGCACTTTCTCCTCGCGACTGCCTGTGTTCCCTCCGGGAGCTCCGGTTTCCTCCCACGGTCCAAAGGTGTGCAGGTGAGGGAGATCAGCCACGCTAAATCTGTGTCCAAAAGATTAGGTGGGGTTACTGGGTTACTGAAATAGGGTGGAGGCTTGGGCCTCCATCTGCACTGTAAATGTTATGAATAATACAGTGATGCAGGCACAGAGGAAAAAGAGGTGGTGATGCACCGATAATAAGAGAGGCCATCAGTACATTCGTGAGGGAGGATCTCAGATCAGGGATGCAAAATGTGGAACCTGTTTGGGTGGAGCTAAGAAACAGCACGGGGCAGCAAACATTGGTAAGAGTTGTTTATAGACCACCAAACAGTTGTGGTAGTGGTGGGGCATGGGATTAATCAGGCGATTAGAGAAGCTTGTAGCATGGGTAAAACAGTTATCATGGGTGACTTCAATCTGCATATAGACTGTGTAAATCTAATGAGCACTGATGCTGTGGAGGACAAGTTTCTGGAGTGTGTAGGGACTGTTTTCTAGAACAGTAAGTTGAGGACCCGGCTAGAGAACCAGCTGTCTTAGATCCAGTATTAAGGAACGAGAAAGGGCTCATTAATAAACTTGCTGTAAAAGAACCTTTAAGGATGAGAGACCACTATACGATAGAATTTTACAATAAGTTTGAACGTGAGGTATTTTAATCTGTTAAATTTGAACTAAGGAAATGATGACGGATGAGGGACAAGTTGGCTGAGGTGGATTGGGGAAAATACATGAGAGGTGTGACAGTACTCAGGAAATGGAGAGACTTTATAGAATTATTACACAGTTTACATTCCTTCAAGGCACAAGAACCTCAAAAAGTCAGTCAACTGTGGCTAACAGAGGACGTTAAGTAATGTATAAGATTAAGGCCTGTAAAATTACCAGAAATAGTAAACCTGAGGATTGGGAGGATTTTAGAATACAGCAAAGGAGAGCCAAGACGGTAGCATTGTGGTTAGCACAATCGCTTCACAGCTCCAGGGTCCCAGGTTCGATTCCGGCTTGGGTCACTGTCTGTGCGGAGTCTGCACATCCTCCCCGTGTGTGCGTGGGTTTCCTCCGGGTGCTCCAGTTTCCTCCCACAGTCCAAAGATGTGCAGGTTAGGTGGATTGGACATGATAAATTGCCCTTAGTGTCCAAAATTGCCCTTAGTGTTGGGTGGGGTTACTGGGTTATGGGGATAGGGTGGAGGTCTTGACCTTGGGTAGGGTGCTCTTTCCAGGAGCCGGTGCAGACTCGATGGGCCGAATGGCCTCCTTCTGCACTGTAAATTCTATGTATGTAAGACACTGATAAAGGGAAAATACAATATGAATGTAAATAGGGCAGCATAGTAGTGCAGTGGTTAGCACTACTGTCTCACGGTGCCGAGGACCCGGGTGTTCAATCCTGGCTCCGGGTCACTGATATTGTCAAAAGTAGGCTCAAATGAAGTTACTGTGAAAAGCCACATTCCGGCGCCTGTTCGGGGAGGCTGGTACGGGAATTGAACCCGTGCTGCTGGCCTGCCCTGGCCTGCTTTCAAAGCCAGCGATGCTAGTGTGCTAAACCAGCCCATGTTGCTGTGTGCGTGTGGCTCACCCCCACAACCCAAGAAAATGTGCGGGTTAGGTGGTTTGGGGGGAAAAAATTGGGTACTCTAATTTTATTGTTTTAAAAAAAGAGTATGAATGTGAAGTAGCGAAAGACATAAAAATGCCGGCAAAAGCTTCTATAGGTGCGTAAAAAGGAAATGTTTGGCTAAGACAGGGTCAGTTACAGGGAGAGACAGGAGAATTTATAATGCGGAATAGAGAAATGGCAGGGAATCTAAATGATCACTTTGTGTCTGTCTTCACTGAGGAAGATGCAGAAAATCTCCCAGAATTAGAGATCCAAGGAACTTGGGAGAATGAGGAACTGATGGAAATTAGTATCAGTAAGAGAGGCTGGATTGGAGAAATTAATAGGGCCTGATATTCCACATCCAAGAGTGCTGGAAGAGGTTGCTATAGAGATAGTGGATGCATTGGTGATCATCTTCCACAATTCTATCAATTCTGGAATGGTTCCTGCAGATTGAATGTAGTGTGGTGAATGTAATATATCGCTTATCTTTTGTCGTTTGTCTTAGCCAGCTTCTTCCCCACTGTCACCAGACTCCTAAATGACCCTTTTATGGACTGTCCTCATTAACACTACACCCATGTCTGCTTCATCCGATGCCAATGCTTATGTAGTACATTGTATATATTGTGTTGCCCTATTATGTATTCTCATGTATTTTCTTGAATTCTGTTCAATTCCCTTTTCTTCCCATGTACTGAATGATCTGTTGAGCTGCTTGCAGAAAAATACTTTTCACTGTACCTCGGTACACGTGACAATAAACAAATCCAATCCAATCCAATCCAATATATAGATATATATATGATAATTCACAGTCTTTGTAAGCGCAGTAGCGCTATCCTACCACTAGGGGGAGTAGCTCTGGGAGTACTCAGGAACGTGTACTGGGCTCCACCCTTGGCTCTGCCCATGACCCCTCCCCCTAGTGCAGCTGTATAAATACCCTTGTCCAGAGTCAGCCTGAGTTCACTAAGAGTTCATCAACGGGTAACAGGCTAGCTCTGAAGTAAGTCGATTAAAGCCTAGATTCATATCGGAAACACGTGTCTGGTGAATTGATGGTTCCATCAGGTAGCAAATGTCACCCCGCTGTTCAGGAAGGGAGGGAGAGAGAAAATGGTGAACTACAGACCTGTTAGCCCGGCATCAGTGTTGGGAAAATACCAGAATCTATTATAAAGGATGTGATAAATGGACACCTGGATAAGAATTAACATGGATTTAGGAATAGGAAATCATGTTTGACAAACCTTTTGGAGTTTTGAGGATGTTATTAACAGAATTGATAAAGGGGAGTCTGTGGATATGGCACACTTAGATTTTCAGAAGTTTATGATAAACACCCCACAGGAGGTTAGTCAGCAAAATGAAAACACATGGGAGAGGAGGTAATATACTGGCATGGACTGAGGATTGGCTAACAGGCAGAAAACAGAGAGGAGGAATAAATGGGTCATTCTCACCTTGGCAGGTTGGGACTAGTGGGTACCACAAGGATCAGTACTTAGGCCCCAGCTGCTCACAGTTTATACAATGATTTGGATGTGGGGCCAAATGTAATATTTCCAAGTTCACAGATGACACAAAGCTCGGTGGGAATGTGTGTTGTGAGGAAGATGTAAAACGGCTACAGGAGGATTTGGACAGACTCAGTGAGTGGGCAAGGACATGGCAGATGGAATATAATGTGGAAAAATGTAAGATTATCATTTTGTTCGGAGGAACAGATGAGCAGAGTATTTCTGAAATGGTCAGAGATTAGAAAGTATAGATGTACAAAGGGACCTGGGTGTCCTGTCAATAAGTCATTGAAGGCTAACATACAGGTGCAGCAAGTTATTAGGAAGACTGATGGGATGTTGGCCTTTATCACAAGCGGATTTGAGTACAGGAGTAGTGAAGACTTGCTTCAATAGTATAGAACCTTGGTTAGACCACAGCTGGAGTATTGTGTGCAGTTTTACTGCCCTTACCTTAGAAAAGGTATTATTGCCACAGAGGGAGGGCAATGAAGGTTCACCAGACTTGTTCCGGGGATTGGAGGACTGTCCTATGAAGAGGGATTGGGGACTGGGCCTGTATTCTCTAGATTATTGAAGAATGAGATTGAAACCTACAAAATCCATAAAGGAATAGACAGGGTGGATGCAGGTGAGATGTTTCCCCGGGTTGGAGAGTCTGGAACCAGGGGACACAATTTCAAAATAAGGAGGAAGCCACTTAGGACGGGTCTCGGAGGAGGCATTTCTTTACTCAGAGGGTTGTGAATCTTTAGAATTCTCTACCCCAGAGGGCTGTGGGAGCTCAGTCACTGAGTGTGTCTAAAGCAGAGACTGACAGGTTTCTAAATCCCAATAACACAAAGGGATATGGGGACTGTGTGGGGAAAAAGGCATTAAAGTGGATGTTCAGTCGTGATCATCAAGGGCAGCACGGTAGCACAAGTGAACAGCATTGTGGCTCCACAGCGCCAGGGTCCCAGGTTCCATTCCCCGCTTGGTCACTGTCTGTGTGGAGTCTGCACGTTCTCCCCGTGTCTGCGTGGGTTTCCTCCGGGTGCTCCGGTTTCACCCCACAGTCCAAAGACGTGCAGGTTAGGTGGATTGGCCATGCTAAATTGCCCTTCGTGTCAAGAAAGGTTAGGAGATTATTGGGTTACGGGGATAGGGTGGAAGTGAGGGCTTAAATGGGTCGGTGCAGGCTCAATGGGCTGAATGGCCTCCTTCTCCACTGTATGTTCTATGATCGTATTGAATGGTGGAGCAGGCTTGATGGGCTGAATGGCCAACTCCTGCTCCTGTGTTCCAATGATACAAAGATAGGTAGGAAGTAAATTCTGAAGAATCATAGAATCATAGAATTTACAGTGCAGAAGGAGGCCATTTGGCCCATCGAGTCTGCACCGGCTCTTGGAAAGAGCACCCTACCCAAGGTCAACACCTCCACCCTATCCCCATAACCCAGTAACCCCACCCAACACTAAGGGCAATTTTGGACACTAAGGGCAATTTATCATGGCCAATCCACCTAACCTGCACATCTTTGAACTGTGGGAGGAAACTGGAGCACCTGGAGGAAACCCACACACACACGGGGAGGATGTGCAGACTCCGCACAATGACCCAAGCCGGAATCGAACCTGGGACCCTGGAGCTGTGAAGCGATTGTGCTTTCCACAATGCTACCGTGCTGCCCTTAAGGAGATTACAAAGGGACATAGATAGGTTAGTGAGTGAGAAAAGATCTGCCACATGGAGAATAATGTGGGAAATGTGTAATTGTCCATTTTGGCCAGAAGAATAAAAAACTCATTATCTAAATGGTGAGAGATTGCAGAGCTCTGAGACTCAGAGGGATCTGGGTGCAACAACATAAGAACTAGGAGCAGGAGTAGGCCACCTGACCCCTCGAGCCTGCTCCGCCATTCAATGAGATCATGGCTGATCTTTTGTGGACTCAGCCCCACTTTCCGGCCCGAACCCCATAACCCTTAATCCCTTTATTCTTCAAAAAACTATCTATCTTTGTCTTGAAAACATTTAATGAAGGAGCCTCAACTGCTTCACTGGGAAAGGAATTCCATAGATTCACAACCCTTTGGGTGAAGAAGTTCCTCCTAAACTCAGTCCTAAATCTGCTTCCCCTTATTTTGAGGCTATGCCCCCAAGTTCTGCTTTCACCTGCCAGTGGAAACAACCTCCCCACATCTATCCTATCTATTCCCTTCTTAATTGTATATGTTTCTATAAGATTCCCCCTCATCCTTCTAAATTCCAATGAGTACAGTCCCAGTCTACTCAACCTCTCCTCGTAATCCAACCCCTTCAACTCTGGGATTAACCTAGTGAATCTTCTCTGCACGCCCTCCAGCGCCAGTACGTCCTTTCTCAGGTAAGGAGACCAAAACTGAACACAATACTCCAGGTGTGGCCTCACTAACACCTTCTACAGTTGCAGCATAACCCATCTTAAACTCCATCCCTCCAGCAATGAAGAACAAAATTCCATTTGCCTTCTTAATCACCTGTTGCACCTGTAAACCAACTTTTTGCGACTCATTCTCAAAAGGTGAGTGTACAGGTACAGCAAGTAATTAGGAAAGCTAATAGAATGTTATTGTTTATTGTGAGGGGAATTGAATACAAAAGTAGGGAGGTTATGCTTCAGTTATACAGGACATTGGTGGGACCACATCTGGAGCACTGTGTACAGTATTGCTCTCATTTAAGGAATGATGTCAATGTGTTGGAAGCAGTTCAGAGAAGGTTTACTGGACTCATACCTGGAATTGGAGGCTGGTCTTATGAGGAATGATTGGACAGGCTGGGCTTGTGTCCGATGGAGTTTAGGTGACTTGATTGAACCGTATAAGATCCTGAGGGGCCTCGACAGGGTGGATGTGGAAAGGATGTTTCCTCTTGTGGGAGAATCTAGAAATTGGGGTCACTTTAAAAGTCACTTGTCCATTTCAGACAGGGAAGAACTTTTGTCTCTATTTTGGCCACTTTATGAGCCTCTTCCTTTAATCTAACAGAATCTTTTACATTTTCTTGTTAGCCACAGTTGCATCACTTTTCATGTTGGATTTTTGATCATTAAATATAATCTAGATTTGTTGTATAAATGTGAAATGAAAGTCACCAAAGTCTCAGAGGACCATAGACTGCGTTCCCCTTTAAGAGATAGAGAGCTGACTGGTGGTGATTTAATCTGAGGGTCACCACATCTCAGGCCAGGGGCAATGTGGAGAAGGCGGGGCCTTCATGGATAACTTCAGCCAGCATGGGAGTTAAACCCATACTGTTGACGCCGCTCTGAACCAACTGAACTAACTAGCCCCCTTGTAAATATGCAATAATTCCTTAAAGATTAGCTCTTCCCTGTTTACCATGAGATTCCCAGTCCACCTCAGACAACTTGCCCCTCATATCCTGATAGTTTTATTCTGTGATGAACACCCAGATCAATTAAACAAACAAAATGGAACCACTGTAGCCCATCTCCATGGCAACATGGCGTGCTTTTGAGGTTCCAAACAGAAATGGGAATTAAATATCTTCAAATGTCCAAACATCCATTCACTCTGTGATCCTCGTATTCACAACAATGCTTAAACCGCATCTGTCCACTGGAGGCAAAGACCGGCCAGTCCAGCAGAAAGAATCCCTCCAACCATCCCCATTGACCAGATGTCAGAATGAACGAAATGCAGACCTGGATGTAATTAAGAGCAGGATATAACAGCAGAATCCAACCCCTGTAACCACTTGTGAACTTGTTGGTGTCTCAGCAGGCGCGATGAATCAGTTTCTCTTCCCACACTGCGAGCAGGTAAACGGCCTCTACCCAGTGTGAACTCGCTGGTGTGACTTCAAGCTGGATAGTACAGTGTATCCCTTCCCACACTGAGAGCAGGTGAACGGCCTCTCCCCAGTGTGAACGCGCTGGTGTATCCGCAGGCTGGATAACTCAGTGAATCCCTTTTCACAGTGAGTGCAGATAAACGGTTTCTCCCCAGTGTGGACTCGCTGGTGTCTCTGCAGGTTAGCTGAAACATTGAATCCTTTCCCACAAATGGAGCAAATAAACGGCTTTTCCCTAGTGTGAACCCACTGGTGTCTCTTCAGGTTGGATAACTCAGTGAATCCCTTCCCACACTGAGAGCAGGTGAATGGCCTCTCCCCAGTGTGAACTCGCTGGTGTTTCTTGAGGTCGGATAACTGACTGAATCCCTTCTCACACTGAAAGCAGGTGAACGGCCTCTCCCCAGTGTGACTGTGTCGATGCGCGTCTAGCTCTGATGGGAATCTGTATCCTTTCCCACACTCTGAACACTTCCATGGTTTCTCCATGTTTTAAGTCTCCTCGTGTCTCTCCACGTCGGACAATCAGTTGAAGCCTCGTCCACACACAGAACACGTCTCTCCGCACTGTGAATGGTGTGATGTTTTTCAGGCTGTGTAACTGGTTAAAGCTCTTTCCACAGTCAGTGCTCTGGAACACTCTCACTCGGGTGTGTGTGTGTCTCGGTGCTTTTCCAGTCACACTAATATTTTAAATCTTTTGATGCTGACAGATTGGGCAAACATTTCTCCTTCTCGACTCAAAGTCTTAAGGAATTGAGTGACTCTGTCAAACTGAGATGTGACGTTTGAGATTTCTGTCTGTAATTCCTCCTCTTGTAATATCTGTGAAAGGAGTTTACAAAAGTCAACACTCAGTACAGGATAGAAATTCAGAACAGATAATTCTAGTTTCTATGGAACATTCCTTCCTCTCATTCCTCAATCCCTCGTCTCCAATATCTATTCCCCAAACCTAGTCTCTAGGGAGCGGACTCGGAGGGACGAAGTTTCGGAGCTGTGAGGACAGAAACCTTATCTCGGGGATTCACAGCCGAGTCTCCAGGGAGCGGGCTCGGAAGGACGGAGTTTCGGAGCTGTGAGGACAGAAACCTTATCTCAGGGATTCACAGCCGAGTCTCCAGGGAGCGGACTCGGAGGGGCAGGGTATCGGAGCAGTGACTGTAGGAAGGATGAGCTGGCTGACCACTGCACCCTGGTACAGGAGGCTATTCAAGCGGGGGGGAGGAAGTGGTAGTTGTCGGGGATTCTATAATTAGGGGAACTGATAACATCCTTTGGAAGCAGGACCGAGAGTCCCACAGGGTATGTTGCCTGCCCGGTGCCAGGGTGAGGGGCATCTCTAACCCGCTTGAAAGGATATTGGAGAGGGAGGGGGAGGATCCAGTTGTTATGGTCCACAATGGGACAAACAACATCAGCAAGACGAGGAAAGAGGACCTGTTTGGGAATATCCGGAACTAGCAACAAAATTTAAGAACAGGTCCCAAGGGTTATAATCTCTGAGCTACGTGCAAATTGGTATATTTTTATTTTTCCAATTGATGGACAATTTGGCCTGGCCAATCCACCTACTCTACACATCTTTGGGTTATGGGGGTGAGACCCAAGCAGACACGGGGAGAATGTGCAAACACCACACAGGCAATGACCTGGGGCCAGGATCGAACCCGGTTTCTCGGCGCCGTGAGGCTGCAGTGCTAACCGCTGTGCCACCGTGGCACCCCGAAATGACAGACATGTTAAACAATTACTTTGCCTCGGTATTTACGGTTGAAAAGGAGAATAACTTGCCGTAAGTCGCGAACAAATCAATAGTCAGACAGGTTTGTTTCGAATCACTAGCTTTCGGAGCACTGCTCCTTCCTCAGGTGAATGGACAGGTATGTTCCAGAAACATAGATATAAACAAAGTCAAAGATGCAAGACGATACTTTTGAATGCGAGTCTTTGCAGGTAATTAAGTCTTTCCAGGTCCGGACCTGTAAAGACTTAATTACCTGCAAAGACTCGCAATCAAAGTATCGTCTTGCATCTTTGACTTTGTCTATATATGTGTTTCTGGAACCCACCTCTTCATTCACCTGAGGAAGGAGCTGCGCTCCGAAAGCTAGTGATTCGAAACAAACCTGTTGGACTTTAACCTGGCGTTGTAAGACTTCATACTGTGATCACCCCAGTCTAACGCCGGTATCTCCACATCAAATTATTAGTCGACAAAGAACAGGGACTTAACACAATTTAGGTAACTACAGCTTCACTAATTAGGAAATTAATGGATCTAAAGAGTGACAAATCCCCAGGACCTGACGGTTTCCATCCGAGGGTATTAAAGGAAGTCGGGGAGCACATTGTAGATGCCCTAATTAGAATCTCCCTGATTTCCCTAGATTCAGGACAGTCCCTCTTGATTGGAAAGTTCACTTGTCGCTTTTTAAGAAAACCAGGGAATTATCGACCAGTAAGCCGAACATCTGTGGTGGGTAAACTGCTGGAATCTACAATCAGGGATGGGGGTAACTGAACACCTTGAAAGATTTCAGTCCATCAGGGAGAGCCAGCAGGGATTTGTGAAGGGAAGCTCATGCCTGACTAATCTTATTGAATTTTTGAAGAGGTGACCAAGTTAGTGGATTGGATTGTTTATTGTCACTGTACCAAGGTACAGTGAAAAGTAATTTTCTGCGAGCAGCTCGAACATATCATTTAGTACATAGAACATAGAACAGTACAGCACAGAACAGGCCCTTCGGCCCTCGATGTTGTGCCGAACAATGATCACCCTACTTAAACCCACGTATCCACCCTATACCCGTAACCCAACAACCCCCCCTTAACCTTACACTACGGGCAATTTAGCCTGGCCAATCCACCTAACCCGCACATCTTTGGACTGTGGGAGGAAACCGGAGCACCCGGAGGAAACCCACGCACACACGGGGAGGACGTGCAGACTCCACACAGACAGTGACCCAGCCGGGAATCGAACCTGGGACCCTGGAGCTGTGAAGCATTGATGCTAACCACCATGCTACCGTGAGGCCCCTTATGCGGGAGGTCCAGAGATGCGGGAGGTTGACTCATCCGACCTAGACTCTAACATGGAGACCTTGTCTACAGCAGTCGAAACGGGTCCAGCAGCGACCGCCGGGCCAAGCACAGTGGAACCACCCAGGCGTTCCCCCCCCAAAAGAGGCAACCCCCCCGATTTGTTATACCCGTGGGATCCAGAACAGCGGATGTTCGGGAGACAACCACGAGCATGGAGGACAAAGGATCTCCCCCTACCTTCGAGATGGAACATGTATCGGACTTTGGGGGGGGAGGGTGTTATAACCTGACGGTATGCGAAAGGATCTGCACCCTCAGAGTTCCCAGGGCCTCACCCGAGTACAGTCTACCTAGATGAGGGGGGGCGGGGAAGAGCTAGCGTCTTAATCCAGAGGCCCCTGGAACATAATACCCTGGCCCAAGTGTGGGCCGGGGACAAGAGACCATTCAGGGAAAAGGAGGAGTAACTTTTTAAAACAGAAATTTGGACAACCCAATTATTTCTTTCCAACTAAGGAGGAATCTAGTGTGGCTAATTCACCTACCCTGCACATCTTTTTGGGGTTGTGGGGGTGAGACCCACGCAGACACAGGGCGAATGCGCAAACTCTGCACAGATAGTGACCCGGGGCTGGGATTGAACCCAGGCCCTTGGCATCATAGGCAGCAGTGCTAACCACTGCACTACCGCACCACCCAGGAGATATAATAGGTATAATAAATATTTGAGTTTCCTACAGTCATCACTTCTGAGTGGGCGTTGGCCTGGGACATTACACCCACACCAACCCCCATATCCCTCAGTATCTTCAATATTGATAAACCTATCAATCTCTGTATTGAAAATACTCGATGACTGAGGCTCCACAGTCCTCTGGGTTGGCGAATTCCAAAGCTTCACCACATCCTCCAGTGAAGAAATCCCTCCTCCTCTCAGCTTTCTCTCCATTTTCCTGCCGGTTTCCCATAATCCTCGACTCCCTCATCAATCAGAAATCTGTCTTCGGGGGGGGGGGGGGGGGGGGGGGGGGCATGTAAAGCGGGCACGGGAGTAGCTGCTTTTCCGCAGGTTCTGATGCCACTCGCCTAGAATTCATCATTTATCCTGATTTCCCAACTCTCATCTACCTAATCCTTGAATTAATAATAATTGTCATCATGTCCCTTAAAGACTTTGGGATTGGGTTTGGTAAGATTATGCTGAAAAAGTCAAGCAATCTGTCGATAAAAGAGCACAGGCGGATTCAGTCGGGCTTGAACCACCTTTTCAACATGGCGGCCTGACCCTCAGGAGGTCTCTCGACCCCGCGCGACTCTCGACCCCGCGCGACTCTCGACCCCGCGTTCTCCGGGACTCTCTCGGAGGCGGTGAAGATGGTGACTGCCGACATTCTCCGTGTTATTGACCTGAGGCTGAGTGAGCTGACTCAATATCTCTGAGCTCATGAGGCCGAGCTGTAAAACACCATGAAGTGTCTCAATGATCCGGAGGAATCCTAAATATTGAGCAAGATGCCTCCTAGGCAGAGGGAACAATTCAATCCTTGGAAAACCGGCTGAGCGGGTTGGGGGGGGGGGGGGGGGGGGGGGGGTGGTCCTGGAGAACTTGGAGAACCGAGGGTCAGAGAAAGAACTCCCAAGTAGACGGCCTGCCAGAAGGTGTGGAGGGTGAGGCTCCCGTTAGGTTCTTCGAGGACCGGCTGCCACGTTTTCTCAAGCTGGATGTGAAGCCTGGGTGTTTTAAATTAGAAAGGGCATCGGATCCTATCTTTGAGGCCGAGGGATAGTTTTCATCCCAGGCCTGGAATCATTCACTTCCACAACTTGAAAGATCAGCAGAAGGTCCTGGAGACGAGTAAGGTGAGGTGGGACCTGGCTCCATGAGGGAATGAGGATTTCCTTCTTCCAGGACATTTCGGCAGCCACACAAACGAAGCATCGAGGCTTCGATGAAATTTGAAGGGAACTCAAGGCTGCGGGAGTGAATTATGTCGCTTTATCCTGCGACCCTGAAAATTGTGTCCGACAACTCGGTCAAGTCTTTCAATAATCCGACTACTGCCTCGGCCTTTGTTAAATTCACGAAGGGCAAGGATCTGGAGGGATGGTTTGCAGCTCAGACTAACTCAGGCTCTAATCTGGACTCTTTCCCTATCATGGTGTTGTTGTCTGAATTTGTTAACTTTTATCCTGTTGAAGGGAGCTGTTATTCTGTGAGCGCCGACTGAATGTCTTCTTCTCCTCGAAAGTTATAGGAACTCATATTAACTTATCTCAGTTCAGTTATGGTCGATTGCCGTGTGCTTATTATCCGTCATCTTTCGCCACACAGTCGGTTTGGGCAGCACGGTAGCACAGTGGTTAGCACTGTGGCTTCACACCGCCAGGGTCCCAGGTTCAATTCCCGGCTGGGTCACTGTCTGTGTGGAGTTTACACATCCTCCCCGTGTCTGCGTGGGTTTCCTCCGGGTGCTCCGGTTTCCTCCCACAGTCCAAAGACATGCAGGTTAGGTGGATTGGCCAGGCTAAATTGCCCTTAGTGACCAAGAAAAGGTTAGGAGGGGTGATTGGGTTCCGGGGATAGGATGGAAGTGAGGGCTTAAGTGGGTCGGTGCAGACTCGATGGGCCAAATGGCCTCCTTCTGCGCTGTATGTTCTATGTTCTTCTATTGAGGAATGTCCCCTTGGATCTATTGTGGTGGTGATTCTTTTGTATTTTGGTTATTATGGGAGGGTTTATGTGTTGTGGACTTTATCCTACTCTGGTACAGACGGGGCTTTTATCCATGAAAGGAGCAGTTTGGGGAAACTTTGGTGCCTCTGGTGCAAAGTGAGTTGGAGGAGGGGGTAATGGCCCACGCCCGATTGTGGTGTGAAAATCTGTTTCTGTTCTCTCTGTTGCCTAACCAATGGCAGCAGTTAATCTGCAAATTTTCTCAGGGAATGTACGGGGATCCATCACCCTATCAAAAGGAAAAAGATCCTCTCCTTTCTTCCGGAGCAAGTCGACATGGCTTTATTACAGGAAACTCATCTGGATGAAACTCATTTGGGGCTGCACAGTGGTTAGCACGGTTGCCTCATAGCGCCTTGGCCCCAGGTTCAATTCCAGCCTCAGGTGACTGTTTGTGTGGAGTTTGCACTTCCTCCCCATGTGTGCTTGGGTTTCCTCCAGGTGCTCCGGCTTCCTCTCATACTCCAAAGACGTGCAAGTTAGGTAGATTGGTCATGCTAAATTGCCCCTCGTGCCCAAAAGGGTAAGTAGGGTTACTTGGTAACAGGGATAAGGCGGAGGCATGGTCTTAAGTAGGTGCTCATTCCAAGAGGCAGTGCAGACTCGATGGGCTGAATGGCCTCCTTCCGCGCTGCTAATTGTATGATACCTTCGTGCAAAGGGATGTACAGGTTCGGTTCCAGAGATAGGGCAGGGGGGGGGCCCTAGGTAGGGTGCTCTTTCAGAGTGTCGGTGTAGATGTGATGGGCTGAATGGCCTCCTTCTGCCCACTTTAAATTGAGGTGGGATTGGGTGGGGCAGGTTTTTTCACCTCCTTTTCATCAAGTAGCAGGGGTGTGGCAATTCTTATCAATAAAATATCCCATTTCAATTTAAATGTGTACCAAGGACAAAGGAGCTGGATATGTGATCATTAGAGGTTCGGTGCATGGAAATGTTGTTTCAATAATGAACGTTTATGGATCCCCGAATTACTCCCCGGAGTTCATTACGAAGGTTTTTGTGGATTTTGCAGTTATCTTTGACTAACACTTTTGCGGTTGGTGATTTCAACGGCTACTTAAATCCTCTGTTAGATAAGCTCCCGGTTACCAGGGAGCAAACTAGGGGGTTGGCCTCGGCTAATGAGGAGGTGGGTTATGTGGATGTTTGGAGAACTTTGCGCCTGAGGGGCAGAGATTTTACCTTCTTTCCAGCCTCGCATCAATGTCAGACTAGAATTGATGAGCTCTTTGTGCCGAGGATGATCCTACACCTGATGTCCTCTTGCACCAAAGAGAGCATCGTAATCGCGGACCGTACCCCCCCATTTGTCTGGAGTTGTTGCTCGAGGGCTCACCCCTCCAGGTCAAGAATGTGAAGGTTTGATGCCTCCCTGATCAGAGATACTTCATTTCCTACACGTTTTAAGAAAGAATTTGAGATCTTCCTTTTGTTTAACTTGGTCCCTATTATTCTCCCTCCAGATGTGTGAAGTTCATGCCAGGGTGATGATCATTTCTTGCCACTGGGCCTTTCACACCTCTTCCATAGAGAGAGGAGCAATAAGTGCCTCACTCCGGTTTTCTGAGGTCTCCGGGAGCTTCAAGGAACAGAAATAATGCTCCATCCTCACCAACACATCACCAGACTGCTCAGACTTGTATAATCCTGCATAGAGTTCTCCCTTTAGTTTAACTTGGTTAATAAAAGGTACAGGATGCTAGAGTGGGGTGATCATTGCTTGGCACAACATCGAGGGCCGAAGGGCCTGTTCTGTGCTGTACTGTTCTATGCTCTATGTTCTAACCAATGATGTCTGGAGGTTTGTTTGGAGAAGGCCGAGGAGAATTTAAAAAAGCCCCAGTAAGCTATCGCTGAAGGAGGTTAACACGGCAAGAGTGGCTTTGGACTCCCTGTTGACTCAGCAGGTCGTGAAAAGTTGAGAGTTTGCAGTGCTGAGGTTGTACGAGTTTGGGAATAAGCTGAGCAAATACTTGGCCTGTTTGAGGCCAAAAGGCTGACTTGAGGGTGATTCCCTCAGTGCGGCTTGGGAGAGAGCAAAGGGTGACAAAGACATAAATAAATGGGGATTTTGGGAATTCTATGCAGGATTATACAAGTCTGAGCAGACTGGTGATGTGTTGGTGAGGATGGAGAATTATTTCTCTTCCCTGAAGCTCCCGGAGACCTCAGAAAGCCAAGGTGAGACTCTTATTGCTCCCCTTTCTATGGAAGAGGCGTCGTCAAAGGCCCAGTGGCAGTGGATGGTTTCTGGTTGTCGTATTTGAGCTTCAGAGAATGTCTCAACAAATCAATATGTCAAGCTGAGGGAGCAAAGGATGTCAATGTCTTCAAGAGAGAGAGACCTGGGCCAAGCTTTGCAGAGTCTGCACCCTCCCTGGATTCACTTCCTTTCCCTTCAGTTGCTGCAAGTGACCAATTGAAGGTGAGAATGAGAAAAGAAAGGGAAAGGAGGAGAAAAGAAAGTGTTTTACTCACAGATGCAGGAGACAGGAGGAGGTTTCAGTCTGTGTGAACTGACACAAGCTCTGCAGTGGCTGGAGGACCAGACTCCTTCCGGTCCTCCAAGTCTTCCCATTGGTTACTCCCTCAGCAGGGAGTCAGGAAGGAGGTTCGCCATCGCACATGCGCAATCCCTGGCCGGGTGGGGGGAGGGGGAGACAGCCGAGCGGCTTCTGTCAGCCGACTGCCTGGAAACCTTGTCTCGAGGTGCTGGGGGGAACAAAGGGTGGGGGTGGGGCTCCCGGGCCTGAGCACTGGCGACGTCACCGCGGTGACAGTGCTTTCTATTGGCTGAGTCCGCCAGGGCCCCATTGTGACCTCACAATGCAGACGTTGGAGGATAAGGCTCAAAGAAATATCAGTCACCCCCTGGGAAAGCCGCTTCCATTGTGACAAAGAGAGAACTGGGCTTCCCCCTCCCCCATCCTGGGGACAAGGTTTCCAGGCAACCGGCTGCCAGCTTCACACAGACTGAAACCTCCTTCTGTCTCCAATATCTGGGAGGAAAACACTTTCTCTTCTCCCCCTTTCCATTTCTTTTCTCAGTAAAAAGCCTGACATCGCCAGGTTAAAGTCCAACAGGTTTGTTTCGAATCACTAGCTTTTGGAACACAGTTCCTTCCTCAGATGAATGAAGAGGTAGGTTCCAGAAACATGTCTATGGACAAAGTCAAAGATGCAAGACGATACCTTGAATGGGAGCATTTGCAGGTAATTAAGTCGACACAGATCTAGAGAGAGGATCTCCTATGAGGAAGGAGCAGTGCTCCGAAAGCTAGTGATTTGAAACAAACCTGTTGGACTTTATGAAATGAAAATCGCTTATTGTCACGAGTTGGCTTCAATGAAGTTACTGTGAAAAGCCCCTAGTCGCCACATTCCGGCGCCTGTCCGGGGAGGCTGGTACGGGAATCGAACCGTGCTGCTGGCCTGCCTTGATCTGCTTTAAAAGCCAGCGATTTAGCCGAGTGAGCTAAACCAGCCCCTTTAACCTGGTGTTGTAAGACTTCTCACTGTGCCAACCCAGTCCAACGCCGGCATCTCCACATCATTTATTTCCTCATTCTGACCTTCAATAGGGGTGGCATGGTAGCATAGTGGTTAGTACTGTTGTTAATTGTTTCTGCTCTCAATTACACCCAGGACTGCAATTCATTCATTTCTGATAGTTGGTCGATGGGATGGTTTGGTTGGAGGGTTTCTTTCTGCTGGACTGGCCGGTCTCACGACTTAGCTTTCAGTGGGCTCATGCTCTTTGAAACTTGTTGCAATTGCCTGGTTCCAAGTTTGACTCGGGTCACAGAGTGAATGGGAGCGTTGGGACATTGCAGGATATTTTGGTCTAATTTCTGTTTGGAACTCCCACAAAGCATGCCACGCTGCCATGGAAATGGGGTGTGGTTATTTTGACAGATCTGGGTGTTTCTCACAGAAGGAAATTCATGGTATGAGGGGAAAGTTGTCTGTGGTAGATTTGGAAATTACAATAAAGGTTAAGAAAATTATTACATTTTTGCATAAAAGTTCAGAAACAAAAATTCCAACAGCAAAAGTGATGCAACCATGGCTGTTGCGGAGAAAAGTACAGCGATTCGACTAATGTACACCCGCCTTCCATGCACGAAAAAACAAAGACTCTTAGAGTTAAAACGTGACCTTTATTACAATGCCACAGCAACTGGCTGGTGTCATCCCAAGAGGGTTGCCAAAGAACCCTGATTCAAGAATGGTACAGATAGATATTCTTCGGTTACAAGAATTTAGAATTTTCCATTCATTCGTTACTAGTTATGCATGTACGAACATAACTTTTGATTAAGGTTACATCATGCATAGTATATCAGAACAAATGTCCGCAGACATAATTAAACTATCCATCACTACAAAAGCGCATATGTTGTCTTGCAATTAGTGATATTAATGAAATGAAATGAAAATCGATTATTGTCACGAGTAGGCTTCAATGAAGTTACTGTGAAAAGCCCCTAGTCGCCACATTCCGGCGCCTGTCCGGGGAGGCTGGTACGGGAATAGAACCGTGCTGCTGGCCTGCTTGGTCTGCTTTAAAAGCCAGTGATTTAGCCCTGTGAGCTATGATCTGGCGTGTAGCTTTCAATCACCTTCCTCCCTATTTAATGGCTCCTCTCGAGATCTGGATGCTATCCTCACTCCTCCCTGTCATTATCGGCAGACACACTGGAGAAAGAGCAAATGGTAGACTGTCCCATATTGTTACACAGACCTGGCGTTTTAACAGCTTCAGAGTTTCTGCCTGGAAGTTGGCCCCACTGACAGATTGATCTTGCGGCATCTTTTTGCAATTGGAAACTTTGCCTCTCACGGTCAGACCTGAAGATTTTAACTTCTCCAGTAAATGATGGAACGGGAGTTTTTAAACTGGTTGCAGTGAAATATCTAAAGTGGCACAAATTGCCACCTTCCGTCTCTCTCGTTTGGGTTTACCCAATCGGGACAATTGTTACTTTGTTTGGCCTGAATGGTTTCTTGAGGGTAACGGCCATCGACTGATGTCAATTACTTGTGGGACCATCCCTCTCATTAAAGTTTGTTACTTCTTACTAAGGTATTGGGCTGCTAAATATAACACAGTGCGTTCAGTAATTTGAAGAACTGAAGAATTACAAAAGCTGATTGTCTTGTTATGCTCTTGACGTAGCATAAGCTGCTTCCTTGTGGTGCACTTGACAAAGGAAGGTTCAGACGTGGAGATAACTTCAACACGTTTATTAAACTATATACACTTCTATAACTTGGGTTCGACACTACTGCTAATCCTACTATAGCTACCCAGACTGACTAACCAGACTGCTACAATCCACGTGGTGGGGGTGATAGCAAATCAACCCTGTGTCTCTACTCACTCACTGTCTCCACTGGAAAGAGGCAGATCATGTGTGTGGTGTCCTTTATATATGGGTTGGTGTAATGCCCTCCTGTGGTAGTGTCACCTCTGTGTGTATCGTGAATGCCCATTGCTCATGTCCTATCTAACTGATCTATTGGTTGAGTGTGTGTGATGTCTCTGGTGCGCCCTCTAGTGTTTAGCGAGTCTACATGTATTTACATTAACCCCTTGTGTATTTACAGTGATGCACATCACCACACTGATCACAGAACTTAATCCTAAACTTACAAATGTGTGCAAAGTGTAAAAATAAAGTGGCTTTCCTGAAACAACACAAGTTAAACTGCACTAATTCGGGCTGAATGTTGACCGAGGAGCTGAAGCAAAAGTGGGAGGAGGATCTGGGGGGGTGGGGGCGAGATAGAGGAGGGCCTCTGGGCGGACGCATTGAGTAGAGTCAAAGCGACCGCAACATGTGCCAGGCTCAGCCTGATCCATTTTAAGGTGGCGCACCGGGCTCATGTGACAGTGGCCCGGATGAGCAGATTCTTTGGAGTGGAAAACAAGTGTGCAAAACGTGCGGGAGGACCAGCGAACCCTGTCCACATGTTCTGGGCCTGTCCGAAGCTGAGAGGATTTTAGCAGGGGTTTGCCGACGTCATGTCCAAGGTATTAAATACAAGGGTGGCATTTTCGGGGTGTCGCAGGATCCGGGAATCCAGGAGGAGAAAGAGGCGGATGTTCTGGCCTTTGCTTCCCTGGGAGCCCAGAGGAGGAAAGTACTAGCATGGAGGAACTCAAAGCCCCCAAATTCACACGACTCAATTGGATTCTGCCATTAGAATTCACCACCTCGCTCTCAGGCTCACATTCCTGTCCTCGGCCTGCTGCAATGTTCCGGAGAAGCCCAACACAAGCTGGACAAACAGCCCCTCATCTTCCCATGAGGCACTTTACAGCCTTCTGGGCTCAACATTGAGTTCAACAACTTCACACCCTGAACTCTCTCCTCCATTTTGATTTGTTTTTTTGCCGAGTGCCCGTCTGCATCTTGTTTTCATGTTTTTTTGCTTCCAGACAGAGCTGTCCTTTATTCTGCCATTAACACTTACTCTGGACCAATGCTTTGTTTCTTTACCACAACCATTACCTCTCCCTTTGCCTTTTGTTCTAGGACATTTTTGTCATTTCATAGAATCCCTAAAGAACAGAAAGAGGCCACTCGGCCCATTGAGCCTGCACAAGCTCTTTGAAAGACCACCCCACCTAGCCCCTGCCTTGTAAAGTCACCCTAAGGGGCAATTTAGCACGGCCAATCCACCTAACCTGCACATCACATCTTTGGACTGTGGGAGAAAACCGGAGAACCCGGTTTGAAATAGCTGGGGCCTTAACAGACATCTTTGCAGCATCCTTGAGCACGGGTGAGGTTCCGGAGGACTGGGGAATTGCTAATGTTGTCCCTTTGTTTAAGAAGGGTAGCAGGGATAATCCAGGGAATTATAGACCTGTGAGCTTGACGTCAGTGGTAGGCAAACTGTTGGAGAAGATACTGTGGGATAGGATCTATTCACATCTGGAAGAAAATAGACTTATCAGTGATAGGCAGCATGGTTTTGTGCAGGGAAGGTCATGTCTTACAAACCTAATAGAATTCTTTGAGGAAGTGACAAAGTTAATTGATGAGGGAAGGGCTGTAGATGTCATATACATGGACTTTAGTAAGGCGTTTGATAAGGTTTCACATGGCAGGTTGATGGAAAAAGTGAAGTCGTATGGGGTTCAGGGTGTACTAGCTAGATGGATAAAGAACTGGCTGGGCAACAGGAGACAGAGAGTAGTGGTGGAAGGGAGTGTCTCAAAATGGAGACGGGTGACTAGTGTGTTCCACAGGGATCCGTGCTTGGACCACTGCTGTTTGTGATCTACATAAATGACTTGGAGGAAGGTATAGGTGGTCTGATTAGCAAGTTTGCAGATGATACTAAGGTTGGTGGAGTTGCAGATAGCGAGGCGGACTGTCAGAGAATACAACAAAATATAGATAGATTGGAGAGTTGGGCAGAGAAATGGCAGATGGAGTTCAATCCAGGCAAATGCAAGGTGATGCATTTTGGAAGATCAAATTCAAGAGCGGACTATATGGGCAATGGAAGAGTCCTGGGGAAAATTGATGTACAGAGAGATCTGGGAGTTCAGGTCCATTGTACCCTGAAGGTGGCAACACAGGTTAATAGAGTGGTCAAGAAGGCATACAGCATGCTTGCCTTCATCGGACGGGGTATTGAGTACAAGAGGTGGCAGGTCATGTTACAGTTGTATATGACTTTGGTTAGGCCACATTTGGAATACTGTGTGCAGTTCTGGTCGCCACATTACCAGAAGGATGTGGATGCTTTGGAGAGGGTGCAGAGGAGGTTCACCAGGATGTTGCCTGGTATGGAGGGTTCTAGCTATGAAGAAAGGTTGAGTAGATTAGGATTGTTTTCGTTGGAAAGACGGAGGTTGAGGGGGACCTGATTGAGGTCTACAAAATTATGAGAGGTATGGACTGGGTGGATAGCAACAAGCTTTTCCCATGAGTGGGGGTGTCAGTTACAAGGGGTCACGATTTCAAGGTGAGAGGGGGAAAGTTTAAGGGAGATGTGCGTGGAAAGTTTTTTACGCAGAGGGTGGTGGGTGCCTGGAACGCTTTACCAGCGGAGGTGGTAGAGGCGGGCACGATAGCATCATTTAAGAGGCATCTAGACAGGTATATGAACGGGCGGGAACAGAGGGAAGTAGACCTTGGAAAATAGGAGACAGGTTTAGATAAAGGATCTGGATCGGCGCAGGCTGGGAGGGCCGAAAGGCCTGTCCTGTGCTGTAGTTTTCCTTGTTCTTTAACCTGGAGGAAATCCACGTACACACGGGGAGAAAAGTGCAAACTCCACATAGTCAGCCAAGGCTAGAATTGAACCCGTATCCCTGGTGCTGTGAGGCAGCAGTGCTAACCACTGCACCACCCCCAATTAAGGGGCAATTTAGCGTTGCTAATGCACCGAATCTGCATATATGGGTTGTGGAGGATGAAACCCACGCAGACACGGGGAGAATGTGCAAACTCCACACGCATAGTGACCCAGAGCCGGGATTCGAACCCGGATCCCTGGTGCCGTGAGTCTGCACCGACCCTTCGAATGAGCACTCCTCCCTTTAACCCATAACCTAACCTGCACAACCATGGACACCAAGGGGCAATTCATCACGGCCAATCCACCTAACCTGCACGTCTTTGGACTGTGGGAGGAAACCGGAGCACCCGGAGGAAACCCACCTGAGTGGTTGGGTGGGTGATTTAATCTCACCCACCCTCTAACCAATCCCTAACTTTCCCTTTTGCTCTACCTGATCCTCCCTCTTACTCACCAGCACCAAACCCATCATATTTCTCCCTCTCTTTAGTTCTGAAGCAGAGTTACATTGGACGTGAAACATTAACTCTGTTTCTCTCTCCACAGATGCTGCCAGACCTGCTGCGTTTTTCCAGTTCTTTCTGTGTTTATTTCAGATCTGCCTGTAGTGGGGCAAAATCACTATTTACCACCCAGGATAAAATACAGGTCCTTCAGCAGCTTTTGTGGATCATTTCAGTGGAAATGTGCTCTCCCAGGCTCAAAGAGCATCAGCCCACTGGAAGCAAAGTGGTGAGACCGGCCAATCCAGCAGAGAGAAACCCTCTGACCCTCCCACTTCACCAAGTGTCAGAATGAACATGGTTCAGTCCTGGATGTGATTAAATCTAAATATTTGAAAAACGATGTGAAAGCTTTAAATGTGGCGCCCACCTGCAATGCGAATGTAGTCGACCAATATACCCCACAAATCCCGAATGGAAATCCTTTCTCTGTGATTAAGAATCGCTGCAGCTTCACCAGGCCCCACGATTGTTATCAATACACGAGGCACTGAGCAAAAGCAGCACGTTAGCTCTGACAAGGATAGTGACGGAAGTGACACATCTAGTGACAACAGAAATGACCTTCCTAATGTCATGCCTACTCCTAGTGTCAGCCCGACTGTTATCCAGCCCCCAAACTAGCCCCGTTGCGCACCAAACGAGTTAAAGTCGAAACGTTGGAAACAACCGATGTTAATAACGTATCGACTGCTGGTTTGGAGGATAGGTCTTGTGAAGAAAGGTTGAGGAAGCTAGGGCTTTTCTCTTTGGAGCGGAGGAGGATGAAAGGCGACTTAATAGAGGTTTATAAGATGATGAGGGGGATAGATAGAGTGGACGTTCAGAGACTATTTCCTCGGGTGGATGTTGCTGTTACAAGGGGGCAGAACTATAAGATTCAGGGTGGGAGGGATGTCCGAGGTAGGTTCTTTACTCAGAGAGTGGTTAGGGTGTGGAATGGACTGCCTGCTGTGATAATGGAGTCGGACACTTTAGGAACTTTCAAGCGGTTATTGGACAGGCACATGGAGCACACCAGAATGACAGGGAGTGGGATAGCTTGATCTTGGTTTCGGACAATGCTCGGCACAACATCGAGGGCCAAAGGGCCTGTTCTGTGCTGTACTGTTCTATGTTCTATTGTTATGAACCTTGGGCTAGTGCACGGTCAATTCCAGCCCTACATGACCCAGAGTGGCTACACAATTGAAATTGACCAATTAATTCTTAGAAAATACCCAAAGTGCCTCTGTAGTTATTGGGCAGCCAAACACCAGTCAGTAGGATTGTAAAGTTAAACACAATTAATCTTTATTAATAACAATAACTATGAGTAAATAGGCAGCAAATACAACTGGTTAACTATAATAATAATAATCATCTCCATTGTCACAAGTAGGCTGACATTAACACTGCAATGAAGTTACTGTGAGAATCCCCCAGTCGCCACATTCCGGCGCCTGTCCGGGTCACAGAGGGAGAATTCAGAATGTCCAATTCACCTAACCTGCACGTCTTTGGACTGTGGGAGGAAACCGGAGCACCCGGAGGAAACCCACGCTGACACGGGGAGAACGTGCAGACCCCGCACAGACAGTGACCCAAGCCGGGAATCGAACCTGGGACCCTGGCGCTGTGAAGCAACAGTGCTAACCACTGTGCTACCGTTTCTAACGCTCACCCTTCCAAGCACACACAAGACAGAGAAACACAAGAGGGAAAAGAGGCGTGTGAAGCAAAATAAAAGGGATAAAAGTCTTTGTTTCAGATGGAAATCTTCCAGTGTACCCTTCTTCAGTCTCGGCCTTCGGTTGAATGTTTTTTGCTTTCAGTATGTAACGGTTTTCACTGTAGATTCATCAAGGTCTCAAACTTCCCTGCAGGTTCACAAAACAGCAGATATGTAGTATTTCTGGAAAAGTGGAGAGATAGACAGGGAGAGAGAGAGAGTCAGAGAGAGAGAGAGAGTCAGAGAGAGAGACAGAGACAAAGACACTGACAGAGAGAGGGAGAGAGACAGACAGCCAGAGAGGGACAGACTGAAAGAGAGACACAGCGAGACAGACAGCCCTTCACAGCTGTACCTCTCAGCATCCAGGACCATACTGTCCCTTCCTGGGTTCTCTGAAAACCATCCTAAATGGTTGGGACCCAATCACCGCCTGTCACTGGGCAGACTATCATTTTTTGCCAATTCATTGGCCACCAGCCAACCAATCGAATCCCTCTGATCTCTTGGGTGGCAGAAAGTCTGCACTCTGCTATTTAAAAGCTAAATCTCCAATAGAACAGTGTATTTTGCAACTTTGGAGTTCCTCATTTCCTCTGCTCGACTTAAAGTTAAATGTCCACTGGATATCCATGGATCAAAAATGATAACCACAAAGTAAAAGAAATGGGAAATAAAGGAATCAAAGCAAGGACCCTTACGTTAACAGCAGCAATAACAACAGAATCCAATCCTTGTAATCAATTGTGAACTTGCTGATGTCTCAGCAAGTGGTATGAATCACGAAACCCCTTCCCGCATTGAGAGCAGATGAACGGCCTCTCCCCAGTATGAACTTGACGGTGACTCCGCAGGTGGGATGGATCACTGAATCCCTTCTCACACACAGGGCAGGTGAATGGTCTCTCCCCAGTGTGAACTCTCTGGTGTAGCCGCAGGGTGGACGATGTTCGAAACTTCTTTGTGCAGTGGGGGCAGCTGAACGGTCTCTCCTCGGTGTGAATGCGCTGGTGGATCATCAGTACCTGAGAGCTTTTGAAGCTGCTCCCACAGTCAGAGCATTTAAAAGGTCTCTCATTGGTGTGAGTGACTTTGTGTCTGAGCAGGCTGGATAAATGAGTGAATCCCTTCCCACACTCAGTGCAGGTGAATGGCCTCTCCCCGGTATGAACTCGCTGGTGTGACCGCAGGGTGGATAACTGAGTAAATCCCTTCTCACACACAGAGCAGGTGAACGGCCTCTCCCCAGTGTGAATTCGCTGGTGTGTCTGCAGGTGGGGTAACTGAGTAAATCCTTTCCCACACTGAGAGCAGGTGAACGGCCTCTCCCTAGTGTGAATACGTTGATGTGTCCGGAGATGGGATAATGTTCTAAAGCTCTTCGCACAGACAGAGCAATTGAACGGTCTCTCCCCTGTGTGAATGTTTTGGTGAGTGGTCAATCCCTGAGAGCTTTTGAAGCCACTTCCACAGTCAGAACATTTAAAGGGCCTCTCGTTGGTGCGAGTGATGTGGTGGGTTAGCAGGTGGGATGACTGAGTGATTCTTTTTCCACGCACAGGACCAGTGACCGGCCTCTCTCTGGTGTGAATTGGCTGGTGTACCTGCAGCCTTGATAACCGAGTGAATGCCTTCCCACAAACGGAGCAGGTGAATGGTCTCTCCCCGGTGTGAATGCGCTGGTGCAGTAGCAGATTGCACGACTGAATGAAACTCTTCCCACACACAAAGCATTTGAATGGTTTCTCGCCCATGTGAATGCGCTGATGTGTCAGCAGGTGGGCTGACTGAGTGAATCCCTTCCCACACTGAGAGCAGGTGAACGGCCTCTCCCCAGTGTGGACTCGCTGGTGTGTCCGCAAATTGGATAACTGAGTGAATCCCTTCCCACACTCAGTGCAGGTGAACGGCCTCTCCCTGGTGTGAACTCGCTGGTGTCTCCGCAGTGTGGATGAATCACTGAATCCCTTCCCACACAGAGAGCAGCAGAATGGCCTCGCCCCAGTGTGGGTGCGGCGATGAGTTTCCACTGCAGATGGGAATCGAAATCTCTTCCCGCAGTCCGCACATTTCCACCGTTTCTCCATGGTACAGATATCCTTGTGTGTCTACAGTTAGACAATCAATCTAACACTGTCTCTCCCCGCCGTGACTGGTGCGATATTTTTTCGAGATTGTGCAACGGATTAAAGCTCTTTCCAAAGTTTAAAACCTACAGAAGCAGACAGAACAGCAACATTTATCCATCTCGCTTTGAAGGCTGATAATATTCAGGTTCGCTTTTCCCCAAGGTGGCAAAGTCTATTACCAGGGGACATAGGTTTAATGTGAGAGGGGCAAGGTGATGTGCAAGGCACGTTTTCTACAAAGGATGGCAAGCGCCTAGAATGCACTGTCGGGGGAGGTGGTGGAAGCAGATATGAAATGAAATGAAAATCGGTTATTGTCACGAGTAGGCTTCAATTAAGTTACTGTGAAAAGCCCCTAGTCGCCACATTCCGGCACCTGTTCGGGGAGGCTGATACAGGAATCGAACTGTGCTGCTGGCCTGCCTTGGTCTGCTTTCAAAGCCAGCAGTTTAGCCCTGTGCTAAACAGCCCCTATATAACAGTGACATTTAAGAGGCACCTTGACAAATATAGTGTGGGAATAGAGGGATATGGACTACGGAAGTGCAGCAGGTTTTAGTTTAGATAGGCATCATAATCGGCACAGGCTTGGAGGGCCGAAGGGCCTGTTCCTGTGCTGGACTGTCCTTTGTATTCTTTGTCGGTTCCAATGAATCGAGTGACTGTCAAGATTTTGATGTGAAGTTTGATTTGAGAATTCTGTCTGCTTATCCTCACCTTCTGAAATCCTGTAAAAGGAGGTTACAAAAGCCATCACTGTCAGAGACTTAAGATCTTCATGCAGGTTGCCAGACAGATACATGTCCATATTGCTGGACTAAAAATGTGCTCAATGAACAGGATGGTTTCAGTTGGTGAAGATGCAGCAGAATTTTCCTGCAAGTCAACAACTGAAGGTCAGAATGAGAAAAGAAATGGAAAGGGGGAGAAAAAAGAAAGTGTTTTATTCACAGATGTTGGTGACAGGGGGAAATTTTTATCTGTGTGTAGCTGACTCTTCATTCATCGAGAAGAGCATCAGCAGCTTTGTTGGGCAGTCCAGCAGATTAACAAATTCATTGTCCAGCTTCCGCATTCAGACAATGGAGCAGCTCTGATTGGCTGGAGGAGCAGTCCTTCCGGTCGCCCCGGTTTCTGATTGGCCATCCCCCCACGCTGACAGCCAATGAGGGGCGGGACCCCACGTGGGGGGTGGGAGAGACTTTTCCCTCCAGCCGCGCTGAGCTGGTGTCCAATGGGAAAGGCTGGGAGACCCGGATGGTCAGTGTGCCGCTGTCCCGCGCCCCGCCTCACCTCACCCCCCCCCCGCACATGCGCATGTACCTGAAAACCTGCACATGCGCATTCCTCCCGAAAGCCTTGCGGCTCACAACCGATTCACGGCTCCGACCAATGAATCAGCCAATTCACCCAAGGATCCACATCATCAGCCAATAGGAATCACTCTGCTCCGCGGTGACGTCTCCAGGTTCCAGTGCGTGGACCCGACTCGCGGACACCCATTGTTTTGACACCCTCCACCCCCCCAGGCAACCGGCTGACGGCTCCCGCTAGCGCGAAAAGCCGCTCAGTGACCTCCCCCTTCCCTGGGACTGTGCATGTGCGGCTGAGAGCCCGCCCCCTGACCTTCCGGCTGATGTATTGACCAATAGGAAGATTGGAGGACCGGAAGGACTTAGGACCGCCAGCCAATAAGCGCGGGCTTTGTGGGACTAAAGAGCTTCACACGGACTGAAACCTCCTCCTGTCTCCAACATCTGTCAGTAAAACACTTTCTTTTCTCCCCCTTTCCATTTCTTTTCTCATTCTCACCTTCAATTGGTCACTTGCAGCGACTGAAGGGAAAGGAAGTGAATCCAGGGAGGGTGCAGACTCTGCAAAGCTTGGCCCAGGTCTCTCTCTCTCTTAAAGACACTGACATCCTTTGCTCCCTCAGCTTGACACATTTATTTGTCTGGCTAAAAGGATGGTCTCTTTCCCAATGTTCATAATTAAAGGGCAGGTTTTCCCAGGAGATGGCTGACATTTAAGGGGACAGTCAATTAATATTGGACAGAGACATGTCTAGTGTTGTTATGTGGTACAGATTAGACATATTATTTGTGGTCCAGTAATGAAGTACATTGATTTGTATTTTTAGTCTTGTAATATAATAGTGTAGCGACTTTATATATTTCTGCTTATAGAATCATTGGGCACAGAAAGAATTGCTTTGATAACTCGTCCATGCCGACTCTGTTGAGCGATTCAGTCAGTCCTATATGAAAATGAAATGAAAGTCGCTTATTGTCACAAGTTGGCTTCAAATGAAGTTACTGTGAAAAGACCATAGTCTCCACATTCCGGCACCTGTTTGGCGAGGCTGATACGGGAATTGAACCCATCCTCTAGCCTGCCTTGGTCTGCTTTAAAACTAGCTATTTAGCCCAGTGTGCTAAACCAGCCCCTGTATCCCAGTTTCCCTGCAAGTGTATTTCCTGCAAATGCCCATCTAATTACATTTGATCATTTTTGTTTCCAGCAGCATACAGCAATGAGTTGTCACCACTTGCTACTTAAATTTCTCCCTCAATCGCCCTGTATCTCAATGATACAATCCTCTATATTATTCACATTCTGAGTCCAGTTGTAGAAGCGGCGATCACGGCAGTACAGTGGTTAGCACGGTTCCTTCACAGCTCCAGAGTCCCAGATTCGATTTCCGGCTTGGGTTACTGTCTGTGTGGAGTCTGCACTTTCTCCTGTGTCTGCGTCGGTTTCCTCCGATTGCTCCAGGTTCCTCTCACAGTCCAAAGATGTGCAGGTTAGGTGGATTGGCCATGCTAAATTGCCCTTAGTGTCCAAAACAAAGGTTAGGTGGGGTTACTGGGTTGCAGGGATAGGGTGGAGGTGTGGGCTTATGTAGGATGCTCTTTCCAAGGGCCGGTGCAGACTTGATGGGGGTGAATGGCCTCCTTCTGCACTGTAAATTCTATAATTCTATGAAATAGGTTTAGCTTCCAGGCTGCATGCAGGTTTTTCTGCCTCGTGTCTTGGGCAGGAACCGGTAAGCAAGGGTCTGTCGATTAGCCTGAATCCGAACCTTCAAGAAAATTGGGCGGGTTAATATTATATACAGCAGAGTGAGATTGGAGGGAGAGTGTGTGGGACGGAGATTTACAGCTTTGGGGGATCGAGAAGGGAGAGACTGTTCCATTGAAACTAGAATTGTCTGTTCTGAATTTCTAACCTGTATTGACTGGTTATTTTTGGAAATTCCTTTTGCAGGACGATTAAAGAGGAAGATTTACACAGAAATCTTACACCAGACATCGTGTTAGGATCTGACAGAGTCACTCAATTTCACAGGGCCTAAATATCACTGGCCTTTGTGTCTGAAGGGAGATATGGTTGTTCTGTCCAGTTCAGAAGATTTTAACCATCAGTGTGACTGGAAAAGCACCGAGACACACACACCCGAGTGAGAGTGTTCCAGAGCACTGACTGTGGAAAGAGCTTTAACCAGTTACACAGCCTGAAAAGACATCACACCATTCACAGCGGGGAGAGACCGTACACCTGTTCTGTGTGTGGATGAGACCTCAACTGGGCGGTGAACCTGGAGAGACACAAGGACACCCGCACCATGGAGAAACCGTGGAAATGTGGAGAATGTGGGAATGGATTCAAAGCCCCATCTGAGTTGGAAATTCATCTACGCACTCACACTGGGGAGAAGCCGTTCACCTGCCCTGACTGTGGGAAGGGATTCACTCGGTTATTCCACCTGCAGACACATCAGCCAATTCACACTGGGGAGAGGCCTTTCACCTGCACTCAGTGTGGGAAAGGATTCATTATGTCATCCAATCTGAAGTTACACCAGAGGGTTCACACTGGAGAGAGGCCATATACCTGCTCTCACTGTGGGAGGGGATTTATTGATTCATCCACTCTCCAGAAACATCAGCAAGTTCACACTGGGGAGAAACCTTTCACCTGCTCTCAATGTGGGAAGGGATTCACTCGGTTATCCCACCTGCTGACACACCAGCGAATTCACACTGGGGAGAGGCCCTTCACCTGCTCCATGTGTGAGAAGGGATTCATTGATTCATCCACCCTGCTGAGACACCAGCGAGCTCACACTGGGGAGAGACCATTCATCTGCTTTCAGTGTGGGAAGGGATTCACTCAGTCCTACCACTTGCTGACACATCAGCGGATTCACAACGGGGAGCGGCCTTTTATCTGTTCGAAGTGTGGGAAGGGATTCACTCAGTCATCCCACCTGCAGACACACCAGCGAGTTCACACTGGGGAGAGGCCGTTCACCTGCTCTCAGTGTGGGATGGGATTCACATGTTCATCTGAGCTGCTGAGACACCAGGACACTCACACTGATTAGAGACATTTCAGATGCTCTGACTGTGGCGTTAATTGTATCTGTTGGGTTTCAGTGTCCACAGTATTGATTGGATGGTTACTTGAGCAAATATAAAGAGCCATTCTTCATTCCCGGTGGGCACTACGGGGGTTGGGCTGCATCATTGACTCACAAGATCAACATTTTAGTTTCAAGTTTTACAACTTAACTTTGGTAATTTTGTTTTTGTTTCACTGCCCGTTCAAGGAGCCCCCCCCCCCCTGGATTTTATAATGGTATATTTTAAAGGAGGATTAGATGGTGTCAGTTGATATATAAATGTAACATTTCACTGTGACCAAATCCAGACCAAATAAAGATTGACTCCGCCCGAAGGCTGGTTTTGAGCTCTCACCAAACTGAAAGGTGAGGGCAAATACGCCACCTCTTATAAAGGGGGAGATCAGAAATGAAAAACTCCATTCTGTTTACAGATCGGCAGTGAGAGGTGAAATCAGGGCTGTTTAAATTACTTCCCCTCCTGTCTGTAACAAGAGACACTGACTGACGTGGAGTTGGGTCAGGAGGTATCTACCTGTAATGTTTCACTCTGTGAATAAATCTATACCAAGTACAGATTGGCTCCAGCTTCTTCCTTCACCATAAAGCTCTCAGCATTATAACATGGAAATCGAGAATGCTTGTCCAAACTCCACACGGACAGTTACCCACAGCCAGGATCGAACTTGGACCTCAGCGCCGTAGGCAGCAGTTCTAACCACTGTGCCACCATGCTGCCTTGCTTGGTCTCATCTTTAAACAATTCTCAGTCTGTCAATTTCCCCTAATCCCATTCAGATTAGATTCCATTGAATCTTTTCTGAGCAACATCAACCACCTCCTCGTTTTGGATCTTACATTTTCTTTCTGATACTTTTGAATCTTCCACATTTATCATAGAATTTACAGTGCAGAAGGAGGCCAGTCGGCCCATCGAGTCTGCACCGGCTCTTGGAAAGAGCACCCTACCCAAGTCAACACCTCCACCCTATCCCCATAACCCAGTAACCCCACCCAACACTAAGGGCAATTTTGGACACTACGGGCAATTTAGCATGGCCAATCCACCTAACCTGCACATCTTTGGACTGTGGGAGGAAACCGGAGAACCCGGAGGAAACTCACGCACACACGGGGAGGATGTGCAGACTCCGCACAGACAGTGACCCAAGCCGGGAATCGAACCTGGGACCCTGGAGCTGTGAAGCAATTGTGCTAACCACTATGCTACCGTGCTGCCCAAACAGTTTGAGGTTGTGACTGGTCTTTTGATCTCAGTCCAGTGGTTTGGATTTTTTCCAGCTGTATCCTGTATCTCACTAACAGGACCATTTAGTTCAGTGTTAATGACCATTAACTCTTTCTGCTCATTCTGAGATCTGGATGGTAGGTGCTGTTAAAATGAATGTCTTGTTTTTTGCACAAGTAAAATCAAACAGCCAAGTACTTTGTCAACCATGTCTGGGCAGCAACTAAGAGAACAGAAGGAACAGGAAAGAATAGGGAACAGGCTGTTCTTTGACTATTAAATGTCTCAATTGCAGAGTGCTGTGAGCCAGGAAGCAGGCGGGTCACAGATGAGGTGTTGAAGAATCAAGTAAGAGAGATAGTGAGGGGAAGCCATCCACAGGAAACAGCTCAGCTACAGATGAAGTGCTGCAGACAAAAGGCCAGTTTGTGCAAAGGATCATTTTCTTTGTTAAAAGGATGACCATTCCCAAGTCCTGGTCACTTTGGCCTTACCGTGTGGTAGTCATGTTAACGTGCCGAAGTATAAGATTGTTCTTTGTAATGTTTCATTATCTTTCATCTACTTTACTGAAGACTTTTATTGTTGTTTAATGAAAGAGGGTTGAGTTCTCACTGTTTCCACAGACCTTTCTCACTGATATACGAAAAAACAAGCCACCACACAAACCAGTGTTTCAGGTTGGAACACTCTCCCACTTCCACGGGGTTTCAGATCAGCTTTCAGGCCTTTCTGTGCCGGAGTTTGATTTGGAAATTCTGCAAAACCTTCCGTCGCCTCTTTAGTGTCCGTCCCTAGAATTGTTCCCTCGGTGTGACAGGTAAGTGAAGAATCACAGATAAGTGAAGGATATTTTGAAAAACCTCTTTACCCAGCGAGTGGTGACGATGTGGAACTCGCTACCACAGAGAGTGGTACAGCATGAAGACATTGAAGGGGAAGCTAGATACAGACATGAGGGAGAAAGGAATAGAAGGGGCAGCACGGTAGCATGGTGGTTAGCATAAATGCTTCACAGCTCCAGGGTCCCAGGTTCGATTCCCGGCTGGGTCACTGTCTGTGTGGAGTCTGCACGTCCTCCCCATGTGTGCGTGGGTTTCCTCCGGGTGCTCCGGTTTCCTCCCACAGTCCAAAGATGTGCGGGTTAGGTGGATTGGCCATGCTAAATTGCCCGTAGTGTCCTAAAAAGTAAGGTTAAGGCGGGGGGTTGTTGGGTTACGGGTATAGGGTGGATACGTGGGTTTGAGTAGGGTGATAATTGCTCGGCACAACATCGAGGGCCGAAGGGCCTGTTCTGTGCTGTACTGTTCTAGGGGATGCTGATGGGGGGAGATGAAGGCTCATGGGGTGGGTGGAGGCTCATGTGGAGCATTAATACTACAATTGAGCCGACTGGCCTGGCCCTGTGCTGTAGACTCAGTGGAACAGGGCTTCATTGCAGTGTTAATGTAAGCCTACTTGTGACACTTAATAAAGATTATTATTACAGAACTATGAATAAAAAAATGTCCCCACATTAGACATCTCTCTGACCTATATTGTCCTGGGTCACAACCAAAGGTAAAAGAAATAAGGCACACTTCAACCACGGGACGAGGGGTGGTTGGTGGAATGCGGGTGTCCGAGAGGGTGGGGTGGGGGTTGAGTTTCAATATGAAAGGAGGTGCGATGGAGGGTTTTTTAGACAATACCTATTGGAGGAATGGGGTTTCAAAATCAACAAAGCTTCACAACTGATCTTGTTCAGTCACAACATTATTATCTCTGCTAGCAACTCACTCACCTGCAGTCCCACTCGAAACACCTTGGAAAACCCTGGGACCAGATTCCCACATTATCTGTATGCCGAACTGCCGAGTGGATGATCCATCTCGGTCTCCTCCAGAAGTCCCCAGCACTACTCCACTGATATCAAGAAACAGCTGTAGGCACTGGATCCTGCGAAGGTTATGGGCCCCTGACAATGTTCTGGCAATAGTACTGAAGACTTGTGTCCCAGAACTTGCCGCACCCCTAGCCAAGCTGTTCCAGTACAGTGACAACACTGGCATCTACCCAGCAATGTGGAAAATTACCCCAGGTGTGTCCTGTACACAAGAAACGGGACAAATCCAATTACCGCCCTATCAGTCTACTCTCTTATCAGCAAAGTGATGGAAGGAGTCATCAACAGTGCTGTCAAGGTTTTGGGCATGCCCTAAGCTTAGGGGGTACTGGGAGGGATTTGCGGGCGTCATGTCCCGGTGCTAAAAACAAGGGTGGCGATGGGTCCAGGGGTGGCAATTTTTGGGGTTTCGGAAGACCCGGGAGTCCAGGGGGAGAAAGAGGCCGATGTTTTGGCCTTTGCTTCCCTGATAGCCCGGCGACGAATACTATTGGCGTGGAGGGACTCAAAGCCCCCATGTCGAGTTTCCTGGGTATGGGAAAAAATTAAGTTCGCCTTGAGGGGATCTGTACAGGGGTTCGCCCGGAGGTGGCAACCATTTATTGCCTTCTTTGCGGGAGAGTGAGCGTCGGGGGGGGGGGGGAGAGTAGAGTAGGAGGGATAAAATGGCAGGTAGTACCGGTGGGAGAGGAGCGGGCTTGTGCAGTGTGTTACAATTGAAGTATTGAAACTACATGGATGTTTGCACTTTTTTGCTTTCTTTCTGTTGATGTCTGTATCTGTTTACAAAGCCAAAAACTACCTCAATAAAATTGTTTATTAAAAAAAAACAGTGCTATCAAGCAACACTTACTCAGCAATACCTTGCTCACAGACACTAAGTTTGGGTTCTGCCCAGGTCACTCAGCTCCTGACCTCAATACAGCCTTGGTTCAAACATGGACAAAAGAGCTGAATGCCAGAGGTGAGGTGAGAGTGACTGCCCTTGACATCAAGGCAGCATTTGACCGAGTATGGCATCAAGGAGCCCCAGCTAAACTGGAGTCAATGGGAATCAGGGGGCAAACTCCCTGCTGGTTGAAGTTATACCTGGCACAAAGGAAGATGGTTGTGGTGATTGGAGGTCAATCATCTCAACTCCAGGAAATCACTGCAGGAATTCCTCAGAGTAGTGCCCTAGACCCAACCACCTTCAGCTGCTTCATCAATGATCTCCCTTCATCATAAGGTCAGAAGTGGGGATGTTTGTGAATGACTGCACAATGTTCAGCATCATTTGTGACTCCTCAGATAATGAAGCAGTCCATGTTCAAATGCGACAAGAGCTGGACAATATCGGCGCTTGGGCTGACAAGTGTCAAGTTACAATCGTGTCACACAAGTGCCAGGCAATGACCATCTCTGTGGGCAGCATGGTAGCACAAGTGGATAACACTGTGGCTTCACAGCGCCAGGGTCAATTCCCCGCTGGTTTACTGTCTGTGTGGAGTCTGCACGTTCTCCCCATGTCTGCGTGGGTTTCCTCCCACAGTCCAAAGACGTGCAGGTTAGGTGGATTGGACATGATAAATTGCCCTTAGTGTTCAAAAAAAGGTGAGGAGGGGTTATTGGGTTACGGGCATCGGGTGGAAGTGAGGGTTTAAGTGGGTTGGTGCAGACTCAATGGGCTGAATGGCCTCCTTCTGCACTGTATGTTCTATGTTCTACAAAAGAGGATCTGACGACATTGCCAAAGAGAGGATCCTATCCGGCTGCATCACAGCCTGGTATGGCAACTGCCTGGCCCAAGATTGCACGAAACTGCAGAGTGTGGTGATCTCAGCCCAGCGCATCACACAAGCTTGCCACCCCCCACATTGATTCTGTCTACACCCCCCGCTGCGTCAGGAAGGCAGACAGCATTATCAGAGACCCCTCCCACCAAGGCATTGCCTTCCAGACCCTTCCATCAGGCAGAAGGTACAGAAGTCTGAAGGCCCGCACATCCAGACAAAAGAACAGCTTCCTCCCCATTGCTACTGGACTCCTCAACCACTCCCTCTCGGACTGATCTGTTCCCTGTAAGAACACTATTCACAATGCCCTATGCTGCTCTTGCTCATGTATTTGCTTTGTTTCGCTCTTCTTCTGCACTGTAACCAATCACTGTCTGTCGATGTAACATTTGTCAATGTACTCTGTCGATTATTCTTTTTGTCTTGTACATACGTACTGTGTACATTCTCTTCGCTGCAGAAAAATGCTTTACGCTGTACTTCGGTACATGTGACAATAAATCAAATCAAATCAAAGGCATTCCATTGCTGAATCCCCCACTGTCAACATCCTGGAGGTTACCATTGATCAGAAACTGACCTGGACTAGCCATATTAATACTTGGCTCCCAGGGCAGGTCAAAGACCAGGAATCCTACAGCGAGTAACTCACCTCCTGACCCCCCAAAGCCTGAATACCATCTACAAGGCACAAGTCAGGAGTGTAATGGAATACTCTCCACTTGCCTGGATGAGTGCAGCTCCAACAACACTCAAGAAGCTCAACACAATCCAGGACAAAGCAGCCCCGCTTTATTATTCCCCGTTCCACAAATATTCAAACCCTCCAATGATGAATAGTAACAGCCATCTTCAAGATGCAATGCAGTAACTCATCAAGGTTCCTGAGACAGAACCTTCCAAACCCAGGACCACCACCATCTAGAAGGACAAGAGCAGCAGATACCTGGGAGCCCCACCGCCTGGAGATTCCTCTCCAAGTCACTCCCCACCCTGTCTTGGAAATATATCGCCGTTCCTTCACTGTCGCAGGGGCAACATCCTGGAACTCCCTCTCTCACAGAACAGTGGGTGTATCTACACCTCAAGGACTGCAGCAGTTCAAGAAGGCAAATCACTACCACCTTCTGAAGGGCAACTAGAGATGGGCAAGAAATGCTGGCCATCCCATAAATGAATAAAAGAAAAGGCCTAGGTATACTAGAGGAAAGGCAAAATAAGGAGCAACTCTTTAAAGTACTGAACAGTTAATCAACCTGATATTGGCCCTTTTAATGCCTGCCATCTCCTGGGGAAATCAGCCCTTTAACTGTGAACATTAGGAAAGAGACCATCCTTTTAGCCAGACAAATAAATGTGTCAAGCTGAGGGAGCAAAGGATGTCAATGTCTTTAAGAGAGAGACCTGGGCCAAGCTTTGCAGAGTCTGCACCCTCCCTGGATTCACTTCCTTTCCCTTCAGTTGCTGCAAGTGACCAATTGAAGGTGAGAATGAGAAAAGAAATGGAAAGGGGGAGAAAAGAATGTATTTTAGAGTCTGCACCCTCCCTGGATTCACTTCCTTTCCCTTCAGTTGCTGCAAGTGACCAATTGAAGGTGAGAATGAGAAAAGAAATGGAAAGGGGGAGAAAAGAATGTATTTTATTCACAGAGGTTGGCGACAGGAGGAGGTTTCAGTCTGTGCGACGCTCAATCTTCATCCACAGACAGAAGTAGCAGCTTTGCTCATTGTCCAGCTTCCGCATTCAGACAATGGAGCAGCTCTGATTGGCTGGAGGAGCAGAGTCCTTCCGGTCCTCCTGGTTTCCCATTGGTCAACCGTCCCGCTGACAGCCAATGAGGGGCGGGACCCCACGTGGGGGGTGGGGGAGACTTTTCTCTCCAGCTGCGCTGAGCTGGTGTCCAATGGGAAAGGCTGGAAGACCCGGATGGTCAGTGCGCCGCCTTGTCCCGGTCACTGCCTCACCACTGCACATGCGCATTTCCCCGATAGCTGCACATGCGCACTTCCGACTCGCATCTCCTCAACACCACCGCCCACAGAGAAAAGGTGGAGCACCGGAAGGACTCGTGTCTTCCAGCCAATCAGAGCGCGGCTTTGTGTGAATGAAGATTGAGCTTCACACACGCTGAAACATCCTCCTGTCTCCAACATCTGTGAGTAAAACACTTTCTTTTCTCCCCTTTCCATTTCCTTTCTCATTCCCACCATCAATTGGTCACTTGCAGCAACTGAAGGGAAAGGAAGTGAATCCAGTCTGTATATTACACACATTTCCTGTCCAGTAATGTAGACATATCTCCGTCTGGCAGCCTCTGCTGGAAGATTTTCAGGTCTTTGTGTCCAGCAGCTTCAGGAGGGAGGCAATTACATTGTGGGATTGTCACTGCAACTGGTAATGCAGAGATCAGGACAATACTCTGGGACCGAATCTGAGCACAATAGATGCTGAATTCAATAAAAATCTGGAATTAATCGTCTAATGATAAGAATGAAGTAAGAAGTCTTACAACACCAGGTTAAAGTCCAACAGGTTTGTTTCAAACACGAGCTTTCGGAGCAAGCCTTTCCATTCACCTGAAGAAGGAGCCGTGCTCCGAAAGCTCGTGTTTGAAACAAACCTGTTGGACTTTAACCTGGTGTTGTAAGACTTCTTACTGTGCTCACCCCAGTCCAACGCCGGCATCTCCACATCATGGATAAGAATGAAATGATTGCCGATTATTGTAAAATCCCAACTGGTTCGCTGATGTGAGCATCCTTGCCTGGTCTGGCCTACATGTGACTCCAGATCCTTAGCAATGTGGTTGACTCTGAAATAAAACATTCTGTGCAGAAGGCCATTCGGCCCACTGAGTCTGCACCGACACACTTAAGCCCTCACTTCCACCCTATCCCCGTAACCCAATAACCCCTCCTAACCTTGGCAATTTATCATGGCCAATCCACCTAACCTGCACGTCTTTGGACTGTGGGAGGAAACCGGAGCACCCGGAGGAAACCCATGCAGACGTGAGGAGAACGTGCAGACTCCGCACAGACAGTGACCCAGCGGGGAATCGAACCTGGGACCCTGCTGCTGTGAAGCAACAGTGCTAACCACTTGTGCTATCCAGCGAGCAAACCACACAGATGGGAAATTCCGGTAGGGTACTAAGTGCTGGTCCATGAACAAAGTTTTTAAAAAAGGAGAACTGGGGGGTTGTATGTTAGATAGAGAAGATTAAGAATAGAATCACAAAACACTACAGTGCAGAAGAGGCCCTTAGCCCCTTCCAGTCTGCAGCAATGCATGGAAGGCTCTGACCTGCCCATCTAATCCTACCGAGGCTTCCCAGTGTCAGACTTGCATAGTATACTTTCTTATTAAATTACGCCTTCCAAATTGTATCACCGCACACTCTTTGTGGTTAAATTCCATCTGCCATTTATCCACCCATTTGACCATCCCGTCTGTATCTTCCTGTAACCCGAGATACTCAATCTCACTGTTTTATTTTGTAAATTTAGAATACCCAATTTTTTTTCCAATTAAGGGGCAATTTAGCGTGGCCAATCCACCTAGCCTGCACATCTTTGGATTGTGGGAGTGAAACCCACGCAAACATGGGGAGAATGTGCAAACTCCACATGGAAAGTGACCCAGAGCCGGGATCGAACCTGGGACCTCAGCATCGTGAGGCAGCAGTGCTAACCCACTGTGCCACCGTGCTGCCTCTGAACCGTAATGTTAACCATCCGGCCAAACTTTGTGTCATCTGCAAACTTACTGATCCTATCCCCACATAGTCCTTTATGTCACTTATATAAATGAAACGAAATGAATGAAAATCGCTTAATGTCACAAGTAGGCTTCAAATGAAGTTACTGTGAAAAGCCCCTCGTCACCATATTCCGGCGCCTGTTCGGGGAGGCTGGTACGGGAATTGAACCGTGCTGTTGGCCTGCCTTGGTCTGCTTTCAAAGCCAGCAATTTAGCCCTGTGCTAAACCAGCCCCTGACAACAGTAAGGGGCCCAGCATGGGCCCTGTGGTACACCACTGGTCGCTGGCTTCGAGAAACTAAGGCAGCTATCTATCATCACCCTCTGTGTCCTACAGCTAAGCCAATTATGAATCCTCCATATCAAATCACCCTGTATTCCAGATGCATTTGCCTTCTTAATAAATCTCCCAAGTGGGACCTTGTCAAAGTCTTTGCTGCAATCATGTAAAAAGAGAGTGGAGAGGCAGTGTGTGGGACAGACATTCGCAGCTTTTGGTGGATGAGAGAGGAAAGAATGTTCCATAACTATTAGAATTCTCTGTTCTGAATTTCTATCCTGTACTGACAGTGATGAATTTTCTAAATTCCTTTTATAGGAAATCAGAAGGTAAGGATTCACAGACAGAAATATCAAACTAAACATCTGACAACATCGCTTAATTCATTGGTATCTGAATATTATCGGCCTTTCAACCTAGGAGAAATGATTATCAGAAGGCCTTAAACATCATTGTGACTGGAAAAGCACCGAGACACACACACCCGAGTGAGAGTGTTCCAGAGCACTGACCGTGGAAAGAGCTTTAACCAGTTACACAGCCTGAAAAAACATCACACTGTTCACAGCAGGGAGAGACCGTACACGTGTTCTGTGTGTGGCTTTAACTGATTGTTGATAGTCAGAAGAACACCCGCATCATGGAGAAACGGTGGAAATGTGGGGACTGTGGGAAGAGACTTAGGTACCCATCCGAGCTGGAAATTCATCGACGCAGTCACACTGGGGAAAGGCCGTTCACCTGCTCTGTGTGTGGGAAGGGATTCAGTGATTCATCCAACCTGCGGACACACCAGCAAGTTCACACTGGGGAGAGGCCGTTCAACTGCTCTGAGTGTGGGAAGGGATTCACTCGGTTGCCCCTTCTGCAGACACACCAGCGAGTTCACACCGGACAGGGAGCATTCAGCTGCTCTCAGTGTGGGAAGGAATTCACTCAGTTACCCAACCTGCAGAGACACCAGCAAGTTCACACTGGGGAGAAATCTTTCAGCTGTACCGTGTGTGGGAAGAGATTCACCCGGTTTTACAACCTGCTGAGACACAAAGTCACTCACAGCAGTGAGAGACCCTTTAAATGCTCTGACTGTGGGGGTGGGTTTAAAAGCTCTCAGGAACTGATGGCTCATCAGCGCATTCACACTGAGGAGAGACCGTTCAGCTGCTCTCACTGCACAAAGAGATTTAGAACATCATCAAACCTGCAGATACACCAGCGAGTTCACATTAGGGAGTGGCCATTCACCTGCCCAGACTGTGGGAAGGGATTCAGTAATTCATCCCAATTGATGAAACACCAACTGGTTCACACTGGAGAGTGGCCGTTCACCTGCCCAGACTGTGGGAAGGGATTCAGTAATTCATCCCAACTGACGAAACACCAGCGAGTTCACACTGGGGAGAGACCGTTCACCTGCTCTGTGTGTGGGAAAGGATTCACTGAGTTACCCAACCTGATGAGGCACAACGTCACTCACACCAATGAGAGGCCCTTTAAATGCTCTGACTGTGGGAGTGGGTTCAAAAGCTCTCAGGTACTGATGATCCACCAGCGCATTCACTCTGAGGAGAGACCGTTCAGCTGCTCTCACTGCACAAAGAGCTTTAGAACCTCCTCCACCCTGCAGAGACATCAGCGAGTTCACACTGGGGAGAGGCCATTCCACTGCTCTCAGTGTGGGAAGCGATTCACTCAATTGTCCAACCTGCTGGCACACCAGCGAGTTCACACTGGGGAGAGGCCGTTCACCTGCTCTGACTGTGGGAAAGGATTCAGTCAGTTATCCAACCTGCTGACACACCAGCGGGTTCACACTGGGGAGAAGCCATTCACCTGCTCTCAGTGTGAGAAGGGATTCACTCAGTTATTCCACCTGCAGAGACACCAGCGAGTTCACGAGTGATGATAGGAGTTGGATTTTGCTGTTTTTGTTGCCAGGACTGAACCATGTTCATTCTGACAGTTGGTGAAGTGGGCCCCGCACTTGAGGAAAGTTGGGAAGTTCTCAGAGAGGGTGCGGACGTGATTTACGAGAATGGCACCAGGAATGAGGGACTTGAGTGAGGTGGGAAGACTGGAACAGCATAAATATCCCACCTGAGATCGCAGAATCTTGGAGCAAACCATGTCAGTCCTTTTCTCTGTGCTGTCCCCAAATCCATATTGGTTTATTTTCCTCAAGTGCCTGTCCAATTTCCTTTTGAAATCCATCCATCATCTCTGCTTCTGCTGCCCTCATCGGTAGTAGGTTCCAGGCCATTACCACTCGCTTTCCATGCATATAAGGCCTGTAGAGCACATATGGTCCCTTTTTGCCCATGCCCGTTCATTGTACAACTATCCATTTAATCCCATTGTCCGACTATTTTGTTTCCATTTCAAGAGTGTATTGAACTCCATTTAGCAGACAGTGCATTCGAAATCACAGCAACCCATTGTGTTTTAAAACAAATAATTCAGTTTATAGTGCATCGGAGTTTCATAGTTATCAAAATGGTATTAGAGACATGTTTATTGCACAAAATGAAGACTCAATCTTCATCAATGATTTTGGCGAGGACACTGAGTATAATATATCCTAGATTGCAGACAATTAGAACAAAGTTGCATTTCTAAAGCACCTCTGGACCTTAGAAAGTGTTTGACAGCCAATTATGTACTTCTGAAGGGCAGTAACGTTTGTAATATAGGAACCTGTAAGTATGCATGAATAATCAACTTTAGTTTTAAGTAACAAGGTCAAGGAAGCCCTTTTCACTTCTAACGTGTGGCTTCCTGCAGCCATTTCAAATTCTGTATCTTTTCTATCTTAACCATGTATCGATTCCGTATCCAAAGCCGGTCATGAAACTAATAATTATTCAGTTGTGAACATTGATTAATATTAGTGAGTTGGTGAAATAGATCATTATTGGATTTGGATTTTGTTTATTGTCACGTGTACCGAGGTACAGTGAAAAGTATTTTTCTGCGAACAGCTCAAACAGATCATTTAGTGCATGAAAATAAAATAAAATAAAATAAAATAAAAAGAAAATACATAAAAGGGCAACACAAGGTCCACAATGTAAATACATAGACACCGGTAACGATATTGTAACAGCAGCAGCAACAGCAACGATATTGTAACAGTACCGTGGGCAGCACGGTAGCATGGTGGTTAGCATAAATGCTTCACAGCTCCAGGGTCCTAGGTTCAATTCCCGGCTGGGTCACTGTCTGTGCGGAGTCTGCACGTCCTCCCCGTGTGTGCGTGGGTTTCCTCCGGGTGCTCCGGTTTCCTCCCACAGTCCAAAGATGTGCGGGTTAGGTGGATTGGCCATGATAAATTGCCTGTAGTGTCCTAAAAAGTAAGGTTAAGGGGGGGGGTTGTTGGGTTACGGGTATAGGGTGGATACGTGGGTTTGAGTAGGGTAATCATTGCTCGGCACAACATCGAGGGCCGAAGGGCCTGTTCTGTGCTGTACTGTTCTATGTTCTATGTAACGGTAGAATTTTAATTTAAAAATTAACACTATATCAACCAAAATGTTTCTAGAAACTGCAGAGCCAGCTGAATTTGTTTGAAAAAATAAATTATTTTGATAAGTTGCAGGTCATCATATTCTGCCAAGAGTATGTTGGGGAGGCAGTGGGATCGTGGTACTGTCATTTAGGTAGTTTTCCAGGGATCCAGGGTAATGCTTTGGAGATCTGGATTTGAATCTGGTCACGGCAGATGATGGAATTGAAATTCAACAAAAGCCTCAAATTAAAAGTGTAATGATGACCGTGAAACTATTGTCGATTGTTGTAAAAATTCATCTGGTTCATCAATGCCCTTTCGGAAAGGAAATCTGCCGTCCTTACCTGGTCTGGCCTACACGTCACTCCAGATACACTGCAAGTTGCGACTTGTAAGTGCCCTCTGAAATGGCCCAGCAAACCACTCGGGTCAAGGGCAATTAGGGATGGGCAATAAATGCTGGCCCAGCCAGTAACATCCACATTCCCATGAATGAATAATAAAACAAAAGACTCATTGTTCAAGCTGAAGATTGGCAGGAAACAAACTGTCTTTTTGAGCCAGTGTAACTTGTATGGACCAAATGTATTGATTAAAGATTACTGTATTAGTTACTAGTCAGTCACAGATGATTTAGCCTCAATTGAGTGACAATTAAATAATCAATCATGAATCAGTAGTTATAGTAAAAGACTGAGTTTTATTTGTTGTAAAAATGTAAAAGCTTAATTGTTGTGTATGTAAAGAATGCAATGAGGATAAATGTACTGGGAAGAGAGAACTTCAAGCTCTGATTAGCCTCAACATTTGAAGCTGTCTGAATAAGGGATTGTATAGAATCAGATAAAGGGATAGTATGAAACAGTTCTATTGTATTCCTGTCTGAGATAATGAGAGAAGGTGGTGTCAGTAATTGGGGATCCAATTCAATTAATCCAGTGACCAAATTGACCAATGGTCATGTGACCACAGGCCCAACTCTGACGTGAGGTAATGGTCACTTTGGGGATAAAAGCAGAGGTTCTGAAGGTCTTCCTTGCTGGCCAAGTACTGAAGATTCCCGAGGCCGAGTTCCAAGGAAATTACTGCCAAAGAAGGAGCCAGACTCCCAAGGCTGAATTCCACAAGAATTACTGTCAAAGAAGGAGCCAGAGAGGGTTACGCTGCTACAGACTGATCACCCACATGAAGTTGGAAAAGTCAATGTCTTAAAGTTCAGTAAACTGTTTGCATTTAATAAACTGCTTTTTAAATTTACTTTCCAGAGAATTCTTCCTTTGCCTTAATTGGTTAAAGTCTTGTCTGAACCAAAGTGAATTTATTAAATGGTGAGTGGGTGGCTGAAATCAATTAAGTTCCAAATAACAAGACCAGGAAAAATAAAACTACTGTCTTCACGTCCCTGGACTGGGATTTGATCCCACAACCTTCTGACCCAGAGGTGAGAGTGGTGCCCACTGAGCCACGGCACACACTATAAACAATAACACGTTAGAAAGGGAAAGTTACCCCCACCCTTTCCCTCCAGTGCCTAAATCTAATAATAAAACCCCCCAGTATAAATAACATGGATTTGGTTGACAAATGTTGAAGTGTTGATTTGGAGCCACAAGTTGCTACTTCCCATTTGAGCCTCGGGCACCTTTCTGTCTCTATTGCTCATGTCAATGACAGGCAGGAGTCAGAGCTGAGGCTGAATTTAGCTGAGAATAACGGGGCCTGTGCCCCAGTTGGGAAACTGCCATGGGCGTCGCACTAATAGAGTCAGGAAGGTGCTGGAGGACTGACTGGGAAATGGGTCTCCAACCAATTGTTATATCGGTCACTCAGAGCTAAAGAAAAACCCGTCTCTTTAAATACATATACAGGGAAGAGGCTGCAATGAAACCTGTCCCTTTTAACCTGCACGAAAGCAGCTGGCTCAGATTCACAGGCTGCAGGAGGAGTCCATTCAGCCCATCGTGCCCCTGCTATCTTTGAAATGACTCTTTCATCCAACTGCTCTGCCCCCCCCCCCCCAACTTTCTGTTAAAGAGCCATTTCAGGATAGTTTGAAAAATAGTCTGTGATCATTAAATAATCTTCCCTCGTTGGTGAAAGAGATCAATAGCTACTTCCTGTTATGGTGATGTAGGTAAATCAGATATTTGCATCGCTTCTCTTGTTTGCTTGCAACAATGCGCCTGGCATGTGTCCCAACAACTGACCACCCTGTCAATATCCTGCTTTATACCTGGCCAGTAAACACAGTCATGAGCTCTGTATTTACACTTCTCAATCCCGAGATGTCCTTCACATATCCTGATCAGAGGATTAGATAGGGTGGACAGTGAGAGCCTTTTTCCTCGGATGGTGATGTCTAGCGCGAGGGAACATAGCTTTAAATTGAGGGGAGATAGATACAGGACAGATGTCAGAGGTAGGTTCTTTACTCAGAGAGTAGTAAGGGCGTGGAATGCCCTGCCTGCAACAGTAGTGGACTCGCCAATATGAAGGGCATTTAAATGGTCATTGAATAAACATATGGATGATAAAGAAATAGTGTAGATGGGCTTTAGAGTGGTTTCACAGGTTGGCACAACATCGGGGACCGAAAGGTCTGTACTGCGCTGGAATGTTCTATGTTCAGTACACCCTTGCAAAGAGATTGAGGTATAACTATAGTGTCCAAACAAAGTACCACACCATTAACGATCCTGAGTTCCGATCTTATATTGTAAAACTCCATACATAAACCTCTGGGCCAGTATGAGCTGATGTTCCTCATCGCCTCTTGAAGAGTTTGATCCTGGTGTCTTCTTGGATCTCACGTAGTTTCGTATCTGCTACTGGTAGTCGTGTGGAAATAAGATTGACTTGCAGAACTACATCTTCAGGAATTTCACTTCTAATATTTTGTATCGGCGCCCTCGATAATGCATCTGCTAAGAACAAATATTTGCCTGGCATGTTGATGAGATTGAAGTCACAGCACTGTAATTTCATCATCAACTTCGGACTGATCGGAGATATCTGGTTGAGATTTTTCTTTTTTTTTTAAAATGTTTTTTATTGAGTTTTCATATTTTATATCCAACAAATTACAAATTATTTTTTAAAAACACGCAAAAATTAACATGTATATTTACAGGCAAGCATCTTCATAATAACAACTGTGGCCGCCCCCTTTAGCCGGCATACATATTTTACATTCCTCAATATGGCCGAGGCACATGTTTATTGGCATTTATTTACAGTTTGGTTTTGGGCCTTAGCTAGCCATCAAACCCCCATAACGAACCCGTAGCCCCCCCTCCCCCTGGCTACCTTCCCACGATTCCCGTCCATTTTCCCCTGATTCTTGGCCACCCGGCTATTCTTCCTCTTGTTCGTTGGCCACAAACAGGCCCCGGAACAATTGCATGAATGGCTCCCACGTTCTGTGGAAGCCGTCGTCCGACCCTCGGATGCGAATTTGATTTTCTCCATTTGGAGAGATTCCGAGAGGTCGGACAGCCAGTCTGCAGCTCTGGGTGGTGCTGCTGACCGCCAGCCAAACAGGATTCTACGGCGGGCGATCAGGGAAGCAAAGGCAAGGGCGTCCGCCCTCCTCCCCAGGAATAGATCTGGCTGGTCCGAGACCCCGAAGACCGCCACTATCGGGCATGGCTCCACCCTCACCCCCACCACTTTGGACATAGCCTCGAAGAAGGCTGTCCAGTTCTCCACAAGTCTGGGGCAAGACCAGAACATGTGGGCGTGGTTGGCCGGGCCTCTTTGGCACCGTTCACATCTGTCCTCCACCTCCGGGAAGAACCTACTCATATGGTTTTGAGATTTTTCTTGATGAGGTTAACCAAAGGACGATGATCAGGTTTCAGCTATGAAAGTTGGAAGCCAATACACATCGCCGTGGAATTTCTCCAAGCCGACTACTAAACCTAGGCATTATTTTTTGATTTGAGTGCACCGCTGCTCTATTGCTGTCATGGATCGTGATGCATATGCTTCTGGTCTCCAGTCGCCATGCTCGAGTTGCAGAAGAACTGCTCCTGGACCACCTTTGCACGTATCTGATGACACTTTAACCTGCTTAGCTGGGTCAAGAAGTGTGAGAGCTGGCGCGGTGGTTGGTGAAGTCTTGAGCTTCTCCCGCTCTTGCTCGTGTTGCTCAGTCCAAGTGAAATCCGTTGTCTTGTGCAGTTAGATGTGTTGTTTTTGCTGACAGGTTAGGAATGAATTTCCTATTTAAAAAAAAAAAAAAATTTGAAAATATTTTTTTGAAGCATATGTAATTTTCACAGTTGAACACATTAACATTTCTTCAAGGACCGCGCGGGCTGACACACGCAAAACACCTAAAAAAACAAAAAACAGGAAACAACGTCCCTACTACCCCCCTGCCTTCTTCCCTAATTACCCGTATACTAAGTTCCCTGTCCTTATCTAACAGTGCCATGCCTCCTGTTTCCTCCCCCCCCCCCCCCCCCCCCCCCCCCCCCCCCCACCCTGCCTTGTCGCTGACCCACACTCCTGACTTCGGGGGCTCCGAGTCCCTCCATCCCAGCAAAATCCGGCTCCAGGCCTTCAGGGAGGAGAGGGCCAGGACATCGGCCTCCCTCCCCCCCCCCTTGGCCCCCGGATCTTCCCATACCCCAAATATTGCCAGTTCTGGACTCGGAGTCACCCTCCCTTCCAGGATCTCTGACGTAACGTCCGCAAATCCCTGCCAGAATCCCCTCAATTTTGGACCTGCCCAAAACATATGTACATGGTTCGCCAGGCTACCCCCACACCGCCCACATCTATCCTCCACCTCCTCAAAGAACCTGCTCATCTGGGCTGCCGTCATGTGGGCCCTGTGGACCACCTTGAACTGGATCAAGCTAAGTCTGGCACACGACGAGGATGAATTGACTCTCTTTAAGGCTTTTTCCCACAGTTCAGTTTCCAGCTCTCCTAGCTCCTCTTCCCACTTCCTCTTCACCTCCCACATAGGGGCCCCTTCCCACTCCCATCAACTCCTTGGACAGCTCCGAAACCCTCCCCTCTCCAACCCCTGTTTTTGACATCACCTTATCCTGTAGCCCCCTCAGGGGGAGGTGGGGAACACTTGGAACCTGCCTCCGTACAAAGTCCCGCACCTGAAGGTACCGAAACCCTTTCCCACCCGGCAACTCAAACTCCTCCTCTAATGCCTCCAAGGTCGGAAAGCCCTCCTGGATGAATAGGTCCCCAAGTCTCTCAATCCCTGCTCGCTGCCATTGCTTAAAGCCCCCATTCAGCCCCCCCCCTGGACAAACCGGTGGTTTCCACAAATCGATGACCACACTGACGCCCCTTCCAGTCCCATGTGCTGCCTCCATTGTCCCCACTCCCTTAGGGCTGCCACCACCACAGGGCTTGTAGATACCGAGCTAGCGAGAAAGGCAGAGGCGCTGTCAATAAAGCCTCCAAGCGCATACCCTTACAGGATGCCGCTACTACTTACTCCCAAACCGACCCCTCCCCCACTACCCACTTCCTGACCATCCATATGTTGGCCACCCAGTTAATAAAGCTCGGGAAGGCCAAACCCCCCCCCCCCCCCCCCCCCCCCCCTCTCCGCGACCCCTTTCCAGGTGTCCTTCTTCACCCTCAGGGTTTTACCAGCCCACACAAAACCCAATATCACCACGTTCATTTTCCTGAAAAAAGCCTTTGGGACAAAAATCGGGAGACATGGAAAAAAGAACAGCAGCCTCGGAAGGATCGTCGTCATTACCGTCTGGACCCTCCCCGCCAGAGTCAGCGGGAGCACGTCCCATCTGCGGAAGTCCCTTTTCGTTTGATCGACCGCTTTGCCCAGATTTAACTTGTGAAGCTGCCCCCGATCCTTAGCCACTTAAAATCCCAGATCTTTAAAACTCCTCTCAACCACTTTAAAAGGTAACTGCTTCAGTCTCCTTTCCTGCCCCCCTTGCCTGGATCACGAACACCTCGCTCTTTCCCATATTTAACTTGTAGCCTGCAAACCGCCCAAATTCTCCGAGTACCTGCATAATTTCGGCCATCCCCCCCACCGGGTCTGTGACATAGAGCAGCAAATTGTCCACATAGAGAGAGACCCTGTGCTCCACACGCACACCCTCACCCCCCCCCTCACCATCCCCGCCAGGCAGCCGATGATCTAAGGACCATCAATAAGGGGTCTATGGCCAGGGCAACCTGTACTGGGAAGAGCGGGCACCCCTGCCTTGTCCCCCCTACAGAGACTAAAGTACTCTGACCGGACTCAGCTGGTTCTTACATTCGTTACAATATATATAACAGCCGGACCCAATCCACAAATCCTTGCCCGAACCCAAACCTGCCTAAAATACCCCATAGGTACTTCCACGCCAGCCGGTCGAAAGCCTTCTCCGTGTCCATGGCTACTGCCACGTCAACACTGCGCCCCTCCGCTGGCATCATTATAACATTAAGAAGCCGTCTAATATTGGATGTCAGGTGCCTGCCCTTCACAAATCCCGTCTGATCCTCCCTGATTACCTCCGGGACTGTAGAAGTCAGGTATTTTAAATACACTTAATATAGGTAAGAAGACTGTTTAAGACAGAAATATTAAATCCCAGTTTTAAAATGAAAGAAATATACAACTTCCAAACTCAGACATGTGTTTGGGAAAAACAGAACCACTGATAAAAACATCACATTTTTCCAAGGGCAAGGGCGGAATCCATAGCAACGAGGGATAAGGATGGAGGATTGTACGGTTCTCACGCAGCTCGAGATTAGGTTGAATCATATCCCATAAATTATACAAGCTAAAAAAAATATCTTGAACTATATTGCCTTGTTTTTAATAAATGGACAGTTAAAACATCGACTCAAATATAATATATATGTATATATTTGATTCCAACATTCTCAGTGAAACAATCTTATAAAAGACAGTTTGAGTTGTATGTTCTGAATTATGCCTAGCCTAGCATGATGAGATAACATGAGGTCTCCATGGTGGCAATAGGTAGGTCAGCATTAGACCAGTTTTTGCTGGTTTTGATAAAGCACAATATCCCATGAGAAACATACCAATAAGCAACAATTAGAAGTGGCGTTACATTGTCATGATGGACGGCTTGTTATCAAATCAAATGTGTTTTGAATATAGTTTAAACCAATTAGGATTATATTGGGGTGTGATCGGATCGCTTAAGACAGATATCAAAGAGTATATCCATGGATGATTTGACCACCATTTTTAGTGAGGACAGACAGAAGACTAGAAGTGAGGAGAGGAGAGAAAACGGGGGCAGTGAGGAGAGAAACGGGGCGGAGAAAAGACAGGTGGAGAAAGAAAGAGACAGGAAAGAGACAAAAGAGAGAGAGAAAGTAAAGGAAGAGAATTAGAAAAGAGTTCTGTATTCCTATTTCATTTTCAGCCTTTGACTTTTAAAGTTGTGTTCAGGCTATTGTCTCAGAAGATAATTCCTGTGATTCTTTGAAGAAAATCAAATTGTCTACAAACTACCTTTTAAATCATTTTCAAGTTGTAACCAATGAACTTCAATAAAACAATTCTTATTTGCACCTGACAAGTTTTAAACTTGCTTTTCTACTGAGTTTCAGCAATGTCTCAACAGCAACTGGCAACCGTAAATTAAATAAAACTGGATCAAATCCTTAAGATACTACAGGGACACAATCCTCTATTCGAGTGGCCAAGATCTTTGTCAGCAATTTAGCATCTACATTCAAGAGGGAGATTGGCCTGTATGATCCACAGCTCTCCGAGTCCTTGGCTCACTTCAGGATGAGAGAGATTGATGCCTGTCATAGCGTTGGGGGCAAGCACTCCCAGCTCCTTGGACTCGTTGAAAGCCTTAACCAGGAGCGGCCCCAGTAACCCAGAAAGCTTTTTTATAAAATTTAACTGGGAATCCATCAGGTCCGGGGGCCTTACCTGATTGCATTGCCCCCAATCCGTCTATCACCTCCCCGAGCCCAATTGGGCCCCCCAGCACCTCCACCAGCTCCTCATCTACCTTCGGGAACTCTAGCCTCTCCAGGAATTGGTTCATTCCCTCCTCCCCCCGCAAGGGGTTCCGACTCATATAGTCGACTATAGAATTCACAGAACATGTCACTAACCACCCCCCGGGTCCATCACTACCTTCCCCCTCATATCCTTTATTTTCCCTATTTCTCTCGCCGCCTCTTGCTTCCTCAGCTGATGTGCTAGCATCCTGCTAGCTTTCTCCCCATATTCATAAAATTCCCCCTTTTGCCCTCCTCAGCTGTCCCTCCACCTTACCTGTGGACAGGAGCCCAAATTCCATTTGGAGTCTCTGACACTCCTTCAGAAGCTCCTCATCCGGAGATTCCGCATATCTTCTGTCCCCCTGTAAGATTTCTCCGACCAACCTGTCCAGCTCCACCCGTTCAGTCTTCTCCCTATGGGCCCATATCGAAATACATTCCCCTCTCATAACCGTCTTCAATGCCTCCCACACCACACCACTCGTGTCGTTGTACTTTATATACGCCCGAATGGCCCCCCTCACTCGCGCACAGATCTTGTCATCCACTAACAGCCCTGCGTCTAGCCTCCACCGTGGGCGCTGGGACTTTCCTGTGTGGTCTGACACCACAATTGCTGAGTACTTGGTGTCCTCCACCTTCGCTAACAGTGTTTTACCCAGTACAAAGAAATCTATCTTGGAGTATGCCTTGTGCACATGGGAGTAGAATGAATATTCCTTGCTCCTTGGCCTCCCGAATCTTCATGGGTCAACCCCTCCCATGCGCTTCATGAACCCGTGCAGTTCTTTCGCCATTGCTGATACCTTCCCTGACCTCGAACTCGACCGGTCCAGTCTCGGATCTAGGACCGCGTTGAAGTCACCTCCCCATAACTAACCGGTGTGCGTCGCGGTCCGGGATCTTTCCCAGCACCTTCCTGACAAATGAGACATCATCCCAGTTTTGGGGCATCTACATTGACCAACACCACTGCCATTCCTTACAGTTTCCCGCTAACCATAATAAATCTGCCTCCCGGGTCTGCCTATATCTTTTCCACCTCAAATGCCACCCTTTTGTTTTAAAATCCAGTTCCGAATGGAATACCTGTCCGAACCATCCCTTCTTCAGTCTAACCTGGTTTCCCAACTTCAAGTGTGTCTCCTGTAACATGGCCACGTCCGCTTTTAGTTGTCTCAAGTGTGCGAACACGCGGGCCCTTTTGTGGCATTCAGTCCACAAACGTTCCACGTAACCAGTCTGGTTGGGGGGAGGGCTCTTGCCCCCCCCCCCCCCCCCCCCCCTGTCGATCATAGAATTTAAAGTGCAGAAGGAGGCCACTCGGCCCAACGAGTCTGCACCGGCTCTTGGAAAGAGCACCCTACCCAAGGTCAACACCTCCACCCTATCCCCATAACCCAGCAACCCCACCCAACACTAAGGGCAATTTTGGTCACTAAGGGCAATTTATCCTGGCCAATCCACCTAACCTGCACATCTTTGGACTGTGGGAGGAAACCGGAGCTCCCGGAGGAAACCCACGCACACACGGGGAGGATGTGCAGACTCCGCACAGACAGTGACCCAAGCCGGGAATCGAACCTGGGACCCTGGAGCTGTGAAGCACTGGTGCTATCCACAATGCTACCGTGCTGCCCTTTCCTAGGCCAGCCCTTAGCCCATGTCCTGCACCTCCCCATGGCCCGCCCCTCAGCAGTCACCACCATCTGGTCTCCATCTCCAAAATTCCCCGCCCTCCAGCAGACCTCTCCCACCCCCCTACTCCGTCTCTCTTCAGCTTTCCCCCCACTTTGCTCCAATGAACCAACTCACCCAGCTAGCTGAGCAGCTCCCGCCCCCAGCACCTAGTATCCTACCACCTGCTGGATTCCCTTGCCCACACTCTTAACCTAAGTTCTCAAAACAATAATATCAAACACAGAAAGCAAACAAACAATTCTCCAAGGTGCAGGCACAGAGGCTCACCCCTCCTCCCTTTACAAAATCTTAACAGTCCCATCACCTTCAAACAGAGCCAAAAACAATAGAAGACAAATCAAGCAGGAGGAGAAAAGTTTATGCATGTGGAAACTCAAACATCTTTTCTTTTTTTTCCCAGAACAAGGATTGTCAAAGTGGGGGGCGCGACCCATGGGTTGCGAAGGTCAGCCGGCGTAGGCTGCGAAGGTCGGCCAGCGTAGGTCACAAAGGTCGGCCGGTGTGGGCCGCGAAGGTCGGCCAGCGTAGGTCACAAAGGTCGGCCGGTGTGGGCCGCGAAGGTCGGCCAGCGTGGGTCACAAAGGTCGGCCGGTGTGGGCCGCGAAGGTCGGCCAGCGTGGGCTGCGAAGGTCGGCCAGCATAGGTCACAAAGGTCGGCCGGTGTGGGCCGCGAAGGTCGGCCAGCGTGGGTCACAAAGGTCGGCCGGTGTGGGCCGCGAAGGTCGGCCAGCGTGGGTCACAAAGGTCGGCCGGTGTGGGTCACAAAGGTCGGCTGGTGTGGGCTGCGAAGGTCGGCCAGCATAGGTCACAAAGGTCGGCCAGCGTGGGACGTGAAGGTCGGCTGGCGTGAGTCACAAAGGTCAGCCGGTGTGGGACGCGAAGGTCGGCCAGCGTGGGACGCGAAGGTCGGCCAGCGTGGGACGCGAAGGTCGGCCAGCGTGGGACGCGAAGGTCGGCCAGCGTGGGACGCGAAGGTCGGCCAGCGTGGGACGCGAAGGTCGGCCAGCGTGGGACGCGAAGGTCGGCCAGCGTGGGACGCGAAGGTCGGCCAGCGTGGGACGTGAAGGTCGGCTGGGCTGGGTCCCGAAGATCGGCTGGGTTGGGTCGCGAAGATCGGCTGGGTTGGGTCGCGAAGATCGGCTGGCGTGGGTCCCGAAGATCGGCTGGGCTGGGTCCCGAAGATCGGCTGGGCTGGGTCCCGAAGATCGGCTGGGCTGGGTCCCGAAGATCGGCTGGGCTGGGTCGCGAAGATCGGCTGGGCTGGGTCCCGAAGGTCGGCTGGGCTGGGTCCCGAAGGTCGGCTGGGCTGGGTCCCGAAGGTTGGCCAGTTGGTAAAAGTGGGTCCCCGGAAAAAAGGTTTGGAAAACACTGCCCTCGAACATTGCGACTTTAAAAAGCTTTTACTGTATCTCGGTACATATAACAACGAATCAAAATCAAATCAATCAGAGACATCATCTTTTCCTGATCAACACAACTTAAGATACAGTGAAAGGGGGCGGCATGTGGCACAGTGGATAGCACTGGGTCTGCGGCACTGAGGACCCGGGTTCAATCCCAGCTCTGGGTCACTGTCCGTGTGGAGTTTGCACTTTCTCCCCGTGTTTGCGTGGGTTTCACCCCCACAACCCAAAGATGTGCTGGGTAGGTTGAATGGCCATGCTAAATTGTCCCTTAGTTGGAAAAAAAATAATTGGGTATTCTAAATTTATATATATATTTTAAAAATACAGTGAAAGGCTGAGATTTTATTAATATAAAGCAACACAAAACTATTAACTCAGCCACTACCATCTAGAGTCATTCTGTCGCCTAGGAATGTGACCTCAGTTACTCCAAATTGGCACTTTTGCTTGTTGAGTTCAGCCTATTTCTCCCGACGCTTGTTAGAACTTTAAGCAACCTCGTATTGTGCTCATGGGTAACCAAGAAGGTAGATGAGGGCAATGTGGTTGACGTTGTCGACATGGACTTTAGCAAGGCCTTTGACAAGGTACCGCACCGTAAGTTGTTGCAAAAGGTTAAATCTCACGGAACCCAGGGTGAGGTAGCCAAATGGATACAAAATTGGCTTGGCGACCGAAGCCAAAGGGTGGTTGTGGAGGGTTGTTTTTCAAACTGGAGGTCTGTGACCAGCAGGGCGCCTCAGGGATCGGTGCTGGGTCCACTGTTATTTGTTATATATATATATATATTTTTTTTTTATAGAACAGTACAGCACAGAACAGGCCCTTCGGCCCTCGATGTTGTGCCGAGCAATGATCACCCTACTCAAGCCCACGTATCCACCCTATACCCGTAACCCAACAACCCCCCCCCCCCCCAACCTTACTTTTTTAGGACACTACGGGCAATTTAGCACGGCCAATCCACCTAACCTGCACATCTTTGGACTGTGGGAGGAAACCGGAGCACCCGGAGGAAACCCACGCACACACGGGGAGGATGTGCAGACTCCGCACAGACAGTGACCCAGCCGGGAACCGAACCTGTGTGTCATATGTTATATATATGTGGTGATATGATCTGCATACTCGTCTGCCATTGGGCCAGAATGTCGGCTTACCATTGGCCCTGGTCGGTCATGTGCCTCTCAACCGATTGGCCGAGAGGCTGAGTTAACCACGCCTCTATTAACGAGGTATAAATGGTCAGACGCCTGACGATCGTCCCTTTCCACTGTAGACGATCGCAGAGCTGTGTTCTAGTCAATTAAAGCCAGACTTTGGTAAATCACTCGCCTCGCGTACAATTGATGGTACATCAATATATCATCATTGAAAGGGGCAACACAGGTGGAGAAGGTAGTCAAGAAGGCATACGGCATGCTTGCCTTCATTGGCCGGGGCATTGAGTATAAGAATTGACAAGTCATGTTGCAGCTGTATAGAACCTTAGTTTGGCCACACTTGGAGTGTAGTGTTCAATTCTGATCGCCACACTACCAGAAGGCTGTGGAGGCTTTAGAGAGGGTGCAGAAGAGATTTACCAGGATGTTGCCTGGTATGGAGGGCTTTAGCTATGAGGTGTCTTGTTATGCTCTAGGCGTAGCATAAGCGGCTTCCTTGCGGTGCACTTGACAAAGGAAGGTTCAGATGTGGATATAACTTCAACACGTTTATTAAATTATTTACTCTTCTCCTACTCGGGTTCGCCACTACTGTTAATCCTACTATAGCTACCCAGACTGACTAACCAGTCTGCTACAATCCACGTGGTGGGGGTGATATCAAATCAACCCTGTGTCTCTACTCACTGACTCTCTCCACTGGAAAGAGGAAGATCATGTGTGCTGTGTCCTTTATATATGGGTTGGTGTAATGCCCCCCTGTGGTTGTGTCACCTCTGTGTGTATCGTGAATGCCCATTGGTCGTGTCCTCTCTAACTGTTCTATTGGTTGAGTGTCTGTGTGTCATGTCTCTGGTGCTCCCTCTAGTGTCTAGCTAGTCTACATGTATTTACATTAACCCCTTGTGTATTTACAGTGATGCACATCACCACATGAGGAGCGGTTGAATAAACTCGGTTTGTTCTCACTGGAATGATGGAGGTTGAGGGACGACCTGATAGAGGTCTACAAAATTATGTGTGGCATAGACAGAGTGGATCGTCAGAGGCTTTTTCCCAGGGTAGAGGGGTCAATTACTAGGGGGCATAGGGTTAAGGTGCGAGGGGCAAGGTTTAGAGGAGATCATACATCATAGAATTTACAGTGCAGAAGGAGGCCATTCGGCCCATCGAGTCTACACCGGCTCTTGGAAAGAGCACACTACCCAAGGTTAACACCTCCACCCTATCCCCATAACCCAGTAACCCCACCCAACACTAAGGGCAATTTTGGACACTAAGGGCAATTTATCATGGCCAATCCACCTAACCTGCACATCTTTGGACTGTGGGAGGAAACCGGAGCACCCGGAGGAAACCCACGCACACACGGGGAGGACGTGCAGACTCCGCACAGACAGTAACCCGAGCCGGAATCGGACCTGGGACCCTGGAGCTGTTAAGCGATTGTGCTAACCATAATGCCACCGTGCTGCCCCATAGAGATGTACAAGGCAAGTTTTTTACGCAGAGGGTAGTGGGTGCCTGGAACTCGCTGCCGGAGGAGGTGGTGGAAGCAGGGACGATAGTGACATTTAAGGGGCATCTTGACAAATCCATGAATAGGATGGGAATAGAGGGATAGGGACCCCGGAAGTGTAGAAGATTTTAGTTTAGTCGGGCAGCATGGTCGGCGCAGGCTTGGAGGGCCGAAGGGCCTGTTCCTGTGCTGTACTTTTCTTTGTTCTTTAAATGATTTGGATGAGAATGTAGGAGGCATGGTTTGTAAGTTTCCTGATTACACCAAGATTGGTGGCATAGTGGATCGTGAAGAAGGTTATATACAATTGCAACAGGATCTTGACCAATTGGGCCAGTGGGCTGATGAATGGCAGATGGAGTTTAATTTGGATAAATGTGAGGTGATGCATTTTGGTAGCTCAAATCAGGGCAGGACCTACTCAGTTAATGGGGGGGAGTTGGGGAGAGTCACAGAACAAAGAGATCCAGGGGTTCAGGTTCATAGCTCCTGGTAGGGGGAGTTGCAGGTGGACAGGGTGGTGAAGAAGGCAGTCAGTATGCTCAGTTTTATTGGTTAGAATATTGAATACAGGAGTTGGGACGTCTTGCTGAAGTTGTACCAGACATTAGTAAGGCTACGCTTGGAATACTGTGTACAGTTCTGGTCACCCTATTATAGAAAGAATATTGTTGAACGAGAAAGAGCGCAGAAGAGATTTAGGAAGATGTTACTAGACACTTGATGGTCTGAGTTATAAGGAGAGGCTGGATAGACTGGGACTTTTTTCCCTGGAGCGTAGGAGGCTCAGGGATGACCTTATAGAGGTCCATAAAATAATGAGGGGCATAGATAAGGTCACGTTTTCTCAAAGGTAGAGGAATCTAGAAGTAGAGGGCATATGGTTGCGAGAGGAGAGAGATACAAGAGACCAGAGGACAAATTCCTTCACACAGAGGGTGGTGAGCAACTGGCAGAAGCACTGGTAGAGGCTGGGTACAATTTTGACCTTTAAAAAGCACAATCCAGGGCCGCACGGTTGCACAGTGGTTAGCACTGCTGCCTCTCGGCGCCGAGGCCCCAGGTTCAACCCCGGCTCTGGGTCACTGTCCGTGTGGAGTTTGCACATTCTCCCCGTGTTTGCGTGGGTTTCACCCCCACAACCCAAAGATGTGCAGGGTAGGTGGATTGGCCAGGATAAATTGCCCCTTAATTGGAAAAAAAAATGAATGGGGATACTCTAAACTTATTTTTAAAAAGCATGATGTGGAGATGCTGGCGTTGGACTGGGGTGAGCACAGTAAGAAGTCTTACAACACCAGGTTAAAATCCAACAGGTTTGTTTCGAATCACTAGCTTTCGGAGCGCAGCTCCTTCCTCAGGCTGCCCTCCAAAAGCTAGTGATTCAAAATAAACCTGTTGGACTTTAACCTGGTGCCGTAAGACTTCTTCATTTAAAAAGCAGTTAGACAGTTACAAGGGCAGGGTGGGTATAGAGGGATATGGGCCAAATGCTGGCAAGTGGGGCTAGCTTAGTGATAGAAACTGGGGGGGCACGGACAAGCTGGGCCGAAGGGCCTGGTTCCAAGCTGTAAACATCTAGGACAGAATTTATCTGCCGTTGCTCTGAGCTGACATTGCTGCCACAAGGCCACTGTGTTCTAGGAACGCCCATGAGTCATTGTGCGTCACAATGGTGACCTTCCAAAATCAGCCAATGGGAATCAATCTACTCCATGGTGACCTCTCCGGCTTCAAGTTTGAAAGGCATGGAAGCCCCTCCTCCATCCACGTTTCCAGGTAACTGGCTGACGGCTCCGGCCAGAGCGAGAAGCCGCTCGGTGATCTCCCCCTCTCTCCCGGCCCGGGACTGCGCATGTGCGGCTGAGAGGGGAAGCTGCACATGTGCACGAGAGATCCCACCCTCTGAACCTTCCTGCTGAGGTCTTGGCCAATGGAAAACGTTGGAGGACCGGAAGGACTATGGTTCGCAGCCAATCAGAGCGCGGATGTTCTCTTGTAGTCAAGGCTTGAACTGATTGTCCAAACTGAAGAGACACAAGGTGACCCAAAACATGGAGAAACCGTGGAAATGTGGGGACTGTGGGAAGGGATACAGATCTCCATCTGAGCTGGAAGCCCATTGTCGCAGTCACACTGGGGAGAGGCCATTCACCTGCTCTCAGTGTGACAAGGGATTCACTGAATTATCCAATCTGGAGTCTGATGGAACCATCAATTCACGAGACACGTGCTTTAAGATATGAATAGTGGTTTTAATCTACTTACTACAGAGCCAGCCTGTTACCCGTTGAACTCTCGATGAACTGCAGGCTGGCTCTGGACAAGGGTATTTATACAGCAGTCCAGGGGGAGGAGTCGTGGGCGGAGCCAAGGGTGGAGCCCTGTACAAACTCCTGAGTATTCCCAGAGCTACTCCCCCTAGTGGTCGGATAATGCTACTGCGCTTACAATGGTATTGGTAAATACAGTGTGAATTACTAAGTTACATTCACCACATTCACCCCCTGCAAAAAAATCAAGTCCGGCGGGGGTGGTGGTCTACAAAGTAAGTCTGTCCGGTGGTCGAACTGTCTGCTGTGATCTGCGGAGCACCGGGGTTGCAGCCTCTTGCGGTGGCTGGATGGGTGTTGTGTGCTGGGGTACGATGGCGGTGTTGTATCCGAGCTTCATACTCTTCTGGTTCGACCGGGGACTGGGGGCGCTGGGTGCTGGCCAGCGCAGGTGCACGGAACTGATGGAGCGAGCTCGTGGGCCCGGGAGCGCGAGGGGGCGGCAGCCTGGGGTGTAGGGTGAGGGGTCCTTCTGTGGGGGTAGAGGGGGCGCTGGATCCGGCGGGTGTCAGATCGAGGCGGGATACTGTGTCCTGACGGCCGTCAGGGAACTCAACGAAGGCGTACTGGGGGTTGGAGTGGAGCAGGTGCACCTTCTCAACAAGGGGGTTGGTTTTGTGCGCCCTGACGTGTTTCCTCAGAAGTATGGGGCCCTGTGTCCTCAGTCATGCCGGAAGTGAGACCCCCGTGGTAGTGCCCCTGGACAAAATGAAGAGCCTCTCGTGAGGGGTCTGATTGGTCGCTGTGCATAAGAGGGACCTAATAGCGTGGAGCGCGTCTGGGAGGACTTCCTGCCACTGGGAGACTTGGAGCTTTCTAGATCGGAGGGTCAGTAGGACGGTCTTCCAGACTGTCGCATTCTCCCTCTCCACCTGCCCATTCCCCCTGGGGTTGTAGCTGGTAGTCCTGCTCGAGGCAATGCCCTTGCCCCTTTGCGAGTTATCAAACATAAAGGCAACCGATCTTTGATCGGTGATGAGGGTGAACCTCCTACCTGCGAGGTAATGCCTCCAGTAACGAATAGCCTCCACAATGGCTTGTGCTTCTTTCTTGACTGAAGAGTGTCGGAGTTCTGAAGCGGAGAGGGTACGGGAGAAAAATGCGACTGGTCTCCCTGCCTGATTTAGTGTGGCTGCTAGAGCTACCTCTGAGGCATCGCTCTCAACCTGAAATGGAGTGGATTCATCCACCGCCCGCATGGCTGCTTTAGTGATGTCCTCCTTGATGCCGTCGAAGGCCTGGCGTACCTCAGCTGACAGGGGGAATCGTGTGGCCCTAAAAAGTGGGCGGGCTTAGTCTGCATATTGAGGGACCCATTGGGCGTAGTAGGAAGAGAAGCCCAAGCACCGTTTGAAGGCCTTGGGGCAATGGGGGAGGGGGAGTTCTAAGAGGGGGAGCATACGGTCCGGTTCGGGGTCCATGACTCCGTTTTCCACGACATAGCCGAGGACGGCTAGTCTGTTTGTGCAGGAAACACATTTCTCCTTGTTATATGTGAGATTCAGTTTCTGTGCCGTCTGGAGAAAACGGTGGAGGTTGGCGTCGTGGTCCTGCTGGTCATAGCCACAGATGGTGACATTGTCCAAGTACGGAAAAGTGGCCCGCAGCCCGTACTGGTCCACTATTCGGTCCATTGCTCATTGGAACACCGAGACCCCATTAGTGACGCCGAAAGGGACTCGGAGGAAATGGAAGAGGCGGCCATCGGCCTCGAATGCCGTGTAGTGGCGTTCCTCCGGGCGGATTAGGAGCTGGTGGTATGCAGACTTCAGATCCACCCTGGAAAAGAGCCGGTACTGGGCGATCTGATTTACCACGTCTGCAATCCTGGGGAGGGGATACGCGTCGAGGAGCGTAAATCTATTTATGGTCTGACTATAGTCGACAACCATACGGAATTTCCCCCCGGTCTTAACGACCACTACCTGAGCTCTCCAGGGACTATTGCTGGCCTCTATAATCCCCTCACTGAGTAGCCTTCGGACCTCTGCTCTGACAAATACCCTATCCTGCAGGCTGTATCGCCTGCTACGAGTGGCTATGGGTTTACAGTCCTTAGTGAGATTGGCCAAGAGAGGAGGGGGTGGGGGGGATTCGCAGCGCAGTGAGGCTGCAGATAGTGAGTGGGGGCAGGGGCCCTCCAAAGCTGAGGGTGAGGCTCTTGAGGTTACATTGAAAGTCTAGGCCTAATAAGAGTGGCGCGCAGAGTTCGAGCAAAACGTAGAGTTTGAACTTCGAGTAACTAGCGCCTCGGATTGTGAGCGTCGCGGCGGTGCGCCCCTGGATCTGGACCGAGTGGGAGCCTGAAGCGAGCGAGATAGTTTGCTGCATGGGGAAAACGGGGAGCGAACAGCGTCTTACCAGGTCTGGATGTATGAAGCCCTCCGTGCTCCCGGAGTCGAAGAGGCATGGCGTTCTGTACCCGTTGATATGGACCTCTGCCCTCGAGTTTCGTAGATTCTTTGGTCGTATTGGTCGAGGGTGACCGCGCTGAGTTGCGGGTAGTCGGCGGCTCGATCAGCTGTGCTGGAGTGGCCCCGTGATGACTGCCCTCTGAGTTCATAGTCGAATTCGAATTCTTCCGCAGAGTTGTCCGAGCGCGGAGATGCCAATCAGGCCCGTGGATCGCACGTGGCAAGCGGTGAGGAAGATGCCGTCTAAGATGGCGGCCCCCATGAGTCGCACGTGGCTGGCCACGTGGTGGAGGTTTTCCAAGATGGCGGCCCCCAGGGATCGCACGTGGCTGGAGGGGGCGGAGTCGGGGCATAGGCCGCAGCGCTTCGGGCCCAGCGGGCCTGCGAGTGAGGGGAGCGATTACTTTGAGTCGCTGGGGAGTTGGAAGCTGGGGCCCTTTCAGCGAGGCACACTCTTGCGTAATGGCCTTTCCGCCCGCAGCTGCTGCAGGTCACGTTGCGGGCCGGGCAGTGCTGCCGCGGGTGCTGGTTCTGGCCGCAGAAATGGCAGGCTGGAGCAGCATAGTGGCTGGCTGGGGCAGAATTGTGGCTGGGCGGCCGCGTAGCACAGGCCTGGGGGAGTCGCTGGTCGGGGGCCCATGATTGGGTCGCGGGGTCCGCAGGGAACGAGTTAAGGCTGCGGAAGGAGACCTCCATCGTGGTAGCAGCTTCCACAGTCGTTTCTAAGTCCTGGGCCCCCTTTTCCAGCAGTCGCTGGGGCACATAGTTAGACCTGAGGCCCGCTACAAAAACATCGCGTACAGCAAGTTCCCTGTGTTCAGCTGCGGTAACCGCTTGGTAATTACAGTCATTGGACAAATTATTGAGTTCCCTTAGAAACTCGGCGAGTGATTCTGTAGGCCGCTGGCGGCGAGTCGTGAACACATGGCGTGTGTAAACTTCATTAATAGGCCTTACATAAATTTTATCGAGAACTGCTAGCGCCGCAGTATATGAACTGGCCGAGTTTAGTTGCATCAAGATTCTGTGGCTCACCCTCGCGTGCAGTAGACTTAGCTTCTGATCCTCTGTAGTTTCGGCTGTGCTCGCGTCTGCCAGGTAGGCCTTGAAGCACCGGATCTAGCGGGAGAAGATTTCTTTAGCCTCTGCATCTGGCGGGTCGAGTTCCAGGCGTCCAGGCTTGAGGGCCGATTCCATAATCGATGTTTACTGTTCCTAAGTCGATTAAATTGATGGAACCATCAATTCACCAGACACGTGTTTCCGATATGAATCTAGGCTTTAATCGACTGACTTCAGAGCCAGCCTGGTACCCGTTGATGAACTCTTAGTGAACTCAGGCTGACTCTGGACAAGGGTATTTATACAGCTGCACTTGGGGGGGGGGGGAGTCGTGGGCGGAGCCAAGGGTGGAGCCCAGTACAAGTTCCTGAGTACTCCCAGCGCTACTCCCCCTAGTGGTAGGATAGCGCTACTGCGCTTACAAAGACAGTGTGAATTATCATATATATATATATATATATATTACATTCACCACACCGCATATTGAGGGACCCACTGGGCGTAGTAGGAAAAGAAACCCAAGCACCGTTTGAGGGCCTTGGGACAATGAGGGGGGGGAGTTCTAAGAGGGGGCGCATACGGTCCGGGTCGGGGCCCAGGACTCCGTTTTCCACGACATAGCCGAGGATGGCTAGTCTGGATGTGCGGAAAACGCATTTCTCCTTGTTATAAGTGAGGTTTAATTTCTGAGCCGTCTGGAGAAAATGGTAGAGGTTGGCGTCATGGTCCTGCTGGTCATAGCCGCAGATGGTGACATTGTCCAAGTACGGAAACGTGGCCCGCAGCCCGTACTGGTCCACCATTCCGGTCCATTGCTCGTTGGAACACCGAGACCCTGTTAGTGACACCGAAGGGGACCCGGAGGAAATGGAAGAGGCGGCCATCGGCCTCGAATGCCGTGTAGTGGCGTTCCTCCGGGCGGATTGGGAGCTGGTGGTATGCAGATTTCAGATCCACCGTGGAAAAGAGCCGATACTGGGCGATCTGATTTACCATGACTGCAATCCTGGGGAGGGGATACGCGTCGAGGAGCGTAAATCTATTTATAGTCTGACTGTAGTCGACAACCATACGGAATCCTTCCCCGGCCTTAACGACCACCACCTGAGCTCTCCAGGGACTATTGCTGGCCTCTATAACCCCCTCACTGAGTATCCTTCGGACCTCTGCTCTGACAAATACCCAATCCTGCAGGCTGTATCGCCTGCTACGAGTGGCTACGGGTTTACAGTCCTTTGTGAGATTGGCGAAGAGAGGAGGGGGGGGGATTCGCAGTGTAGCGAGGCTGCAGATAGTGAGTGGGGGCAGGGGCCCGCCGAAGCTGAGGGTGAGGCTCTTAAGATTACACTGAAAATCTAGGCCTAATAAGAGTGGCGCGCAGAGGTTGGGCAAAACGTAGAGTTGAAATTTTGAGTAGCTAGCGCCTCGGATTGTGAGTGTTGTGGCGGTGCGCCCCTGGATCTGGACAGAATGGGAGCGTGAAGCGAGCGAGATAGTTTGCCACACGGGGAAAACGGGGAGCGAACAGCGTCTTACCAGGTCTGGGTGTATGAAGCTCTCAGTGCTCCCGGAGTCGAAGAGGCATGGCGTGTTGTACCCGTTGATTTGGACCTCTGCCATCGAATTTCACAGATGCTTCGGGCGTGATTGATCCAGGGTGACTGCGCCGAGTTGCGGGCCGCGTGACGAGCGCCGGGGAGGTCGTACTCTTCCGATGGGTTTTTCGAGCGTGGAGATGCAGGTCGGGCCCGTGGATCGCACGTGGCGGGCGGCGAGGAAGATGGCGTCCAGGCTTGAGGGCTGATTCCATGATCGATCCTGACTGTTCTGAAGTAGATTAAATTGATGGAACCATCAATTCACTAGACACGTGCTTTCAGATATGAACAGTGGTTTTAATCTACTTACTACAGAGCCAGCCTGTTACCCGTTAAACTCTCGATGAACTGCAGGCTGGCTCTGGACAAGGGTATTTATACAGCAGTCCAGGGGGAGGAGTCGTGGGCGGAGCCAAGGGTGGAGCCCTGTACAAACTCCTGAGCATTCCCAGAGCTACTCCCCCTAGTGGTTGGATAACGCTACTGCGCTTACAATGGTATTGTAAATACAGTGTGAATTACTAAGTTACATTCACCACAAAGTCACACCAGCGAGTTCACACTGGGGAAAGGCCGTTCATCTGCTCTCAGTATGAAAAGGGATTTTGTGATTCATCGCACTTGCTGAGACACCAAGTTCACAATTGATTACAGGGGTTGGATTCTGCTTCAGTTACACTCAGTTACACTTCAGAAAATAGAACAAGAAGTCTTTCAAAATTACATAAAGTGACACAATTGTGCGCCAGGTTTTCTCTGCCCACTGCCTGCCCCTATAGGATCTGTGGAAAAGTTAACCATTTCAGCAGACAGTTGATTTGTTTTTGAATCAATCAGAAACTTCCCTCTCTAGGATTATGCTTGTGTCTAATTTATACAAGGTTTAATTGCGGATTTCTGGGAACTCAACAACACCAGTTAAATGTGGAAATTTTAAACATCGTCTGGAGGAATTTGGAATAAGTGTAAGAATCATAGAATTTACAGTGCAGAAGGAGGCCATTCGGCCCATCGAGTCTGCACCGGCCCTTGGAAAGAGCACTCCACTCAAGCACACACCTACTCCACCACCCTATCCCCTTAACCCAGTCACCCCAATTAACCTTTTTTAGACACTAAGGGCAATTTATCATGGCCAATCCCCCTAACCTTCAAGTCTTTGGACTGTGGGAGGAAACCGGAGCACCCGGAGGAAACCCACGCACACACGGGGAGAACGTGCAGACTCCGCACAGACAGTGACCCAAGCCGGGAATCGAACCTGGGACCCTGGAGCTGCGAAGCAACTGTGCTAACCATTATGCCACCGTGCTGCCCACTGTTTTTTTTCTCAAACAAACATATAGAATTCTAAGAATTCTATTGTGTTGCCATATCACCTTTATTTAAGAAAGAAAACCTTTTTTCTTCTCTTAAAAAAAAAGAATTTAAATATTCAATCATGTTTTTTCCAATTAATTGGCAACTTATTGTGGCCAATCCACTTACCCTGCACATCTTTTGGGTTGTGGGTGTGGGGAGAGACCCACACAGACACGGGGAGAATGTGGAAACTCCGCACGGACAGTGACCCAGGCCTGGGATTGAACCCGGGTCCTCGGCGCCGTGAGGCAGCAGTGCTAACCACTGCGCCACAGTGCCGCCCGAGCAAACCTTTTTCAGGTGGTAACTTGTTTTGTTGAGAATGAGGCTGAGATTTGTTGTCTGGAGAGGATTCACAATCCAATAAAGTATTCTCATAATGTCTTCAAAACAGAAATTAAAGATCCCTGTTTAATTCCAGACATTGTCTGATTTTTGTCTGTCTTCCCTCAATTAATGTTTTATTTTTCAAAGGGTAGCCCTCTAAATTGTGCCCGACTTATTTTTCTCAGCAATGGTTTTGAGCTGTCTTCTTTCATTCTTCCAAATCTTTTCTTTCTTAAATAAAGCTCAGGTGTCCAGTGTGAAAGAGTTAGCTCCCTTTTCTGTTGAAATGAAATGAAAATGACTTATTGTCACAAGTAGGCTTCAATGAAGTTACTGTGAAAAGCCCCTAGTCGCCACATTCCAGCTGTTTGGGGTAATCTTTCAGTACTGAAATAATGCCATCAGGAATGAACAGGAGCAAGCCCCTCACCATTTCCTAGCTTCCTACAATCCCAATATGTCAAAACACCCTTTAACATTTAGATTTGTCATGGGAGTGTGCCTTTAAGAAATGTTTTTGTCTCATCACATGGCTTCAGTGATGTCATCGTGTGGGTGGAGTTGGGCTGTGGCTCTGGGTGTTACTTTCCCTTTGAGTTTGGACTGCACAGGTTAAAAGAAGTGTTTCTCAATCTTCATTTTGAAAGTTGTTTCCAGGCTGCTTGATAACTTAAAATAGATAATTGCTTTATGGAAGGAATTCAAACTGCTGTTTGAAAGGGGGAACAGAGTAGCAATGATACCAATCTTATAACAATAAGAATGCCGTGTGCTGGGAAAGGGGTTTCTGTTTTTTTAAAAAACGCACTTTATTCAAATTTGTAGTTGCAGCAAATAAACACCCCAGGGAAACATTCTTCCCAACAATCAACTATACAGTTTGTACAGATTTTCCTCCTTTTTCACCCCCCCTCCCCATCATCACCCCCCCCCCCCCCCCCCAACCACCCCCCGGCGACGAACAGCTCCTCACAAACATCCCCCAGCTTTTCTCAAACCCCTCTGCAGAGCCCCTGAACTCATACTTTATCTTCTCCAACCGCAGGAAGTCGTACAGATCACCCAACCAAGCCGCTACCCCCCCCCGGTGGCGATGCCGACCGCCACTCTAGCAAAATTCGTCGCCGTGCAATCAGAGAGGCGAAGGCCACGGCATGAGCCTTCCTCCTCTCCATGAGCTCCGGCTTCTCTGAAACCCCAAATATCGCCACCAAAGGGTCCGGGTCCACCTCCTCCTCCAGTATCCTGGCTAAGACCGCGAACACTCCGGCCCAGAATCCTCCCAATTATACACAACCCCAAACCATGTGCGCGTGATTCGCTGGCCCCCGCCCACACCTCACACACTCATCTGCTTCCCCCTGAAAGAACCCACTCATTCTCGCCCGAGTCATATGCACCCACCACTTTAAACTGTATCAGGATCATCCTTGCACAAGAGTAGATCCCGTTTACCCTTCACAGTGCCTCACTCCATACTCCCCAATTGAACTCCATTCCCAACTCCGCTTCCCATTTCTCCTTGATCTTCACCACCCGCCCACCTCCCTGCTCCCACAGCCACTTATACATATCCCCAATTCTTCCCTCCCCTTTCACATCCGGAAACAGCAGGCGCTCCAGCAGGGTGTATCCCGGCAATCTAGGGAACCCCTTCCAGACCTTTCGCGCAAAGTCCCTAACCTGCAGATACCTGAACTCACTCCCTCTCGGCAGCTCTACCCTCTCCCTTAGCTCCTCCAGACTGGTGAACCCTTCCTCCAAATACAAATCCCTTACCTTGACCAGGCCCTTCCCTCCACCTCCTGTATACACTAGCCATCCCCCTCGGCTCAAACCCATTATTCTTGCACAGCGGTGTTAGCACCGACATCCCTTCCACCCTAAAATGCTTCCTCAGCTGATTCCATATCTTCACCGTGGACTGCACCACTGGGCTCCCTGAATGCCTACTCGGAGCCATTGGCAATGCTGCCGTCACCATAGCCCTCAAACTAGACCCCTCACAAGATTCCTCCTCCATCCTAACCCATTCTCCTTCCCACCACCACCGCATCTTGTCCACATTCGCTGCCCAATAATAACCCCCCCCCCCCCGCCTCTGTAGCAGGGTGCTCCCCACCCTCGGCACCTTCCCCACCCATACAAAGTCAGAGATCATTGTGTCCACTTTCTGAAAAAAGGCCTTTGGTATAAAGATCGAGAGAGCCTGCAAGGTAAAGAAGAACCTCGGCAGAATATTCATTTTCACCGCTTGGACCCTCCCCGTCAACGTCAACTGCAGTGTTTCCCACCTCCTAACATCCTCCCTGGCTTCCTCCACCAGCTTCGTTAAGTTCCACTTATGGAGCCCCGTCCATTCCCTCGCTACCTGAATCCCCAAATACCTAAACACATCCCTTGCTACCATAAATGGCAAATTAGCCCGCTGTGCCAGCTCATTCATTGGAGTTTGTTATTGAATTGGACCAGTTAAATGGGAATTCATTGATATACATAGATTACTGTAGCTGTGTGGGGTATTTATGTTTGTAATTGATAAAAACTCTTGCTGTGTGTGTTCATAAAAATGTTAACTAAATTCTTAAGGTTAAAAGCGTCTAAGGCCTCTGTTGAATAAGACCTGAAAGGCAGGTCCTTGTGCTCATCGTAATCAAAATCAATAAACAGTTGTAGGTCAGGTGATCTCCATGATACACTTTGGAGTTTTCTAAACCCTGGCCCAGCCTTGGTCAACATTCGACTGAGTCTCTGTAATGTTTATCAGGACACATATTTATCTCTATCCATGCTGACAATTCATTCCTTTTGTTACAAATGCTGAGCACATTTTGAATCCATTTTTAGAGGGCCAATAATCCAATAGGGATTCGATGAGAAACCTCTTTACCCAGCGAGTGGTGAGAATGTGGAACTCACTCCCACAGCGAGTGGTTGAGGTGAACACCATGAATACATTGAAGGGGAAGCTAGATACATACATGAGGGAGAAAGGAATAGAAGGATATGCTGATGGGGGGAGATGAAGAGGGGTGGGTGGAGGCTCATGTGGAGCATAAATACTGACAAAGACCAATTGAGCCAACTGGCCTAGCCCTGTGCTGTAGACTCAATGGATCAGAGACAAATGTATTTATTTTAGATCTACCTGTTGTGGAGGAAAAACATTATTTACTGTCCAGGATAAAATAAATGTCCTTCCTCAGCTTTGTGGATCATTTCAGTGGAAATGTGCTCTCCCAGGCTCAAAGAGCATCAGCCCACTGGAAGCAAAGCCGTGAGAATGGCCAGAATAAAAAATGAAATGAAATGAAAATCGCTTATTGTCACAAGTAGGCTTCAATGAAGTTACTGTGAAAAGCCCCTAGTCGCCACATTCCGCCGCCTGTTCGGGGAGGCTGGTACGGGAATTGAACCCGCGCTGCTGACCTGCCTTAAAAGTCAGCTATTTAGCCCAGTGTGCTAGAACCTTAGACCACATCTGGAGTACTGTGTGCAGTTTTACTGCCCTTACCTTGGGAAAGGTATTATTGCCACAGAGGGAGGGTAATGAAGGTTCGCCAGATTTGTTCCGGGGATGGGAGGGCTGTCCTATAAATAGAGATTGGGGAAACTGGGCCTGTATTCTCTCGAGTTTCAAATGACAAGAGGTGATCTCAATGAAATTTTTTAAATTCTGAAAGGAATAGACAGGGTGGGTGCAGGTGAGATGTTTCCCCTGGTTGGAGAGTCTGGAACCAGGGGACACAATTTCAATAAGGGGGAAGCCACTTAGGACGGGTCTCCGAGGAGACATTTCTTTACTCAGAGGGTTGTGAATCTTTGGAATTCTCTACCCCAGAGGGCTGTGGGAGCTCAGTCATTGAGTGTGTTTAAAGTAGATTCACAGATTTCTGAATATCAATAACACAAAGGGATATGGGGATAGTGTGGGGGGAAAGGCATTGAAGTGGATGATCAGCCATGATTGTATTGAATGGTGGAGCAGGCTCGACGGGCTGAATGGCCAACTCCTGCTCCTATATTCCAATGATACAAAGATAGGCAGGAAAGTAAGTTGTGAGGAGGACATAAGGAGACTACAAAGGTATAGATAGGTTAATGGAGTGGGGAAGCATCTGGCAAATGGAGAATAATGTGGGAAAATGTGCGATTGTCCATGTTGGCCAGGAGAATAAAAAAGCTTATTATCTAAATGGTGAGAGATTGCAGAGCTCTGAGATTCAGAGGGATCTGGGTGTCCAAGAGCATGAATCACAAAAGTCGAGTACACAGGTACAGCAAGTAATTAGGAAAGCTAATAGTATGTTATTGTTTATTGTGGGGGAATTGAATACAAAAGTAGGGAGGTTATGCTTCAGTTATACAGGACATTGGTGAGACCACATCTGGAGCACTGTGTACAGTATTGCTCTCATTTAAGGAATGATGTCAATGTGTTGGAAGCAGTTCAGAGAAGGTTTACTGGACTCATACCTGGAATTGGAGGTTGGTCTTATGAGGAATGATTGGACAGGCTGGGCTTGTGTCCGATGGAGTTTAGGTGACTTGATTGAACCGTATAAGATGCTGAGGGGCCTTGACAGGGTGGATGTGGAAAGGATCTTTCCTCTTGTGGGAGAATCTAGAAGTTGGAGTCACTTTAAAAATAATGGCCTCCTTTGCACCGTAACGATTCTATGATAGGGCTGTTGTACTTTCTAAACCACAGTGTGTCATTGACCCGTATACAATGGACAAATGACCAAGTTGCTTAATACAAGAATACTTTATTTCACACACACAAAGTTGATGTTAATTAATCACACACACATACAAGTTAAACTCTAAGCTAACACTCGAGAAAGACCTTAACTTAACTTCCGGGTGACTGGCAAGTACAGAGCAGATATGGCCCAATCTGGAATCCTGTCCAGTGCTGGATGTATGTTGCTGGTCGTCTATGTCCTCGGCTCTGATCCCTCTGTTGATGGCCTTCTTCTTGGCTGGTGAAGGGGTCACCCTTGTTGTCATCAGTCGAATGCTGCAGTCGGGAGAGCGAGTGGTGGGCTGCGCAGCACCTTTTATCTCTTCAAAGTTTTGTGCGCTTTTGGGCGGTCCCAGGTAGATGTTCAATCGATCAGGGCTCGATCACCCTGATCGATCCCAACCAATTGAGGGTTGCCACCATAGCACGTCCGAGGCAGTGTCCGAGGCACGTCGGCTTTCCCAAATAAGGAAAACGGACCCCACCAAGTCTACCACTCACTGTCAGTTTCTACCTGGAGCCCGTTGTCCCGAGATGACCTTTTAATGACCTTTCTCCAAAGTGTTAGTTTCTGCAAAGTCTGGGATGCAGCTTTTCATAGAATTTACAGGGCAGAAGGAGGCCATTCGGCCCATCGAGTCTGCACCAGCCCTTGGAAAGAGCATGCCACTTAGGCCCATGCCTCCACACCATCCCCGTGACCCAGCAACCCCACCAAACCTTTTTGGACACTAAGGGCAATTGATCATGGCCAATCCACCTAACCTGCACATCTTTGGACTGTGGGAGGAAACCGGAGCACCCGGAAGAAACCCACGCAGACACGGGGAGAACGTGCAGACTCCACACAGACAGTGACCCAGGAGGGAATCGAACCAGGGACCCTGGAGCTGTGAAGCAACTGTGCTAACTACTATGCTACCGTGCTGCCCCTTGTTGTTCCTATGTTTTCTACTTCGAATACCTTCAGTGCAGTCAGTTACGATGGGGAGCCCTAAAATCATCCCTAAAACTTCCCTGGGAAGCCCCCTGCAGCCTCCATTAAACCACACCCTTGTCAAGTGTCTCACCTCGATGGAACCTGTTCCCTATAGACCTGACCTAAGCTCCCCCTCAGCTGCTCAATCATCCACTGCCCGTACAAGCTGCAGAGGGTTTGGTTCTGCTGCTGGTCACCATCCTCTAACTTCTCCTTTATAATTATTTGATGGTCCAAGCATGTCCTTCTAAGTAGCTATCATGTGGCTGTTAGCTGCGTTCCTAGTCAGTTCTCCCTCAGCATCTTGTTAGTTGTCTTTGTTGATCGAATTTAGAATCAGAGAATCTCTACAGTGCAGAAGGAGGCCATTCAGCCCATCGAATCTGCACCGAACATTTGAAAGACCACCCTACACAATCCCAATCCCTGAAACGTTTGGACACTTGGGGGCAATTTAGCATGGCCAATCCACCTAACCTTCACATCCTTGTAGTGCGGAAGGAAACCGGAGCACCCGGAGGAAACCCACGCAGACACGGAGAGAATGCGCAAACCCCACACAGTCACCCGAGGTCGGAATTAACCCCGGGTCCATGGCACTATGAAGCAGCAGTGCTAACTGTGGTGGTATGATTTGCATAGTTTTAGATTTAGATTTAGAATTTAGAACAGTACAGCACAGAACAGGCCCTTCGGCCCTCGATGTTGTGCCGAGCAATGATCACCCTACTCAAACTCACTTATCCACCCTATACCCGTAACCCAACAACTCCCCTTTAACCTTACTTTTTAGGACACTACGGGCAATTTAGCATGGCCAATCCACCTAACCCGCACATCTTTGGACTGTGGGAGGAAACCGGAGCACCCGGAGGAAACCCACGCACACACGGGGAGGACGTGCAGACTCCGCACAGACAGTGACCCAGCCGGAAACTGAACCTGGGACCCTGGAGCTGTGAAGCATTGATGCTAACCACTATGCTACCGTGCTGCCCCTAGTTGTCTGCCATTGGTGCAGAACACTGGCTTACCATTGGCCCTGGTCGGTCATGTGCCTCTTGACCGATTGGTTGAGACCAGTCATGTGACGGCTCCCCGATTTGTCGAGAGGGTGAGTTAACCCCGCCTCCAGAGCGAGGTATAAATACCCAGAACGCCCGGCGGTCGTCCATTTACTGTAGTCGACCGCAGGGCTAACCTCTAGCTTATTAAAGCCTAACTTTTGTACAGCAACTCGTCTCGCGTTCGATTGATGGTTCATCACTAACCACTGTGCCGCCCGTACCAGGATCCATAAGAAGCACTTTGCAGTGCCTGCCTCAAAGTAAAAAAAGACAAAACAAGTGTGTGTGAATGTAGCACTGTCAACTGAATCACGGTAAACCCATTATATAAGGAGCAATTTCATAATTCATATCTCCGCAGTGGAGCTCTGACCCCCCCAGATGTAAATACGATACGAGCCTCCCTCGATTGTGGCCAGAAAATTCCTGATATCTGTTCCCGTTGAAGTTCCGCAGTCAGGAGCATAAATCACAACACCACCCTGAAATCAGTCACTTTAGAATTTTTTTAAATCCCTGAAATCAGAATTATAATTGCAAACACTAGTCTATGTATACGTAAAGCGATATGAAATTGGGGCGGGAGGGATCAAAACTAAGGGGAACTGAGTCTTTTTACACCTAGCGATTCTTGTACAGGTTGAGTATCCTTTATCTGTCTATCTGAAAATCGAATACATCTGAAAACCGGAATGTTTTTTTGAAGTGCTATGCAATTAATTTGTATGTGAATAAAGCGATGTAAATTATATTACAAGTGTAATAAGTGTTAACAGGTAAGAAGTAGGGTGAGAGTGTTCGGAAATGGAGGAACAACCTAGCATTTGTTGATGTAGCTAACCCAGGTGATTGTAACACAAATAGCCCCCAGCCTACTATATGCATGGTACATCTGAAAATATCTGAATACTGAAATGCAGTTGGTCCCCAAGGGTTTAGGATGAAGGATATTCGACCTGTACTCCCATCTCCAAAGGATTTGTACACCCTTGTTCCAAAATAGCAATGAAATCAATCCAGTTCCCAATTCATAGAATTCATAGAATTTACAGTGCAGTGCAGAAGGAGGCCAATCGGCCCATCGAGTCTGCACCGGCTCTTGGAAAGAGCCCCCTACCCAAGGTCAACACCTCCACCCTATCCCCATAACCCAGTAACCCCACCCAACACTAAGGGCAATTTTGGACACTAAGGGCAATTTATCATGGCCAATCCACCTAACCTGCACATCTTTGGGCTGTGGGAGGAAACCGGAGCACCCGGAGGAAACCCACGCACACGCGGGGAGGACGTGCAGACTCCACACAGACAGTGACCCAAGCCGGAATCGAACCTGGTACCCTGGAGCTGTGAAGCCATTGTGCTATCCACAATGCTACCGTGCTGCCCTACTGCCAATACTGGTCCTTTGTTTTTTTTTTACCTAAATATAATTTAGGGTCTGTTTAACCTGTTTGTTGTATAAATTGGCCAAATCGAGAGAGTTAATTGTCAAGAACCCTGCCCCATAAGCTGCAGCTGCATCGCTTACCACTCCCCTTTTTACCCTGTCCTGCCTTTCGTCCATCCCTAGCTTTCATCCCAATAGCCTGCGGGTCGTATGAGGAACGGTTGAGGATTCTGGGTCTGTACTAGTTGGAGTGTAGAAGGATCGTGGGATGGGGGGGGGAGGGGGGATCTTATTGAAACTTACAGGATACTGCGAGGCCTGGATAGAGTGGATGTGGAGAGGATGTTTCCACTTGTAGGAGAAACTAGAACCAGAGGGCACAATCTCAGACTAAAGGGACGATCCTTTCAAACTGAGATGAGGAGGAATTTCTTCAGCCAGTGGGTGGTGAATCTGTGGAACTCTTTGCCGCAGAAGCCAAATCACTGAGTGTCTTTAAGACAGAGATAGATAGGTTCTTGATTAATAAGGGGATCAGGGGTTATGGGGAGAAGGCAGGAGAATGGGGATGAGAGAAATATCAGCCATGATTGAATGGCGGAGCAGACTCAATGGGCTGAATGGCCTAATTCTGCTCCTATGTCTTATGGTCTAAGTGGAGGGTATAATCGTTTCGTTGGGGAGGGCACCCCTCTGGCAGTTGGGTCCTAGCTATCTCTACCACCACAGGTACCAATTTGTGGTGGATGTTGTCGTATAGGATTTGCCCTGTTGGTTTTAGTACCAATCCGTTTCGAGGCCTGGGGATGGCTTCAGTACAATTGGAGTGTGGTGTGTCTGGGGGTTGGCTTAAGTCCTGCCTGACTTCATACAGGGCGAAATTACCCTCTCTGAGTGTCCCAGGGCATCTTTGCCGAAGTTCCAATCCTTTCTCAGGGCTATTTGCCCAGCATCCAATTTCGCGATACCCATTGCTTGAAAATCCCCACCAATCCCTGGGGCAGCACGGTAGCATGGTAGGGTGCAGCACGGTAGCATGGTGGTTAGCATAGATGCTTCACAGCTCCAGGATCCCAGGTTCGATTCCCGGCTGGGTCACTGTCTGTGTGGAGTCTGCACGTCCTCCCCATGTGTGCGTGGGTTTCCTCCGGGTGCTCCGGTTTCCTCCCACAGTCCAAAGATGTGCGGGTTAGGTGGATTGGCTATGCTAAATTGCCCGTAGTGTCCTAATAAAAGTAAGGTTAAGGGGGGGGTTGTTGGGTTACGGGTATAGGGTGGATACGTGGGTTTGAGTAGGGTGATCATTGCTCGGCACAACATTGAGGGCCGAAGGGCCTGTTCTGTGCTGTACTGTTCTATGTTCTAATCCCCTTTTACTGTGACACTTATGTAACATTCCGGTAAGGTCCCGTTGGGTTTGTTGTATGTTGTTGTATGTGAGCCTTTGATTATTGCACCCGAACATCATACTTTTATTGGGATGTATCCACAGCTCACCACCCTCACATTCCCCTGAGCTAGGTGGACCAAACCATAGATACCCTGGGTACAGAAAGTTCACATTGTCCTGTGGTCTGAGTCCGGCGATGAAAATTGTGACGATGATTCCAGGGTTCATCCTGTGTTTGTCGTCCGTGAACGTCCTGGGGAGATCAAGCATAGTTTCTATAATTACCGCAGGCCTGTCTGCATTTTATTCCATTTATTCTATGTTGTCACTATGCGCGACTCCCCCCCCTTTGTCTTTTTAAAATATGTTTTGAACCCAACAACTATGGCTGAGGTTTGGAGTGGTCGGAAACCGTCTTCGACCACATCCAGCTTTAGCACAACCATGCAATGGTTGAGGTTTTGGCTTAACCATTTTTTAAAAATAAAGTTTTGCCCCGGGAGCACAGAGGTTTGACGTAAAGGGGCCGCCCGATTGCCAATTAGATTTTAAGCGTAAATAGCATATGGGATCGATCTTTATGGACCTTGAAGAAGAGGGGAAGAAATGAAAGGGGTGTAGAGCGAGTCAGGGAAGTGGGAAAAAGATATGTTTCATCCCACAACCAAACCATGAGGTGTGAAGTAAAGGGTAGAAGGTTAAGATCTGCCCAGGGAGTTTGGAGTATCAGTAGCCATTCCAGATAGTGGGAGTCGAAGGGAAATGTGTGAGGTAAGAGAGGTGCGTATGGGCCGCGGTGGGCGAAGAATGTGTGGGGTCCCCGGGCAGGGCAGGGGAAATGGCGTTACTCCACTACCTGAACGTTCTGAATGGTTTGAATGGGTCCCCGGGTAGGGTGGGGGAAATGGCGTTACTCCACTACCCGAGTGTCGAAGAACAGGACGAGTGTCTGTTCCTCGATGGGGGCATCACCTCGGTCTGAACAGAAGGTCTTGAAGGCGACCAGGCGGCAATGGCGAGACATTGGGTGTCCAACGTCAGATGGGAGCTACAGTCAGTGATAGATGAGGTAGTTCCCCACTGTGCCATGGTAAAGATTGAAAAATATCCAGATGGTAAATGTAACAATAAATCTGACCAATGAAAAATGGTTCAGATAGTAAATGTAACAATAACTCTGACCAATGAAAAATGGTTCAGATAGTAAATGTAACAATAACTCTGACCAATGAAAAATGTCCAGATAGTGTTTATCTTTCAGGCTCTCCCAATCTTTATATCAAAGGCCTTTGTTCAGGAAGTGGACACGATCATCTCGGACATTGTATGGGTGGGGGAGGTGCTGAGGGTGGGGAGGACCCTGCTACAGAGGCAGCTTGGGGGGGGGGGGGGGGGGGGGGTGTGGCGAATGTGGACAACGTGCGGCGGTGGTGGGAAGGAGATGGGGTAGAGTGGCTTAGGGTGGAGGAGGAACCTTGTCAAGGGTCTAGTTTGAGGGCTGTGGTGACGGCAGCGTTGCCAATGGCTCCGAGTAGGTATTCAGGGAGCCCAGTGGTGCAGACCACGGTGACGATATGGGATCAGTTGAGGAGGCATTTTAGGGTGGAAGGGATGTCGGTGTTAACGCCGCTGTGCGAGAATCATGGGTTTGAGCTGGGGGGGGGATAGAATGGATAGTGTATATAGGAGGTGGATGGAAGTGGGGCTGGTCATAGTGAGGGATTTCTATTTGGAGGAAGGGTTCACCGGTCTGGAGGAGCTAAGGGAGAGGGTAGAGTTGCCGAGTGGTAGTGAGTTCAGGTATATGCAGGTTAGGGATTTTGCACGAAAGATCTGGAGGGGGTTCCCTAGGTTGGCAGGATACACCCTGATGGAGCGTCTTCTGCTTCCGGATGTGGGAGGGAAGGGAAAAATTGAGGTTATATGGGGGAGCAGGGAGGTGAAGATCAAGGAGAAATGGGAAGCGGAGTTGGGAATGGAGATCAATTGGGGAGTACAGAGTGAGGCACTGTGAAGGGTAAACGGGACCTCCTCTTGTGCAAGGACGAGCCTGATACAGCTGAAGGTGGTGGGTGCATATGACTCGGGTGAGAATGAGTGGGTTCTTTCAGGGGGTAGCAGATGAGTGTGAGAGGTGTGGGCGGGGGCCAGTGAATCATGCGCACATGTTTTGGGGTTGCGAAAAATTGGGAAGATGCTGGGTGGGAGTGTTAGCCAGGATAGTGGAGGAGGAGATGGACCCGGACCCTTTGGTGGCGATATTTGGGGTTTCAGAGAAGCCAGAGCCCATGAAGAGGAGGAAGGCCGATGTTGTGGCCTTCGCCTCTCTGATTTATGGCGACACATTTTACTGGAGTGGCGGTCGGCATCACCTCTGTGGGTAGCGGCTTGGTTGGGTGACCTGTACGACTTCCTGCGGTTGGAGAAGATAACGTCTGAGTTAAGGGGCTCAGCAGGGCCGTTTGAGAAAAGGTGGGGGATGTTTGTGACTGTGTTTGAGGAGCTGTTCGTGGGGGGGTGTTGGGGTGTGGGTGATGGGGAGAGGGGGGTGAAAAAGGGGGAAAATCTGTTCAGGTTATATAGTTGATTGCTGGGAAGTATGTTTCCCAGGGTATTTACTTGCTGTAACCTGCTTTGATACAAGTTTGTAATAGAACATAGAACAGTACAGCACAGAACAGGCCCTTCAGTCCTCAATGTTGTGCCGAGCAATGATCACCCTACTCAAACCCACGTATCCACCCTATACCCGCAACCCAACAACCCCCCTTAACCTTACTTTTTAGGACACTACGGGCAATTTAGCACGGCCAATCCACCTAACCCACACATCTTTGGACTGTGGGAGGAAACCGGAGCACCCGGAGGAAACCCACGCACACGCGGGGAGGACGTGCAGACTCCACACAGACAGTGACCCAGCCGGGAATCGAGCCTGGGACCCTGGAGCTGTGAAGCATTTATGCTAACCACCATGTTATGGTTTGCTAATGCTTATGATTATGCTAATCCCCCATGTAACCACCATGCTACCGTGCTGCCCATAATAAAATATGTTTAAAAATAAAAGTGCTTTGAGGCGTCAACAAGGGGGGGGGGGGGCATGAATTATTAATTTTGTTATCTCCTGCCGAGGTTTGGCTTTTGTATTTTTGTATAAATGAAAAATGGCTTCAGTAAAAATATTTTTTAAAAAAATCTAAATGCCATGAAGAGGCTCGATGATCTGGAGGAGAGAATCCTGAACATTGAGCAAGATGCCTCATCAACGGAGGCAAGAATTCAATCCTTGGAAAACCAGCTGAATGGCATTGGGGATGTCCTGGAGGATGTGGAGAACCGAGGGTAAGAGAAAGAACATCTGAGTCGTCAGCTGTCACATTTTCTCAAGCTGGATGTGAAACCTGGGTGTTTCAAATTAGAAAGGGTGCATCATACTCTGTATTTGAGGCCGAGGGATAGTTTTCATCCCAGGCCTCAAGCTTCCACAACTTGAAAGATGGCCAGAAGGTCCTGGAAATGGGTACGATGAAGTGGTACCTAGCTCCATGTGGGTTTGAAGATTTCCTTATTCCAGGAAATTCAGCAGCGACAGAAACTAAGCGTCAATGCTTCAATGAATTTCAAAGGCAACTCAAGGCTGCGGGATTAAATTATGTCATGCTTTATTCTGCAACCTTGAACATTGTACCTGACAACTCCGTCAAGTCTTTCGACAATTCACTGGTCCCTGTGTAATAGAATTCCAGAGACTGACATCCTTTTATGGAAGAGATTAATGTAAATATATAACACAGCTACAGCAATATGTTACAACAGTAGAAATACAAAAATTGTACTTTATAATAGATCCATAATTTATCTAATCTGCACCATATGACATTAGACGTATCTCTGTCCGATATTAATTTACTGTCGCCTTAAATGTGAGCCATCTCTTGGGGAAACCAGTCCTTAAATTGTGAACATGAGGGAAGAGACGGGGCGGCACGCGGCACAGTGGTTAGCACTGGAACCACGGCGCTGAGGACCCCGGTGCAAATCCCGGCCCTGGGTCACTGGCCGTGTGGAGTTTGCACATTCTCCCCGTGTCTGTGTGGGTCTCACTCCCACAACCCAAAGATGTGCAGAGTAGGTCATGCTAAATCGCTCCTTAATTGGAATAAAAATAATTAGGTCGTCTAAATTTATTAAAAAAGGAAAGAGACCATCTTTTAGCCAGACAAATAAATGTGTCAAGCTGAGGGAACAAAGGATGTCAATGTCTTTCAGAGAGAGAGACCTGGGCCAAGCTTCGCAGAGTCTGCACCCTCCCTGGATTCACTTCCTTTCCCTTCAGTTGCTGCAAATGACCAATTGAAGGTGAGAATGAGAAAATAAATTGAAAGGGAGAGAAAATAGTGTTTTACTCCCAGGTGTTCGAGACAGGAGGAGGTTTCAGTCTGTGTGAAGCTCAAAACACAACGCCCACGCTCTGATTGGCTGGAGGACCAGAGCTTCAGGTCCTCCAGTCTTTCCATTGGTCAACACTTCATCAGAAGGTCCCCTGCACATGCGCAGCTTCCCCTCTCCCTTCGACATGCGCAGTCCCGGGCCGGGAGACCACAGAGCGGCTTCTCGCTTTGGCCGGAGCCGTCAGCCGGTTGCCTAGAAACCTTCAAGGCGCAATTCTCCGCACTGACGATGGTGCGGAGAATAGCGTGGCTCGTAAATTTTTACGGCCACGCTAGTCTGACGCCCTCCCGCTATTCTCCCCCCTCCACGCCCGACTCCCGCCACGAATCGCTGCCCGCCGTTTTTTTACGGCGAGCAGCGATTCTCAGCCGGCCGATGGGCCGAAGTCCAAGCCCTTTACGGCCGTTTTTACGAACGGCAAACACACCTGGTCTGGCCGTTCGTAAAAACGGCCGTAAAGTTCGGATCTTGGCAACCATGGCACCGATTGGCACGGCAGTACCACGGCCGTGCCAAGGGTGCCATGGGCCCGCGATCGGTGGGCACCAATCACGGGCAGCAGGTCCGATTCCCGCGCACTTTGTCCTTCCGCCGCCCCGCTGTATCACTTCGCGAGGCGGCTGAGGGGCAACCCGGCCCGCGCATGCGCGGGTTTCACGCAAATGCGCGATGACGTCATCCGCGCATGCGCGGGTTGGAGTCTTCCAATCCACGCATGCGCGGCTGACGTCATATGACGCGTCAGCCGGCGCTAACTCCGGCAAGCGGGCTTAACGAAATTCGTTAAGCCCGCGATGCCGGAGTTCACGGCCGCGGCATACTAGCCCCGACCGGGGACCAGAATCGGTTCCCGGTCTGGGGGGGGGAGGGGGAGGCTGGTGTCAAACCCGCCCGTTTTTGACGCCAGCCTTACGATTTCTCCCTGTTTGGGAGAATCGCGCCCGTCTGAAGAAGGTGAGCGGGGCTCCCGTGTCTACGCCGAGGCTGCGCACTGGAACCTGCTGACGTCACCACGAAGCAGGGTGATTCCTATTGGCTGATTCCGGCAGGGCTGAGACGTCACCATGACCCAGATGGGCTTCTTCCACTCTCTGCCCAGCAAAGTTGCTGCTCCTCTGTCTGTGAGTGAAGATTGAGCTTCACACAGACTGAAACTTCCTCCTGTCTCCAACATCTGTGAGGAAAACATTTTCTCCCCCCCCCCCCCCTTTCCATTTATTTTCTCATTCTGGCAGTTGTTGAGTTGCAGGGAGATTTTGCTGTATCTTAACCACCTGAAGCAACCCTATCCATTAAACATGTTTTAATCCAGTAATGTAGACATACATCTGTCTGGCAGCCTGCAGGTAGATTTTCAGGTCTCTGTGTCCAGGACAGGAAGCAGTGAGCAGGGATCTGTCAGTCAGCCTGAATCAGCACCTTCAGGAGAATTGGGAGGGTGAATATTAGATACAGCAGAGTGAGAATGGAGGGAGAGTGTGTGGGATGGAGATTTACACCTTTTGGGGAATGAGAGAGGAAAGAATTATATTTACAAATTAGAATTGTCTTTCTTGAATTTCTATCCTGTATTGACAGTGACGACTTTCTGTAAATTTCCTTTACAAGATATTAGAAGGTGAGGATTTACAGACAGAAATCTAAAACCAAATGTCACTCACATCAGAATCTGACAGGTTGATTGAACCTTATCAATCTTTAAATCTAGAGGGGAAAATCTGTTCTGCCTTCTTCAAAAGGATTTAGACATCAATGTGACTGCAAAAGCACTGAGACACACACACCTGAATGAGTGTTCCAGTGCACTGACTGTGGAAAGAGCTTTAGCCAGCTACACAGCTGGAAAATACACCCCATCATTCATAGCGGTGAGAGATCATGCCCGTGTTCTGTGTGAGAGGTCAACTGATCATCTAACCTGGAGAGACAAGGACAGCCGCACCATGGAGAAATCGTGGCAATGTAGAGACTGTGGGAAAGGATTTTGGTTCAAATCTGCACTGGAAACTCATCGACACAGTCACAACAGGGCGAGACCATTCAGCTGCTGTGTGTGTGGGAAGGGATTCAGTGATTCATCCAACCTGTGGACATGGCACCGAGTTCACACTGGGGAGAGGCCATTCACCTGCTCTGACTGTGGGAAGGGATTCACTCAGTTACCCAATCTACGGACACACCAGTGAATACACATTGGAGAGAGGCCGTTCACCTGCTCTGACTGTGGGAAGGGATTCAATACTTTATCCCAACTGAGGATACACCAACGGGTTCTCACTGGGGAGAGGCTGTTCACCTGCTCTGTGTGTGGGCAACGATTTGCTCAGTTACCCAGTCTGCTGAGACACAATGTCACTCACAGCAAAGAGCGACTCTTTAAATGCTCTGACTGTGGGAGCAGCTTCAAAGATTCCCAGGAACTGATGGCTCACAAGTGCATTCACACTGAAGAGAGACCATAAAGCTGCTCTCGCTGCATAAAAAGATTTAAAACGTCATCCACCTTGCAGACACATCAGCGAATTCACACTGGGGAAAGACCGTTCGCCTCCTCTCAGTGTGAGAAAGGATTCAGTACTTCATCCCATCTGATGAAACACCAGCGAGTTCACAATGGGGAGAGGCCGTTCACCTGCTCTGTGTGTGGGAAGGGATTAGACCATAAGACCATAAGACATAGGAGCGGAAGTAAGGCCATTCGGCCCATCGAGTCCACTCCACCATTCAATCATGGTTGATTTCAACTCCATTTACCCGCTCTCTCCCCATAGCCCTTAATTCCTCGAGAAATCAAGAATTTATCAATTTCTGTCTTAAAGACACTCAATGTCCCGGCCTCCACCGCCCTCTGTGGCAATGAATTCCACAGACCTACCACTCTCTGGCTGAAGAAATTTCTCCTCATCTCTGTTCTAAAGTGACTCCCTTTTATTCTAAGGCTGTGCCCCCTCGTCCTAGTCTCCCCTGCTAATGGAAACAACTTCCCTACGTCCATCCTATCCAAGCCATTCATTATCTTGTAAGTTTCTATTAGATCTCCCCTCAACCTCCTAAACTCCAATGAATATAATCCCACGATCCTCAGACGTTCATCGTATGTTAGGCCTACCATTCCTGGGATCATCCGTGTGAATCTCCGCTGGACCCTCTCCAGTGCCAGTATGTCCTTCCTGAGGTGTGGGGCCCAAAATTGCTCACAGTATTCTAAATGGGGCCTAACTAGTGCTTTATAAAGCCTCAGAAGTACATCCCTGCTTTTATATTCCAAGCCTCTTGCGATAAATGACAACATTACATTTGCTTTCTTAATTACGGACTCAACCTGCAAGTTTACCTTTAGAGAATCCTGGACTAGGACTCCCAAGTCCCTTTGCACTTTAGCATTATGAATTTTGTCACCGTTTAGAAAATAGTCCATGCCTCTATTCTTTTTTCCAAAGTGCAAGACCTCGCACTTGTCCACGTTGAATTTCATCAGCCACTTCTTGGACCATTCTCCTAAACTGTCTAAATCTTTCTGCAGCCTCCCCACCTCCTCAATACTACCTGCCCCTCCACCTATCTTTGTATCATCGGCAAACTTGGCCAGAATGCCCCCAGTCCCGTCATCTAGATCGTTAATATATAAAGAGAACAGCTGTGGCCCCAACACTGAACCCTGCGGGACACCACTTGTCACCGGTTGCCAATCCGAAAAATAACCTTTTATCCCAACTCTCTGCCTTCTGTCTGACAGCCAATCGTCAATCCATGTTAGTACCTTGCCTCGAATACCATGGGCCCTTATTTTACTCAGCAGTCTCCCGTGAGGCACCTTGTCAAAGGCCTTTTGGAAGTCAAGATAGATAACATCCATTGGCTCTCCTTGGTCTAACCTATTTGTTATCTCTTCAAAGAACTCTAACAGGTTTGTCAGGCACGACCTCCCCTTACTAAATCCATGCTGACTTGTCCTAATCCGACCCTGCACTTCCAAGAATTTAGAAATCTCATCCTTAATGATGGATTCTAGAATTTTGCCAACAACCGAGGTTAGGCTAATTGGCCTATAATTTTCCATCTTTTTTCTTGTTCCCTTCTTGAACAGGGGGGTTACAACAGCGATTTCCCAATCCTCTGGGACTTTCCCTGATTCCAGTGACTTTTGAAAGATCATAACTAACGCCTCCACTATTTCTTCAGCTATCTCCTTTAGAACTCTAGGATGTAGCCCATCTGGGCCCGGAGATTTATCAATTTTCAGACCTTTTAGTTTCTCTAGCACCTTCTCCTTTGTGATGGCAACCATATTCAACTCTGCCCCCTGACTTTCCTGAATTGTTGGGATATTACTCATGTCTTCTACTGTGAAGACGGACGCAAAGTACTTATTAAGTTCCTCAGCTATTTCCTTGGCTCCCATCACTAGATTACCAGCGTCATTTTGGAGCGGCCCAATGTCTACTTTTGCCTCCCGTTTGTTTTTAATGTATTTAAAGAAACTTTTACTATCATTCCTAATGTTACTGGCTAGCCTACCTTCATATTTGATCCTCTCCTTCCTTATTTCTCTCTTTGTTATCCTCTGTTTGTTTTTGTAGCCTTCCCAATCTTCTGACTTCCCACTACTCTTTGCCACATTATAGGCTCTCTCTTTTGCCTTGATGCATTCCCTGACTTCCTTTGTCAGCCATGGCTGCCTAATCCTCCCTCTGATAACCTTTCTTTTCTTTGGGATGAACCTCTGCACTGTGTCCTCAATTACTCCCAGAAACTCCTGCCATTGCTGTTCTACTGTCTTTCCCACTAGGCTCTGCTTCCAGTCGATTTTCGTCAGTTCCTCCCTCATGCGCCTGTAATTACCTTTATTTAACTGTAAAACCTTTACATCTGATTCTACCTTCCTTCTTTCAAATTGCAGACTGAATTCTACCATATTATGATCACTGCTTCCTAAGTGTTCCCTTACTTTAAGATCTTTTATCAATTCTGGCTCATTACATAACACTAAGTCCAGAATAGCCTGTTCCCTCGTGGGCTCCATCACAAGCTGTTCCAAAAAGCCATCCTGTAAACATTCAATGAATTCCCTTTCTTTGGGTCCACTGGTAACATTATTTACCCAGTCCACCTGCATATTGAAGTCCCCCATGATCACTGTGACCTTGCCTTTCTGACATGCCCTTTCTATTTCGTGGTGCATTTTGTGCCCCTGGTCCTGACCACTGTCAGGAGGCCTGTACATAACTCCCATTATGGTTTTTTTGCCTTTGTGGTTCCTCAACTCTACCCACACAGACTCCACATCGTCTGACCCTATGTCGTTTAGTGCTATTGATTTAATTTCATTTCTAATTAACAAGGCAACCCCGCCCCCTCTACCCACCTCTCTGTCTTTTCGATAGGTTGTAAATCCCTGGATGTTTAACTGCCAGTCCTGAACCCCCTGAATTCACTCAGTTATCCAGCCTGCTGAGACACAATGTCACTCACACCAATGAGAGACCCTTTAAATACTCTGACTGTGGGAGTGGCTTCAGAAATGTCACAGAATTTTTTTTTAACAAACAATTTTATTGAGGTAGTTTTTTGACATTGTAAACAGTTACAAACATCAACAGAAAGAAAGCAAAAAAGGCAAAAATGTGCAAACATCCACGTACATTCAATACTTCAGTCGTAACATACTGCACAAGCCCGCTCCTCCTCCTCTCCACCCCCCCCCCCCCCCCCCGCCCCCCCCCCCTGCTGACGCTCACTCTCCCGCAATGAATGGTTGCCACCTTCAGGCGAACCCCTGCACAGATCCCCTCAAGGCGAACTTAAATTTTTCCATACCCAGGAAACATGACATGTCCGTAAGCCACAACTCAGTCTTCGGGGGCTTTGAGTCCCTCCATGCCAGCAGTATTCGCCGCCGGGCTATCAGGGAAGCAAAGGCCAAAACATCAGCCTCTTTCTCCCCCTGGACTCCCGGGTCTTCCGAAACCCCAAAAATTGCCACCCCTGGACCCATCGCCACCCTTGTTTTTAGCACCTGGGACATGACCCCCGCAAATCCCTCCCAGTACCCCCTAAGTATCGGCATGCCCAAAACATGTGTACGTGGTTCGCTGGTCCTCCTGCGCACCTAGCGCATTTGTCCTCTACCCCAAAGAATTTGCCCATCCGAGCCACCGTCATGTGGGCCCGGTGAACGACCTTAAATTGAATCAGGCCGAGCCTGGCACATGTTGCAGTCGAGTTTACCCTACTCAGGGCCTCTGCCCACAGCCCGTCCTCCATTTGCCCGCCTAGCTCCTCCTCCCATTTGAGTTTCAGTTCCTCCGTCAGGGACCCTTCCTCCCTCATGAGCACCTTATAAATATCATAGACTCTACCCTCCCCTTCTTCCCCCCTAGAGACTATTCTGTCTAGGATCCCCATTGGCGGGAGGCGTGGGAAAGATAGGACCTGTCTACGAACAAAGTCCCGCAACTGTAGGTAGCTAAAATAATTTCCCCTTACCAGACCAAATTTCTCCTCCAAGCTCCTCAAACTCGCAAAGCTCCCTTCCAGGAACATATCTCCCACCCCCGTCTGCCGCCATGCTCGGAACCCCCCCATCCATACTGCCGGGGGCAAACCAATGGTTGTCGCAGATTGGCGCCCAGACAGACGCCCCCATTTCCCTTACATGCCTCCTCCACTGGCCCCATATCCGCAGGGTCGAGAAGTGTTACAGATTTGATGATTCACCAACGCATTCACACTGAGGAGAGACAATACAGCTGCTCTCACTACGCAAAGCGGTTTAGAACCTCATCCACATTGCGGATACACCAGCGAGTTCACACCGGGGAGAGACCATTCACCTGCACTGTGTGTGGGTAGCGATTCACTCATTTATTATTGGGGGCCTCACGGTAGCATGGTGGTTAGCATCAATGCTTCACAGCTCCAGGGTCCCAGGTTCGATTCCCGGCTGGGTCACTGTCTGTGTGGAGTCTGCACGTCCTCCCCGTGTGTGCGTGGGTTTCCTCCGGGTGCTCCGGTTTCCTCCCACAGTCCAAAGATGTGCAGGTTAGGTGGGTTGGCCATGCTAAATTGCCCATAGTGTAAGGTTAATGGGGGGGATTGTTGGGTTACGGGTATACGGGTTACGTGGGTTTAAGTAGGGTGATCATTGTTTGGCACAACATCGAGGGCCGAAGGGCCTGTTCTGTGCTGTACTGTTCTATGTTCTATCCAGCCTGCTGAGACACTTTGTCAATGAGAGACCCTTTAAATGCTCTGATTGCAGGAGCGCTTTCAAATGCTCTCGGGATCTGATGTTCCACCAGCGCATTCACACTGAGGAGAGACCGTTCAACTGCTCTCACTGCACAAAGAGGTTGAGAACGACATCTACCCTGTGGACACACCAGCGAGTTCACATCGGAGAAGGGCCATTCATCTGCTCAGTGTGTGGGAAGGGCTTCACTCAGTACTCCTGTCTGCTGACACACCAGCGAGTTCACACTGGGGAGAGGCCATTCACCTGCTCCATATGTGGGAAGGGATCCAGTAATTCATCCAGCTTGCGGAGACACCAGCGAGTTCACGAGTGATGACAAGGGTTGGATTCTGCTGTTATTGCTGTTGTTAATCACATCCAGGACTGAACCATGTTCATTCTGACACTTGGTGAAGTGGGAGGGTCGGAGGGTTTCTCTCTGCTGGACTGGCCGGTCTGGGCTGGTGCTCTTTGTGCCTGGGACAGCATATTTCCACACAAATAATACACAAAAGCTGGTGAAGAATATTTATTTTATCCTGATAGTAAATAGTGCTTTCCCCCACTACAGGTAGATCTCAAGTTGAAAAAAAACCCTGGGAAAATGCAGCAGGTCTGGCAGCATCTGAGGAGAGAGAAACAGAGGGCGCGATTCTCCCAAAACGGGAGAAATCATAAAGCTGGCGTAAAACCCGGGCGGGTTTTACGGCAGCGCGCCCCTTCCCGACCGGGAACCGATTCTGGTCCCCGGTCGGGGCTAGCAGCCCGACGCCGTAGGCTCCGGCAAGACGGACTTAACGAAAATCGTTAAGCCCGCTTGCCGGAGTTAGCGCCGGCTGACGCGTCATTTGACGTCAGCCGCGCATGCGCAGTTTGGAAGACTCCAACCCGCGCATGCGCGGGTGACGTCATCGCGTTTTTGCGCGAAACCCGCGCATGCGCGGGCCGGGATGCCCCTCAGCCGCCCCGCTAATGGATACTGCGGGGCGGCGGAAGGACAAGTAGTGCGCGGGCATCGGGCCCGCTGCCCGCGATCGGTGCCCACCGATCGCGGGCCCATGGCACCCTTGGCACGGCCGTGGTACGGCCATGCCAATCGGTGCCATGGTTATTAATAGCGAGTTTGTGACGCCGTTTTTACGAACGGCAAGACCAGGTGTGTTTGCCGTTCGTAAAAACGGCGGAAAGGGCTGGGACTTCGGCCCATCTAACAGCTGAGAATCGCTGCCGGCCGTAAAAAAACGGCGGCAGCGATTCGGGTCGGGACTTCGGCGGGGGGGGGGGGGGGGGGGGGGGAGAATAGCGGGAGGGCGGCAAAAATGTCGGGAAGGCCCTCCCGCTATTCTCCCACCCGTCGTGGGGGGTGGAGAATTTCGCCCAGAGTTTTTTTTTTTGCACTTTGAAAATCTTTTTATTGGCTTTTCTCATATTTATAAAAGGTTACTTATGTACATTACATTTTTCTTGCCCGCGCTAATTTGCTTTATTTTACAGAGAGGTTTTGTCCTTCACTTGACTAACTGTCCGTACATTTTGCTGCCCTCTGGATCGGTCTATGATATCCCCCCTTCCTCCTCCCCCCACCCCTCCCCATTGGCTTCACACACACACACACAAACACACTCACACACACACACTCACACACACTCACACACGCACGCGCACACACACACACACACACTCACACACACACACACACTCACACTCACACACACACACACACACTCACACTCACTCACTCACACACACACCCCATCCGGGTTGTGCAGTCCTTTGGTTCTTCATCTTTTTTCCCCGGCTTACTCCTCGTTGTTGGCCTCGAACAGGTTTTGGAACAGGCCGACAAACTGCCCCCCAAGTATCTAGGAAGCCTTCCTCCGACCCTCGGGTGGCGTACTTAATCTTCTCCAGGTGGAGAAATTTCCGAGAGGTCAGCGAGCCAGTCTGCAGCTTTGGGTGGTGCTGCCGATCGCCAGCCGAGCAGGAATCTCCGGCTTGCGATTAGGGAAGTGAAAGCGAGGGCGTCGGCCCCCTTCCCCATGTGTAGCTCTGGCTGCTCCGAGACCCCAAAGATTGCCACTATTGGGCATGGCTTCATCCTCATCCCCACAACCGTGACATTGCCTCAGAGAACACATTTGGGCAACACGGTAGCATGGTGGTTAGCATAAATGCTTCACAGCTCCAGGGTCCCAGGTTCGATTCCCGGCTGGGTCACTGTCTGTGTGGAGTCTGCACGTCCTCCCCGTGTGTGCGTGGGTTTCCTCCGGGTGCTCCGGTTTCCTCCCACAGTCCAAAGATGTGCGGGTTAGGTGGATTGGCCATGCTAAATTGCCCGTAGTGTCCTAAAAAGTAAGGTTAAGGGTGGGGGGGGGGTGTTTTTGGGTTACGGGTATAGGGTGGATACGTGGGTTTGAGTAGGGTGATCATGGCTCGGCACAACATCGAGGGCCGAAGGGCCTGTTCTGTGCTGTACTGTTCTATGTTCTATGTTCTAGAAGGGACAAGCCCAAAACATGTGGGTGTGGTTGGCCGGGCCCCTCTGGCACCGCTCACATTTGTCCTCTACCTCCGGGCAGAACCTGCTCATTCGGGTTCTGGTCAGGTGCGCTCTGTGCACCACTTTGAGCTGCATTAGGCTGAGCCTTGTGCAGGAGGAGGTGGAGCTCACCCTGTGATGAATCATCAATTGAACGCGAGACGAGTTGCTGTACAAAAGTTAGGCTTTAATAAGCTAGATGTTAGCCCTGCGGTCGACTACAGTAAATGGACGACCGCCGGGTGTACTGGGTATTTATACCACGCCCTGGAGGCGGGGTTAACTCAGCCTCTCGACCAATCGGGGAGCCGTCACATGACTGGTCACAACCAATCGGTCGAGAGGCACATGACCGACCAGGGCCAATGGTAAGCCGGTGTTCTGCACCAATGGCAGGCAGTTATGTTAATCATACCACCACACCCTGCTCAGTGCTTCGCTCCAGAGTCCCCATCCCACCTCTGTCCCCAGTTCATCCTCCCATTTTTGTCTGGTCCTGTCCAGTGGTGTTCGGTCTCTGTCCAGTAGCTGTCCATATATTTTCCCACATAGCGCCCCCTTCTCGCTGCTTGTGCCTATCAGGCCCTCTAGTAGTGTGTTTTCTGGGGCCCCGGAGTACCCTACTGTCTCTTTGCGGAGGGAGTGCTTTATTTGGAGGTGTCTTAATTCCACTTCCTTGTCAGTTCTTTCAGTGTCGCCAGTCTGTGCCCTGCGTAGAAGTCCCAGACCGTCTGTGTGCCCCCGTCCCGCCTCCATCTATTGAAGGTGGTATCTCGCATGGCTGGGGGGAATCTGTGATTGCCGCAGATGAGGGCCATGGGGGCCATTTTAGTTATCCTGAAGCGCTGTGTCGACTGGGTCCACGTTCCCAGCGTGGCCGCTACCACTGGGCTTGTTGTGTACCTTGTTGAGGAGGATGGGAGTGCTGCTGTGGCCAGGGCCCGGAGGGTCGTTCCTTTACAGAATGCCTCTTCCATTTGTACCCAATCTGTGTCAGGTTCTTGTACACATCCCCTCACGTTTTCTGCCGTTGCTGCCTTGAGGATGAAGATCGGGATGGATCTAAACAGGAAGAGGAACCTTGGCAGTACATTCATCTTGATCGTCTGCACTCTTCCCGCCAGGGAGAGTGGGAGTGAGCCCCACCGTTGAAGGTCTTTTCTTACTTCCTCCACCAGGCTGGTCAGGTTCCACTTGGGGATCTGTGTCCAGTCTCTGGCTATCTGGATCCCCAGGTAGCGGAATCTGTTCTGGGCCGTTTTGAACGGGAGCCCCTCCAGCTCTGTCCCTCCACCTTTTGGGTACACTGGGAATGTCTCACTTTTGCCCAGGTTAGGTTTGTAGCCCGAGAAGGTTCCAAACTCTTTCAGTATTTGCAGTATTGCCTTCAGTCCCTCCTGTGGCTTTGAGACCTTGAGTAGCAGGTCATCTGCATAGAGTGAGACTCTATGCTCTCTGTCTCCTCTCTGGATTCCCTTCCAGCTTTTTGCATCCGGCAGGGCTATCGCCAGGGGTTCGATCGCTAGCGCAAACAAGAGTGGGGATGGGGGCAGCCCTGTCTTGTTCCTCTCTGTAGCTGGAAGTATTCAGAGCTGGGGGTGTTAGTTTGGATGCTCGCTTTGGGAGCATTGTACAGGAGTCTCTCCAGGCGGTGAATCCCGTTCCTAACCCAAACCGTTCCAGTACCTCGAGGAGGTATCTCCATTCGACTCTGTCGAAGGCCTTTTCTGCGTCCAGGGAGACGATCACCTGTAGTGTTCTCTCCCCGGAGGGGATCATTATTACATTCAGCAGGCTCCTATGTTCGCTGTGAGCTGCCTACCCTTTGACAAAGCCCGTTTGGTCCTCTGCAACCACCTCTGGTACACAGCCCTCCAGCCTTTTGGCCAGGACCTTTGCGAGTATTTTCACATCCACGTTCAGCAGTGAAATGGGTCTGTATGATCCACATTCCGTCAGGTCTTTATCTTTTTTGGGTATAAGTGAAATTGTGGCCTGTGCTGGCATGGGGGGCAGGGTGCCCCTTGCCAGTGAGTCCGCGAACATGTCCCTTAGGTGTGGGGCCAGAACTGGTGCAAATTTTTTGTAGATGTCCGCCAGGAACCCATCGGATCCCGGTGCCTTCCCCGCCTGCATGGAGCTGATGCTCTCCATGATTTCCCCCAGGTCTATTGGTGCTTCCACCTCCCCCCGTCTGTCTTCTCCCACCACTGGTAGTTCCAGTCTGTCTAGGAACTGTTTCAGCCCCACGCCCCCCGTCGGGGGGGGGCTCGGATGTGTACAGTCCCCGGTAGAAGGTCTCGAATGCCCGATTGACCTCCTTTGGCTCTGTTACCAGTCTGCCTCTGCTATCCTTAACCTGCGCTATTTCCCTCGTGGCTGCCTGCTTCCTCAGCTGGTGAGCCAGTAGGCAGCCAGCCTTGACTCCGTGTTCGTGGAAGGCCCCCTGTATCTGGCGGAGTTGGTACACTGCTTTCCCAGTGGATAACAGGTTAAAGTCCATTTGCAGCATTTTCCTCTCCGCCAGCGGCCCTACGGTCGGGGCCTCGGAGTATTTTCTATCGACTTCCAGAATGGAGTCCACTAGCTGTTGCCTGTCCACCCTCTCTTCCCTACCTCTGCTTGCTTTGTCGGCTGTGATCTCCCCTCTGATCACGGCCTTCAGTGCCTCCCAAAACGTGGAGGGTGAGACCTCCCCGTTTTGGTTGTTACTAACATAGTCGCCTATGGCCCACAATGTTTTGTGACAGAAGGCCTTGTCGACCAGGAGGTCCGTGGCCAGCCTCCATGTGGGGCGCCGGGCCCAGCCTGTCTCCAACCTCACATCCATGTAATGTGGAGCATGGTCGGAGATAACGATCACGGAGTAGTCAGTTCCCGTGATCCCTGGGAGCACCGATTTCCCCACTGCAAAGAAGTCCATACGGGTGTATACCTTGTGCACCTGCGAAAAGAACGAGAACTCCTTTTCTCCCGGGTGCAGGAACCTCCATGGGTCCACCGTCCCCATCTGTTCCATGAAGGCCCCCAGCTCCCTAGCCATGCCAGACTTTTCCCCCGTTCTGGGGTTTGGAGATGTTGGAACCAACAATTCTACGGACACGTGCTTGTAGGATTAGAATAGCGGTTTTAATATACTTACAACAGAGCCAGCATGTTAGCTGTTGAACTTTCGGTGAACTGGCCGGCTGACCCTGTGGCACTGATCTTTATACAGCAGCTCCCGGGGGAGAGCCCTGGGCGGAGACAAGGGAGGAGCCCCATACAACTCTCAAGCATTCCCAGAGCTACTCCCCCTGGAGGTCAGATAGTGCAACTGCACTTACAATATAGACACATGTATATACAGATTATAATCCGGTGTGAATCACATTCACCACAGGAGAGAAACAGAGTTAAAGTTTCACGTCCAAAGTAACTCGACTTCAGAACTAGAGAGAGGGAGAAATGTGATGGGTTTGATGCTGGTGAGAAAGGGGGGAGGGTCAGACAGAACAAAAGGGAAAGTCAGGGATTGGTTAGAGGGTGGATGAGATTAAATGACAAAAATGTCCTGGAAAAGGCAAAGGGAGAGGTAATGGTTGTAGTAAAGAAACAAAGCATTGGTCCAGAGTAAGTGTTAATGGCAGAATAAAGGACAGCTCTGTCTGGAAGCAAAAAACATGAAAACAAGATGCAGACTGGAACTCGGCAAAAAACAAATCAAAATGGAGGAGAGAGTTCAGGCTGTGAAGTTGTTGATCTCAATGTTGAGCCCAGAAGGCTGTAAAGTGCCTCATGGGAAGATAAGGGGCTATTTGTCCAGCTTGTGTTGGGCTTCTCCGGAACATTGCAGCAGGCCGAGGACAGGAATGTGAGCCTGAGAGCAAGGTGGTGAATTCTAATGGCAGCAAGCGGAAGGTCAGGGTCAGGCTTGTGGACTGAGCGGAGGTGTTCCACAAAGAGGGCAGGGAACAGGCTACAGATGAATTAAAGAGAAACCATTTGGGTCCAGAACATTGTGAACATCCTTTTAGTCTGGTTGTCTTTGATCCTCAAGTCATTTTCTGTTTTTTTTTAAACCGCGTTCTGTGTCATTAATAAACTTCTATCAGTAAAAATATTCTATTTTTCTGGACTTTTCGTGATTAGATTGATGCACTTTAGGGAAAGTGGGTGAGAGGGGTTGAAAGGATCTTTAACAGAAAGTGACTCCCTCTGAGGTAATTGGCAAAGGAGCCAGAGGGGGAGATGAGATTTTATTTTATTTGTGACGCAGAGATGTTGGAAAAAAGGGGCTCAGGGAGCCAATTAACTCTTTATCATCTTCTCCAAAACACTAAAATGAATCACAGTGATGACCCTTGTTGGTGACATTTGTTAGATCCTATTCAGTATATATAAGAGCTGGGAAACTGTAGTAATCCACGGGAGGCAGGAGTTCCGTCACCACACCAATATTTATTTACAATAACGATATTACAGGAGCAGCTACAAACAGTGCTGCTAGCAGTCCAGTCAACTTAAGACTCGCTCACAAAGCCTACACAGGTGATTATATGGGCCCCCTCAATGAGCTATCATTGAGGGAGCTCATACTCCAATTGGCCAACCAATAAAGCCAATTGGAGTTCATTACAGAAACTATTGGAGAAAATTCTGAAAGACCGAATCACTCTCCACTTGGAGAGGCAAGATTTGATCAGCGATAGTCAGCATGACTTGTCAGAGGGAGGTTGAGCTTGACAAATTAGACGAAACTTTTCGAGGAGTGATTGGTTGTGTAGATGAGGGTAGTGGTGCAGTTGCTGTAGTTTATTTTCATAGATTTTTTCCATAGATTTTACAGTGCAGAAGGAGGCCATTCGGCCCATCGAGTCTGCACCGGCTCTTGGAAAGAGCACCCTACCCAAGGTCAACACCTCCACTCCGTAACCCAGTAACCCCACCCAACACTAAGGGCAATTTTGGTCACTAAGGGCAATTTATCATGGCCAATCCACCTAACCTGCACATCTTTGGACTGTGGGAGGAAACCGGAGCACCCGGAGGAAACCCACGCACACACGGCGAGGATGTGCAGACCCCGCACAGACAGTGACCCAAGCCGGGAATCGAACCTGGGGCCCTGGAGCTGTGAAGCGATTGTGCTATCCACAATGCTACCGTGCTGCCCCTTAGATGGATTGCAGCAAAGTTCTTGGCATGTCCCGTATGGGAGACTGAAGTTAAAAGCACATGAGTTCCAGGATAACGTGGCAAATAGGATCCAAAGATGTGCGGGTTGGGTGGGTGGATTGGCCATGCTAAATTGCCCTTAGTTTAAAAAAAAAGATTAAGTGGGGGTTACTGGGTTATGGGGATAGGGTAGATACCTGGGTTTGAGTAGGGTGCTCTTTGTGAGGGCCGGTGCAAACTCGATGGGCCGAATGGCCTCCTTCTGCACTGTAAATTCTATGAGGATCCCAAATTGGCTCAGTGATAGGAGACTGGGGGTTAGTGGTAGAAGAATGTTTGTGTGACTGGAGGTTGGTGTCCAGTAGTGTACCACAGAGATCTGTGCTGGCTCCCTTATTGTTTGTGATATATACATAGATGAGAATGTGGGGGGGGGGGGGGGGGGGGGGGGGTTAGTTTAGCTTAGAGTAGGGGGTTAATAAAGGTGGGACCTGTAAGGGAGGGAGACGGCTTTTTGCACTGTGTTTATAGACTCATGTACATCGTTTATTTTGTCGTTGTCAAACCAGAAATACCTTAAACCTCATTGAGGTCTACAAAATCATGAGAGGTATGGACAGGGTGGATAGCAAGAAGCTTTTTCCCAGAGTGGGGGACTCAATTACTAGGGGTCACGAGTTCAAGGTGAGAGGGGAAAAGTTTAAGGTATTTTTGGTTTATTAAAAAGAAATAGCGAATAAGAAGGTCCTGGGTTGCAGATGGGCAGATCAATGACAATTGGAATATAACCCCGAAAGGTGCGAGGTGATGCACTTTGGAAGGAGTAACAAGGTCAGAGGGTATCAAGATTTGATCAGCGATCTACAATAATCCCGCTTCCCAGCACATGGCCCATAGCCTTGAGTATTAGGACATTTCAAGTGCTCACCCACATACTTTGAAAGGTTGTGAGGTTTCCCGCCTCTACTATCCTCGGTCACATTTGTGGTTCATAGAACATAGAAAAATACAGGCCCTTCGGCCCACGATGTTGTGCCGAACTTTTGTCCCAGATTAGGAACAAATTAATCTACACCCCATTATTCTACCGTAATCCATGTACCTATCCAATAGCCGCTTGAAGGTCCCTAATGTTTCCCACTCAACTACTTCCACAGGCAGTGCATTCCATGCCCCCAGTAGTGCAAGAAAATTATGGCATAGTTATTGTGAAATCGTGGCTCACTCTAGAATTCAATATATATTTGTTCATGAAAAATAGAGATAGAACATAGAACAGTACAGCACAGAACAGGCCCTTCGGCCCTCGATGTTGTGCCGAGCATTGTCCGAAACCAAGATCAAGCTATCCCACTCCCTGTCATTCTGGTGAGCTCCATGTGGCTATCCAATAACCGCTTGAAAGTTCCTAAAGTGTCCGACTCCACTATCACAGCAGGCAGTCCATTCCACATCCTAACCACTCTCTGAGTAAAGAACCTACCTCGGACATCCCTCCTATATCTCCCACCTGAATCTTATAGTTATTCCCCCTTGTAACAGCTACATTCACCCGAGGAAATAGTCTCTGAATGTCCACTCTATCTATCCCCCTCATCATCTTATAAACCTCTATTAAGTCGCCTCTCATCCTCCTCTGCTCCAAAGAGAAAAGCCCTAGCTCCCTCAACCTTTCCTCATAAGACCTATCCTCCAAACCAGGCAGCATCCTAGTAAATCTCCTTTGCACCCTTTCCAATGCTTCCACATCCATCCTATAGTGAGGTGACCAGAACTGCACACAATACTCCAAATGTGGTCTCACCAGGGTCATGTACAGTTGCAGCATAACCCCACGGCTCTTAAACTTAAGCCCCCTCTTAATAAACGCTAACACACTATAGGCCTTCTTCACAGCTCCATCCACTTGAGTGGCAACCTTCTGAGATCTGAATAGATGATAGCAGAGATTGTCTAATTAAGAAATGATGTACATTTTAATGATATCTCATGTGCAGGGTATGTGGATTGACCACGCTAAATTGCCCCTTAATTGGAAAATCTAACACCGATTTGGGAAGTAGTGTTGGAGGAGCCTTGGGGAGTTGCTGCAGTGCATCTGGTACACATTGCTGCCATTGTGCGTTGGTGGTGAAGGGGATGAATATTTAAGGTGGTGGATGGAGTGCCATAAAGAAATGCACTGGAATAGCATAAATAATTCTTAACATACTTTGTAGGCTAGTTACTGATCAGCATCATTAGGTGTTTGTGTCAGCAAGTTCTTTAAAAGGGAGGAATGATTGTACTCTGCCCTCAATAGGTAATTTGTATGGCCGCATTTGTTCAAGTTCAGCCACATTTGGAATACTGCGTACAGTTCTGGTCACCATATTACCAAAAGGATGTGGAGGCTTTGGAGAAGGTGCAGAGGAGGTTCACCAGGTTGTTGCCTGGTATGGAGGGTGCTAGCTATGAAGAGAGGTTGAGTAGATTAGGATTATTTTCATTAGGAAGACGGAGGTTGAGGGGGGGACCTCATTGAGGTCTACAAAATCATGAGAGGAATGGACAGGGTGGATAGCAAGAAGCTTTTTCCCAGAGTGGAGGACTCAATTACTTGGGGTCACGGGTTCAAGGTGAGAGGGGAAAAGTTTAAGGGAGATGTGCGTGGAAAGTTCTTTACGCAGAGGGTGGTGGGTTCCTGGAACGCTTTGCCAGCGGAGGTGGTAGAGGCGGGCACGATAGCGTCATTTAAGATGTATCGAGACAGATACATGAATGGGCGGGGAACAGAGGGATACAGATCCTTAGAAAATAGGCGACAGTTTTAGATAGAGGATCTGGATCGGCGCAGGCTTGGAGGGCCGAAGGGCCTGTTCCTGTGCTGTAATTTTTCTTTGTTCTTGTTTGTTCAAGGAATGGCAGAATACTAGGATACTCAGAGGAACAGAGGGATCTTGGGGTGCTTGAAGGCGGTAGGACAGGTTAATAGAGTAGTTAAGAAGGCACATGGGCCACTTGCCTTTATCAGTCGTGGCATAGATTATAAGAGCAGGGAGATTATATTGCAGCTGTCCAAAACTTTGGTTAGGCCACAGCTGGAGTACATAGAACATAGAACAGTACAGCACAGAACAGGCCCTTCGGCCCTCAATGTTGTGCCGAGCCATGATCACCCTACTCAAACCCACGTATCCACCCTATACCCGTAGCCCAACAACCCCCCCCTTAACCTTACTTTTATTAGGCCACTACGGGCAATTTAGCATGGCCAATCCACCTAACCCGCACATCTTTGGACTGTGGGAGGAAACCGGAGCGCCCGGAGGAAACCCACGCACACACGGGGAGGACGTGCAGACTCCACACAGACAGTGACCCAGCCGGGAATCGAACCTGGGACCCTGGAGCTGTGAAGCATTTATGCTAACCACCATGCTACCGTGCTGCACAAAGTACTGCACAAAGTACTATGTGCAGTTCTGGTTGCCTGGGTTTAGGAAGGATGTAATTGCACTGGAGTGGGTGCAGAGGAGATTCACCAGGATGCTGCCTGGATGGAGCATTGGAGCTATGAAGAGAGGCTGGTAGGCTTGGTTGTTTTCACTGAAGCAGAGAAGACTGAGAGGGGACCTGATTGAGGTGAACAAGATTATGAGGGGCAGGAGGTTTAGAGGGGGTTTGAGGCAATACTTTATCACCCAGAGCATGGTGGGAGTCTGGAATGCACTGCCAAAGAGGCTAGAGCAGTAAGAAGTCTTACAATACCAGGTTAAAGTCCAACAGGTTTGTTTCGAATCACCTTGGGTGAGGAAGGAGCCGTGCTCCGAAAGCTCGTGTTTGAAACAAACCCGTTGGACTTGAACCTGGTGTTGTAAGGCTTCTTACTCTGCTCACCCCAGTCCAACGCCGGCATCATGAGAGGATAGTAGAGGCGAGAAACCTCACAACCCTCAAAGTATGTGGATGAGCACTTGAAATGGCATAATACTCAAGGCCATGTGCTGGGAAGCGGGATTAATGTAGATTTGAAGTAGTTTCTTGTCGATGCAGACTTGATGGGCCAAAGGGCCTTTTCTGCACTGTGACCGGATGACTATGACAGGCTAATGTCTGAGCAGTAATATCAAAAGGCAGCAGCATTCCCATTACACTCTGGGTAGAAGCACCATCTCCAGGTAAATGCTCCCTGCTCTGCCCCAGATGCCATGGTCCCAGTCAGTGGAATATGTAAAACCTCAACAAATCTCTGTGCTCAGGGAATCCCTTCTTATACTTTATTACATCACAAAGGCTATGGAGGCTGTGTTATGGGCCAGGGTTTAGAGAATCCCAAAGTGTATCATGGAGTTCACTGCAGGTGTGGTACAGCAGAAAATGGACCAGTGGTTTTTTAAAACAAAACAATGTTTATTCTATGAACTCAAGTTAACCTTTTTAAAACAGTGAATATCTTAGCAACCAGTAAATCAAATACACCCCCCCCCCCCCCCAAAGAATATAAGAACATAAGAACTAGTAGCAGGAGTAGGCCAGCTGGCCCCTCGAGCCTGCTCCGCCATTCAATTAGATCATGGCTGATCTTTTGTGGACTCAGCTCCACTTTCTGGCCCGAACACCATAATCCTTAATCCCTTTATTCTTCAAAAAACTATCTATCTTTACCTAAAAACATGTAATGAAGGAGCCTCAACTGCTTCACTGGGCAAGGAATTCCATAGATTCACAACCCTTTGGGTGAAGAAGTTCCTCCTAAACTCAGTCCTAAATCTACTTCCCCTTATTTTGAGGCTGTGTCCCCTAGTTCCTCTTTCACCCACCACTAAATATAACACTAAATAACCTGTATGCTGTCCTTTTAACATCCAAAAGACTTAACAAACCTTCAAACAGGAGCACATTAGATTTATATTCAATACTGAGACCTTTTTACAATTCTGAGTTCGCCAAATGATCCACAGATAGTCTTTTGATGGCAGAGTTCAACAGCAGTGCAGCTCACTTTTAACTTCAGATTCAGCTCACTGAAAAACACATACACCCAAGCTCTTTCTCAAACTGAAACTAAAAAGCAGAAGTGGAGCTCAGCTCCACCCACATGCTGACATCACTCCAGTAACATGAGCAGCTCCATTTCTTAAAGGTACATTTAGAACATAGAACATGGAACAGTACAGCACAGAACAGGCCCTTCGGCCTTCGATGTTGTGCCAAGCCATGATCACCCTACTCAAACCCACGTATCTACCCTATACCCGTAACCCAACAACCCCCCCCCCCAACCTTACTTTTTAGGACACTACGGGCAATTTAGCATGGCCAATCCACCTAACCCGCACATCTTTGGACTGTGGGAGGAAACCGGAGCGCCCGGAGGAAACCCACGCACACACGGGGAGAACGTGCAGACTCCGCAGTCAGTGACCCAGCCGGGAATCGAACCTGGGACCCTGGAGCTGTGAAGCATTTATGCTAACCACCATGCTACCGTTTCTTAGGCAGCACGGTGGCCTAGTGGTTAGCACAGCTGCCTCACGGCGCTGAGGTCCCAGGTCCGATCCCGGCTCTGGGTCACTGTCCGTGTGCAATTTGCACATTCTCCCCGTGTCTGCGTGGGTTTCGCCCCCACAACCCAAAGATGTGCAGGTTAGGTGGATTGGCCTCGATAAATTGCCCCCTTAATTGGAAAAAATAATTGGGTACTCTAAATTTATTTAAAAAAGAAGAAAAAAAAGGTACATTTCTTAAACACCCATTTCTTAAAGGGTACTCTCATATGACAACTGATTTAACCCAACCATTGCCGAGCTAACATTTGAACTGACCAATTACAAAACCAAATGGTGCAAAGGGACAAGAGAGTCAAGAGTCCCGAGAATGTGTTCAAGATCATTTTCTTCAGCTGTGTGTCTCTGCTCTCAACGGAAGGGCAGGTGCAGCAGCACCTGGTTCTGGGGAACGAGTTGGCCCAAGTGGATCAAATGTCTGTGGGAAAGCATTGAGTGGACAGTGACCATTGTGTCCTGAGGTTTAGGCTGGCCATGGAAAAGGACAAGGAGCAATCCAGAGGTAGAAGAATTAATCGAGGTGAAGCATCAACTTTGATGGGATGAGGATGCATCTAAGAGTTTGACTAAAATGTTGACGGAAAAGACGATGGCTGAACAATGGGGCCACCTTCAAAGAAAAGGTATTGCCCGCAGTGTCACGTTATATTCCCTTCAGAGGGAAGGGTCGGATAAATAAATCCAGAGTGCCCTGGATGATGAGAGAGGTAGAGGGGAAGATCAGAAGGCTGAATTGCGCATACGACACAAGTGTGGTAGAAAATACAATGAAGAATCATTGAATCTAAACGGACCAGAGAACAAATTAAACAACATAAGAAAAGCAAGGAGTGTGCATGAAAAGAGACTGGCAGCGAATATAAAGGGAATCCCAAGATTTTCTGTAAGTATATAAACAATAAAAAGTTGGTAAATGGAGGAGTGGGACCGATTTTCACAGTGACTTCATTCCAGTGTTAATGTAAGCCTACTTGTGACAATAATACAGATAATTATTATTTTGAGGTACAAAAGGGGACTTGCAGATGGAAGCAGAATAGCGGAGATTTTAAATGAGTACTTTGCATCTCTCTTTACAAAGGAGGAAGATTCTACCCATCGAACGTAAGAGAGGAGGTAACTGGTACACTTGATGAATTTATAATTGAGAAGGAGGAGATGTTAGAAAGACCATATTTACTTACAATGGATAAGGTTCCAGCATGGGATGAGATGCATCTGAGGATACTGTGGGAAGTGAGTGGAAATTGCAGACACTAGTGATCATTCCAGTTTTCCCTCAGACACAGGGCTGCTGCCAGAGGACTGGAGAATTATGAATGTTACACCCTTGTTCAGAAAGGGATGGGAGGATAAAGCCGGCAACTACAGCCCAGTCAGTCTGACCTCAGTGGTAGGGACACTTCTGGAAACTATACTTTGATACAAAATCAGTAGTCACTTAGACAAATGCAGGGTAATTAAGGAAAGCCAGCCTGGATTCATTAGGAGAAAATTATGTTTAATTAACTTGCTGGAGTTTATGAGGCGGTAACAGAGAAGGCTGATAAGGGCAACACTATTGATGTGGTTTATACGGTTTCGCAAAAGATATTTGATACAAAAGCACACAACAGACTTGTGAGAAACATCTAGCTCATGGAATAGAAGGGAAAGTCGGCACTTGGATAAGAAATTGGCTGAATGACAGGAAACTAAGTAGTGATAAATGGTTGTGATTCAGATTGGAGGAAGGTTTATGGGCAGCACGGTAGCACAGTGGGTAGCACTGTTGCTTCACAGCTCCAGGGTCCCAGGTTCGATTCCCGGCTTGGGTCACTGTCTGTGCGAAGTCTGCACGTTCTCCCTGTGTCTGCGTGGGTTTCCTCCAGGTGCTCCGGTTTCCTCTCACAAGTCCCCGAAAGACGTGCTGTTAGGTCATGTGGACATTCTGAATTTTCCCTCAGTGACCCGGACAGGCGCCGGAATGTGGCGACTAGGGGATTCTCACAGTAACTTCATTGCAGTGTTAATGTCAGCCTACTTGAGACAATAAAGATTATTATTATTATTATTAGTGGAGTTCCCCAAGGGACCCTTGCTCTTCCTGATATATATTCACGACCTAGACTGCGGTGTTCAGGGTAAAATTTCAAAATTTGCCGATGAAATGAAGATGAGAAACGTGGCCAACTGTGATGAGGATAGTCTTGAACCTCAAAGGGACATTGTCATGTTGGTGGATTGGGCAGACAAGTGGCGGATGAAGTTCAGTGCAGAGAAGTGTGGGGTGATTCATTTTGGCAGGAAGAATATGGAGAGACAGTATAAAATAACGGGAAAGGGCAGCATGGTGGTACAGTATATACAGAGATATATATTGTATTAAATGTATTAGGTATTGTAAGCATGAAGAATCTGGGTTAGTGTGTGCATACATCCATTGCAGCATTGTTTTAAAGTCCTGGTTCAAAATAGATACTTTGGTGACAGGTGCAATCAAAGCACAGTAAAAGAGAGGTCATCATTATTTAAACCATGCTTACGTTTACAAGTAAAGGACTAATGGGATTTTGTTATGATTTCTGGGGAGTAGATAATTAGCGACATTGGGTTTATACTTAAGTAATTAAATCATAGGTTTTGAGTGGGATAAATATATTGTAAGTAATGGGAGGAGGCAGGAGCTGAAGCAATCAGGCATTGAGCTTAATTTCTATTTTGCCTCTGAAGAGGACAGCAGTTTCTCAAAATGCTGGCAAGTTAAACAGTAGTGTGACAGAGACCAGATGTTTTCTGACTTGATTTCTCTCTCTCCAATCAGTCTTTTGAAAGGAACTATATTCAAGTGTACAGCAGGTAACCCTGAGTTTTCTGACTATTTAAAAGTGGATTGTGTCAATGTCTCCCTATTTTCATCCCGCGGTCCTTTTTTAAGAGGGTTAATAAAATCATTTTGGGCTTTGTGTGGGTGGGTAAGTCCCCGCGGGTGAAGAAGGTGATGCTCGAGAGGAATCGGGGGAGGGGGGCTTGCCCTGCCAAATTTCAGTAATTATTTTAAAAAATTAAAAAAATTTAGAGTACCCAATTAATTTTTTCCAATTAAGGGGCAATTTAGCATGGCCAATCCACCTATCCTGCACATCTTTGGGTTGTGGGGGCGAAACCTACGCAGACACGGGGAGAATGTGCAAACTCCACACGGACAGTGACCCGGGGCCGGGATCGAACCTGGGACCTCGGCGCCGTGAGGCAGCAGGGATAACCCACTGTGCACCGTGCTGCCCTAATTTCAGTCATTATTACTGGGCCGTTAACATAGCCACGATAAGGAAGTGGGTGATGGGGGCGGGGTCGGTTTGGGAGTGGAGGAGACAGCTTCCTGTAGGAGCACCAGCTTGGGAGCGTTGATGACGGCACCTCTGCCGTTCCCGCCGGCGAGGTACTCCACCAGCCCCCTGGTGGTGGCGGCCTTGAGGATCTGGGGTCAGTGGAGGAGGCACGTTGGAGCAGTGGGAGCATCGATCTGGTCCCCAATCTGTGACAATCACTGGTTCGCACCGGGGAGCATGGATGGGGGGGGTTTCGAGTATGGCGAAGGGCAGGAATTGAGAGGATGGGGGACCTGTTCTTAGAGAGGATCTTCCCTAGCTTGGGAGTGCTGGAGGAGACGTTTGGGCTGGCGAGGAGGAACAAATTTAGATATTTACAGGTGCTGGACTTTCTGCGCAGGCAGGTATCATCCTTCCCACTCCTGCCACTAAGGGGGATCTAGGATAGGGCAGTGTCTAGGGGATGGGTGGGAGAGGGGAGCGTCTCGGACATTTACAAAGAACTTATGGGGGCGGAGGAGACACAGACCGAGGAGCTGAAGTGTAAGTGGGAGGAGCTTGGGGGTGAGATGGAAGGTGGCTTATGGGCGGACGCGTTGAGCAGAGTCAACACGACCGCTACATGCGCAAGGCTCAGCTTGATCCAATTCAAGGTGGCCCACCGGGCCCACATGACGGTGGCCCAGATGAGCAGATTCTTTGGGGTGGAGGTCAGGTGTGTAAAATGTGCGGGAGGACCAGCAAACCATGTCCACGTGTTCTAGGCGTGTCCAAAACTTCGGGGATATTGGCAGGGGTTTGCAGACGTCATGTCCACGGTGTTAAAAACAAGGATGGCACCGAGTCCAGAGGTGGCAATTTTCGGGGTGTTGGAAGACTCGGGAATCCAGGAGGAGAAAGAGGCAGATGTTCTGGCCTTTGCTTCCCTGGTAGCCCGGAGACGGATACTGTTAGCTTGGAGGGACTCAAAGCCCCCGAAGTCGGAGACCTGGCTCACTGACATGGCGAGCTTTCTCGGCCTAGAGAAAGATTAAGTTCACCTTGAGAGGGTCACTGTTAGGGTTCACTCGGAGGTGGCAACTGTTCATCGACTTCTTCATGGAGAACTAATCGTCAGCGGGAGGGGGGGGTTAGGGTAGCGTAGATTAGGGGGTCGAATAGGCGGATCTTGGAGGAATGGGAGTCAGTGATTGCACTATGTTTATTGCTCTTTGTACATTGTTTTTTTACTGTTGCTGTTTGTAATGCCAAAAATACCTCATTAAAATTGTTTATTAAAAGTGGATTGTGACCCGAGGTGGGTTTTGCTTGATTTAAGATAAAAGTTAGGAGTTAGGGTTTCATTTTATTGTTAAGCATTGTTTAACTGATAATTATAAGCTATTTTCTTTTTTGATGTTAAAGTTAGTAATACTATTGTAATAATAAAGTTTGTTTTAATACGTCATATCCCTGTTTGTTCACGGAATCACTCCTGGATCAAGGTTTCCTTTTCTACAATTTCTACAATTTGTTACAAATTTTAAAAATATTGGGGTTTCTGTCTGGTATCCTAGCAACTGTTGGGCAGCACAGTGGTTAGCACTGTGGCTTCATAGCACCAGGGTCCCAGGTTCGATTCCCCGCTGGGTCACTGTCTGTGTGGAGTCTGCACGTTCTCCCCGTGTCTGTGTGGGTTTCCTCCGGGTGCTCCGGTTTCCTCCCACAGTCCAAAGATATGCAGGTTAGGTGGATTGGCCATGTTAAAATTGCCCTTAATGTCCAAAAAGGTTAGGAGGGGTTATTGGGTTACAGGGATTAGGTGGAAGTGAGGGCTTAAAGTCAGTGCAGACTCAATGGGCCGAATGGCCTCCTTCTGCACTGTATGTTCTGTGTTCTTGTCCGGGATTTTCATAAGACATTGGAGAGAGTACAGAGCAGATTGACAAGAATGATTCCACGAATAAAGAATTGTAACTATGAGGATAGATTGGAGAGATTGGTCTGTTTTAGGTGGCGGTAAAAGGCTGAGAGGAGACTGGATCGAGTTATTCAAGGTACTGGGGGGGTATGGACAGGGTAAATGATGATAAACTGGTCCCATTGATGTGAGCATCGGGAACTAAAGGAAATGATTCAAAATAATTGGCGAAAAGGATAAAAGTGAAAAGAGGGAATTTTTAAACAACCAGAGGGTGAAAAAACACGCTGAGAGGGTGGTGGAGGCAGCTTTGATCGAGATATTTGAAAGGGAATTGAATTGCTATTTGAAAAGAAAGAATGTGCAAGGTTACGGGGGTACGACAGGGGTGTGGGGCAGGATTGAGAAACTTGAGAAGGTGCAAGAAAGATTCATCGTAAGGTGAGCGTGTTTAAGTTACAGGAGAGACTGAGCAGACAGGATATTTTCTCTGGGGGAGAAAGGCTGAAGACCGACCTGATAGAGACTTTAACCGGTCCAATAGGATATATCATCACTTTTATATACAAATTCTGAACTGACAATTCTAGTTATCACAGAAAACCCTTCCTCTCAAACTATAAATCTCACACACTACCTCCTCCCTCTTGATTTTAACACCAATTCTCCTCCCCTGAAGCTGCTGACTCTGGGCTTCAGTTTCTCTCTCACCTGTTGCCCTCCCCAATGTGTCACCCAGGTGTCTGAATCTTTACACCTGAAGGTAACAAATTGTGTTGCTGAGGGGGACGTCACAATTCAATCCGGTGACCACCCACATGGGCTTTGTGACGTCACTGCGGCCCCATCCCAGTCCCAGGACGAGTAATGACAGCCACAGCAGCGTGGGTGGACAGCCTGAGACTGCGCATGTCCACGCTGCGCATGTGCTGGAAAAGGCGATTCCCATTGGCCAAGTGGTCCGCGCTCCTCGAGGTCAGATGGTCTTCCAGGATTCCGTCATATCCGTTGCCCATGTCTTCTGTCGGGCGGCAACCAATAGAAGGAATAGGGGGAACCGGATGGATTCTGGTCCTCCAGCCAATCAGCGCGCGGGCTTTGTGGGACTGAAGATTGAGCTTCACACAGACTGAAACCCCCTCCTGTCTGCAACATCTGTGAGTAAAACACTTTCTTTTTTCCCCTTTCCATTTCTTTTCTCATTCTCACCTTCAATTGGTCACTTGCACCAACTGAAGGGAAAGGAAGTGAATCCAGGGAGGGTGCAGACTCTGCAAAGCTTGGCCCAGGTCTCTCTCTCTTTTAAAGACATTGACACCCTTTGCTCCCTCAGCTTGACACATTTATTTGTCTGGCTAAAAGCAGGGATGTATTTCTGAGGCTGTAGAAAGCTCTGGTCAGACCCCATTTGGAGTATTGTGAGCAGTTTTGGGGCCCGTATCTCAGAAAGGATGTGTTGGCCTTGGAAAGGCTCCAGAGGAGGTTCACGAGAATGATCCCTGGAATGAAGAGATTGTCGTATGAGGAGCAGTTGAGGATTCTGGGTGTGTACTCGTTGGAGTTTAGACGGATCATAGAATGTGCAGTGCAGAAGGGGGCCATTTGGCCCATTGAGTCTGAACCGGCCCTTGGAAAGAGACCATACTTCAGCCCACGCCCCCACCTATACCCAATAACACTACCTAACCTTTTGGACACTAAAGGGCAATTTACTGTGGACAATCCACCTGACCTGCATATCTTTGGAATGTGGGAGGAAACCGGAGCACCTGAAGGAAACCCACAAAGACACGGGGAGAAAGTGTAAACTCCACACCGAGGCCGGAAGTGAACCCTGGAGCTGTGATGCAGCAGCGCTAACCGCTGTGCCACCCATAAAGGGGTTTTATTGAAATTTACAGGTTACTGAGAGGCCGAGGTAGATTGGACATGGAGAGGCTGTTTCCACTCGTAGGAAGGGCAGCATGGTAGCACAAGTGATTAGCCATGTGGCTTCACAACGCCAGGGTCCCAGATTCGATTCCCTGCTGGGTCACTGTCTGTGCGGAGTCTGTATGTTCTCCCCGTGTCTGCGTGGGTTTCCTCCGGGTGCTCCGGTTTCCTCCCACAGTCCAAAGATGTACAGGTTAGGTGGATTGGCCATGATAAATTGCCCTTCGTGACCAAAAAGGTTAGGAGGGGTTACGGGGATAGGGTGGAAGTGAGGGCTTAAGTGGGTCGGTGCAGACTTGATGGGTCGAATGGCCTCCTGCACTGTATGTTCTATGTCTATGTAAATCTATGAAAAACTAGAACCCGAGGGCACGGACTCAGACTGAACGGACCATCCTTTAAAACTGAGATGAGGAGGAATTTCTGCAGCAAGAGGGCGGTGAATCTGTGGAACTTTGCTACAGAACGCTGTGGAGGCCAAGAAACTGAGTGTCTTTAAGACAGCGATCGATACAGTGTTCATTAATAAGTGGATCAGGGGTTATGGGAAGAAGACGGGAAAATGAGGATAAGAAACATATCAGCCATGATTGAATGGCAGAGCAGACTCGATGGGCTGAATGGCCTAATTCTGCTCCTATGTCTTCTGGTCTCTTTCGTAATGTTTACAATTAAAGGACTGGTTTCCCCAGGAGATGGCTGGTATTAAAGCAGGCATCATAGGACAGAGACATGTCTAATGTTATTATCTGGTACATATTAGATATTTTATTTATGGTTTTGTAATAAAGTACATTTATTATTGTTTCCAGTTGTGTAATATTGTGCTGTAGCTACGTTATATATTTCCAGTCATCTCTTCCCTCAGAAGGTTGTCAATCTCTGGATTTCTCTTCCACAGGGACCAGTGGAGTCTGGGGGTCATTGAATATATTGAAGGATGAGTTGGACAGACTTCTGATTGAGAGGGGTTCGAGGGTTATGGGGAACCGGCAAGAGAATGGAGAGAAAGCTGAGATGAGGAGGGATTTCCTCACTCGAGGATGTGGTGAATCTTTGGAATTCTCCACCCCAGAGGACTGTGGAGCCTCAGTCATCAAATATTTTCAATACAGAGATTGATAGGTTCCCAGATATTGAAGATATCAAGGAATATGGGGGGATAGTGTGGTAAAATGGCGCTGAGGTAAATCGAACAATGATCCCATTGAATGGTTGAGCAGGTTTGATGGGCCGAATGGCTGGTTGCAGCTCAGTGTCCAGGACAGGAAGCAGTGAGCAGGGATCTGTCAATCAGCCTGAATCAGCACCTTCAGGAGAATTGGGAGGGTGAATATTAGATACAGCAGAGTGAGAATGGAGGGAGAGTCTGTGGGATGGAGAATCACAGCTTTGGGGGAATGAGAGAGGAAAGAATGTTTCAGAGAAGCTACAATTATTTGTTCTGAATTTCTATCCTGTACTGACAGTGATGACTTTTTAAAATTATTTTTACAGGATATCAGAAGAGGACGAATTACAGACAGAAATCTCAAACATCACATCTCTATCTGACCGAGTCAATCGATACCTTGGGACCTGAATATCATTGGACTTTGAATCTAGAAGGAGAAATGTTTGCCTCATCTGTCGGTTTCAACAGATTTTAAACGTCGTCGTGACTGGAAAAGCACCGAGACGCACACACCCGAGTGAGAGTGTTCCAGAGCACTGACTGTGGAAATCATTCTAACCAATTTCACAGCCTGAAAAAACATCACACCATTCACAGTGGGGAGAGATTGAACACGTGTTGTGTGTGTGTGTGTGGACGAGGCTTCAACTGATTGTCCGACATGGAGAGATACGAGGACACCCAAAACATGGAGAAACCGTGGAAATGTGCAGATTGTGGGAAGGGATACAGATGTCCATCTAAATTGGATGCTCATCGACGTATCCACACTGGGGAGAGGCCATTCACCTGCTCCCGTTGTGGGAAGGGATTTACTGTGTTATCCAGTTTGAAGTCACACCAGCGAATTGAAACTGGGAAGACACCGTTCACCTGTTCTGTGTGTGGGAAGGGATTCAGTCATTCATCTACCCTGCAGACACACCAGCTGGTTCACACTGGGGAGAGGCCGTTCACCTGCTCTGAGTGTGAGAAGGGATTCACCACTTTATCCAGCCTGAAGTCACACCAGCGACTTCACACTGGGGAGAGGCCGTTCACCTGCCCTCAGTGTGGGAAGGGATTCACTCAGTTATCCATACTGAAATCACACCAAAGGGTTCACTCCGGTGAGAAGCCATTCACCTGCTCTGAATGTGAGAAGAGATTCACTGAGTTATCCAACCTTCGGCGACACCAGCGAGTTCACACTGGGGAGAAACCATTCATCTGCTCTCAGTGCGGGAAGGGATTTCGTACTTCATCGCAACTGCTGAGACACCAACAAGTTCACAAGTGATTGCAGGGGTTGGAATCTGCTGTCAAATACCCCCAGGACTGCATTTTGCTCATCCTGACAGGTTGTCAATGGAGATGGTCGGAGTGAGCTTGAGGAACTGAAAGAGATTAGTATTTAGCGAAAATCAGTATTAGTATCACTGGATAAATTAATAGGATTGAAAGGTAATAAATCCCCAAAAGCTGATGTTAATAATCGCTTATTGTCGTGAGTAGGCTTCAATGAAGTTACTGTGAAAAGCCCCTAGTCGCCACATTCCGGCACCTGTTCGGGGAGGCCGGTACGGGATGTTGAAAGAGGAGGCTGTAGACTAATTGGCGACTAGGGGCTTTTCACAGTAACTTCATTGCAGTGTTAATCTAAGCCTACTTGTGACAAGGTTTTAATTTAAAAATATATATTATAGAGATAGTGGATACATTAGTGGTCATCAAATTCTGTAGATTCTGGAATGGTTCCTGCAGGTGGTAAATGTAACCCCATTATTTAAGGAGGGAGAGAGAAAACGGGGTACCACAGACCCATTAGCCTGACATCAGTAGGAGAGAAAATGCTACAATCTATTATAAAGGATGTGATAACATATGAATTAGGAGCAGGACTAGGCCCTTGGCCCCTCGAGCCTGCTCCACCATTCAGTAAGTTCCCGGCTGAACTGATTGTAACATCAACTCCACACAGGCCCCTTAGAAAATAAATCTGGGAGATAGTTATGGGGAACAAGGAAATGGCAGAGGAGTTAAACAGATATTGTGCATCAGTCTTTATGGTGGAAGTGACTTTGAACATCCCATTGTTATGGGCCAGGATTTAGAGAACCCCAAAGTGTATCATGGAGTTCACCTGACCCACAACTGTTAATAGATTGTGGCTATGGAGAGCACACAGGCCTACCTTACAGGTGCAACTGAGCGTGAAAGTCTTTTAAATTAAAACCATACTTATGAAACCAGTTCACACTTTATAAACCCATCTGAACAACTATCAACACCAATAAATCCCCCAAAGAATACAGTACTCTCTGAGTAACTCTGAGTTAATCTTTCCTTGCAACATCCATAAGACAAAAAGAACCCTTTTTACAGAAAGACATCAGGTTGAATGTCACTGCTGAGAACAGTTACCACTTTGAAATCACCAAATGAACATTCAGAAGCTTGCAGACATTCCGACACATCTTGCTGTGACTGCAGCTTCTCCAAATCTAAAAGGAAACTAAACACACCCTGTAGCTGCAAACCCAAAGTGAAAGTCAAAGCAGACAGACAGCCCAGCTCCACCCACACTCTGACATCACTGCAGCTATCTAATAAACACCCATTTCTTAAAGGTACCCCCACTACAGCTATTTGATAAACTCTCTTAAAGGTACTCTTGCATGACACCATTAATACTAAAGAATACAGGCAGAAATTAAATACCATTACTGGGAAATAGCATTAGACAAACTAATGGGGCTAAAGGCAGATAAATCCCCTGGACCTGTTGGCTTGCATCCACAGATCCTAAAAAAAAAATAACTACAGAGATAGTAGATGCATTGATTGTAATTTTCCAAAAATCCTTGGGTCTGGAGAAATACCTGAAGATTGGAGAACTGCCAATGTGACACTCCAATTCAAAAAGGGAGGGATGCAAAAAGTGGATAACTATTGTTGGAAACATTTTGGAATAAATTTTAAGGAAGTAAAACAGCATATTTAACAAAGAACAAAGAAAATTACAACACAGGAACAGGTCCTTCGGCCCTCCCAGCTTGCGCCGATCCAGATCCTTTATCTAAACCTGTTGCCTGTTTTCCAGGGATCTACTTCTCTCTGTTCCCACCCGTTCATATATCTGTCCAGATGCATCTTAAATGATGGTATAGTGCCCACCTCTACCACCTCCGCTGGCAAAGCGTTCCTGGCACCCACCACCCTCTGCGTAAAAAAAAATTTCCACGCACATCTCCCTTAACCTTTCCCCCTCTCACCTTGAAATCGTGACCCCTTGTAATTGACACCCCCACTCTTGGAAAAAGCTTGTTGCTATCCACCCAGTCCATACCTTTCATAATTTTGTAGACCTCAATCAGGTCCCCCCTCAACGTCCGTCTTTCCAACGAAAACAATCCTAATCTACTCAACCTTTCTTAATAGCTAGCACCCTCCATACCAGGTAACATCCTGGTGAACTTCCTCTGCACCCTCTCCAAAGCATCCACATCCTTCTGGTAATGTGGCGACCAGAACTACACGCAGTATTCCAAATATGGCCGAACCAAAGTCCTATACAACTGTAACATGACCTGCCGACTCTTGTACTCAATACCCCGACCGATGAAGGCAAGTATGCTGTATGCCTTCTTGACCACTCTATCCACCTGCGTTGCCACCTTCAGGGTACAATGGACCTGAACTCCCAGATCTCTCTGTACATCAATTTTCCCCAGGACACTTCCATTGACCATAGTCCGCTCTTGAATTTGATCTTCCAAAATGCATCACCTCGCATTTGCCTGGATTGAACTCCATCTGCTATTTCTCTGTCCTACTCTCCAATCTATCTATATTTTGCTGTATTCTCTGCCAGTCCTCCTCGCTATCTGCAACTCCACCAATCTTAGTATAATCTGCAAACTTGCTCATCAGACCACTTATACCTTCGTCCAGATCATTTATGTATATCACAAACAACAGTGGTCCGAGCACGGATCCCTGTGGAACACCACTAGTCACCTTTCTCCATTTTGAGACACTCACTTCCACCACTACTCTCTGTCTCCTGTTGCCCAGCCAGTTCTTTATCCATCTAGCTAGTACCCCATACGACTTTAGAATATCATAATCTAATCAAGCAGAGTCAGCATAGCTTCATGAAAGGGAAACCGTGTCTGACTAATTTATCAGTGTTTCCAGGAAGTCTCGACCAGAGTGGATAGAGGGGGACCAGTAGATGTGTTGGATTTAAACTTCCAGAAGGCCTTTGACAAGGTACCTCACAAAACGTTAAGTCATGAGATAAGAACCCATGGAGTTGGAGGTAGTATATTGACATGGATAGAGAATTGGCTAATGAGCAGGAAACAGTGAGTGGGGATAAGGGGTTCTCTTTCAGGTTGGTGACCTGTAACCAGTGAGGTTCCACAGGGATCAGTGCTGGGATCACAACTGTGTACAATTTATATTAATGACTTGGAGGAAGGAAGCGAACGTACTGTGCCCAAATTTGAAGACAACACAAAAATAGGTGGAAATTGCGAGGGGGATACAAACAGTTTGCAAAGAGATATTGAGAGGTTAAGCAAGTGGACAAAAGGTTGCTACATGGAGCATAATGTGGGGAAATGTGAAGTTGTTCATTTTGGAAGGGAGAACAAAAGAACAGTATTATTTAAATGGAGAAAAGCTGCAGAAAGCTGCAGCACAAAGGGACTCGGGGGGAACTTGTGCAGGAAACACAGGAAGCTAGCAGCCAGGTGCAGCAGGTAATCAGGAAGCTAATGGAATGTTGGCCCTGATTCCAAGGGGGTTGGAGTATAAGAATCGGGAAGTCTTGCTGCAGCTGTACAAGGTGCTGGTGACACCACGTCTGGAGAACTGAGAGCAGTTTTGATCCCCTTATGTAAGGAAATATATTATTTCATTGGAGGCTGTTCAGAGAAGGTTCACTGTGATGATTCCCATTACGGAGGGGTTGTCTTTGGGGCAAAGGTTAAACAGGTTGGGACTCTACTCATTGGAATTTAGAACAATGATGTGATCTCATTGAAACAGACAGGATTCTTAAGGAGCTTCACAGGGTAAATGCTGAGAGGATGTTCCCCCTCATGGGAGAGTCTAGGCCCAGAGGGCATCGTCTCAGAATAAACCGGTACCAATTTAAGATTGAGATTAGGAGGAATTTCTCCTGAGGATTGTGAGTCTTTGGAACTGTGAGAACTGAGGGGGAAGAGTCCGAGTGCATATTTAAGGCTGAGATATATTCTTGATCAAAGAAAATTACAGCACAGGAACAGGCCCTTCGGCCCTCCCAGCCTGCGGCGATCCAGATCCTTTATCTAAACCTGTCCCCTATTTTCCAAGGTCTACTTCCCTCTGTTCCCTGCCCGTTCATATACCTGTCCAGATGCATCTTAAATGATGCTATCGTGCCCGCCTCCACCACCTCCGCTGGTAAAGCGTTCCAGGCACCCACCACCCTCTGCGTAAAAAAACTTTCCACGCACATCTCCCTTAAACTTTCCCCCTCTCACCTTGAAATCGTGACCCCTTGTAACTGACACCCCCACTCTTGGAAAAAGCTTGTTGCTATCCACCCTGTCCATACCTCTCATAATTTTGTAGACAGTGACGGAATCCAGGCTTACGGGGAAAGGTGAGGAAAGTGGACAGAAGGAATGTAGGATCAGCTATGGAAAGGTGGAGCTGGCTCGAAGGCCCGCATGGCCTACTCTTGTTCCGGTGGTCTTATTTCCGCCTCCACCTCTGATAACCTTTCACCCCACTGCTTAACAAGAATCTACCAAGCTCTGCCTGAAAAATATTCAAAGACTTTGCTTCCACTTGTTGCTCGTTCTGGGTGAGTGTGCTTAACACTCAATTTGGCTCTGTTTTGTTACTTAGCTTTGGAGTCGCCAGGTATCGGTAAGATACCGCCACAAGTTTCAAGGTCAAGTTCAAAGCAATAAAACCATACACCAATTAGTAAGTTCAAACAAGGCATGTTTATTATATTACAGTAATCTACTAATCATGCATATAAACTATAAGGCTAGGCTAATCCTACCACTAATAGGCCAAATACTTATCTGGACAAGGGGACTGCCGGATCAGGGAACAACGGCTTCTAGCTTTGTCCTGGGTCCGCAGGCTTCCAGTGGTTATGGTCTAAAGGGGTCAGGAGTGTCTATTCCCGTAGCGTGCCTTGTGACTTATTTGCTGGCGGCTTCTGCCCAGACCTCTCCTCCACAGGGGTTCTTCTGCTGCAACGGCGTTCTGCTGGGAGGGCTGGCTGGTCAAGGAGAGGCTGACAGAGTGAGCTGGGGTCGGGGTCTCTGCTTTATACTCCTCTCAAGGTCTTGCGCCCACCTGGGCGGACCCTCTGTACTCTCGCAATCGATTGGGTCTCTTCCCAATCGATTGATTTGAATTCCCCAATAACGGGACAGTATCTCGATCACTGGGGTGGTTCTTGGGACTCATTGTTTTGGGCTTCTTTGGCGCCAAAAAGTCTGGCCTTCCATTCAATGTATCGGTTAGTGTTAACGTGTGTCTTTTGTGCCTGGGGATCGCCCGGTATCACCTCATTAATATGCTAACTGTTTCTTTTCATAGCGTTGTCTGGTTTCAGCAACAGCCAAACTGGTTTCTGCAGCAGTCCAAATATACAAGCACTCTGCAAGCTGCTTGCTTTTTACAACCTATCCAATTTTCCCTGCATTCCTTGCAATCTTCCATTTTGTGTTTGGGCAGTGGTCACCCCAGGTGGCTACACTCCCTCCTTGTGATCCTCATGAGAAATCATGAAACGTCACCCAAGGTCAGTGTCTTTGGGTTCCCTGATCTCAGCGAGTCCCATGGCCTCTATACTTTCCTCAATTATGGCAAAACATTTTTATCTAACAGTCTCTGGTTGGCGCTATGTCAAAGGGGACATGCATTACTAGGGAACCTCTAACTATCCTTTGTAAACTACACTCCCTTACACATTTAAACATTCTAACTTCCTATCCTTAAAACATTATCATTACACTCCATTTCTGACTCGGCAGTCGAGCTCAGAACATTACAATACATCCGCAAAGGTCTTTATTTACAACATCAAATCAAATTGAAATCCTTTATTACACATCAAGGGGTCGGGGGGATTGGTGGAAGCCGTAAATGGGGGATTGTACTCTGTAAATGGTCGAGGCGCAAGAGCTGGGAGGCTCTCCTTCTCCATTTTCTTAACCTGAGTGTCTGCACTACGATGCAGAGAACTGCAATCACCAAAAGTGATTCAAGGACATATGAAAGGCAGTACCAGTTCATGAATTTTGTGCACCAGGTCTGGTCATTGCTGTTCATTACTGGGTTTTGAGAAGTCGGTGTGTGGGAAACATTAACGGCGGGGGGTCATAGGGGAAAAATGGTTTGCGTCCGCGCGCAAAAATACAAAAACAATAACTGAAAACATGTAGTTCATCATCTCGGTCTTCGTTCTTTTCTTCCTTCAGGCCTTTGTGTTGCTGATCTTGCTCTGATCCTTCAAGCTTTCGAAAGCTATGGGATCAAGCACAGTATCTGTCAATAATTCGTTTAATACCTGCAATGTTAGTGTATCTGTCCTCTCATTCCAATTGTCCCTTAAATGAATGGCCAAGTCACACCCTGTGACCGCCCTCAAATTTTTTTTTTTCAAAAGCGAATTTAGGACCAGACATACACCTAACAACTTTGCCACTGCGAGCCGTCGCGCAGGTTTTGTGATTTACCATCCGAATGTTCTTGGATGTAAATAGCATAAGGAATGGTAACCGAAGGGCTACCTGAAACAAAAAATGAAACCAAACTTTAGAAATGAGATATCCGAATGAGTTGCGTATGGGCCGCGACGGGTAAGATTTGAATGGGATCCCCGGGTAGGGCGTGCTGTGCTGTACCCGAGCTTAGCTGACCAGAGTGGGGGTCTCAGACAGGGCGGGTCCTCAATGCTGTTTCTCTACTGCCTGAGCGACTTGGAACGAACGGGCATGAATGTATTCATTGTTGAATTGCAGCCTCTATTCCCAGAATAGAGGGGCACCTAACAAAAGGGGGAGCCAAGATGCTCCTAGTGGGGCGAAGGGTGAAGCCTTAAGTTGGGCTCCAGACATTGCAGCTGAGTCAAGTTCTCAGAAATATCGGTGGACAAACACGTGCATGTGAGGTGGTCACAAGTTTTTCGGCTGAAAGGCGAGTGGCCAATCTCCAAATCAAACACTTAACATACAAACACGTCCAAACATGCGTGCAGGTTCCATCAGAAAGGACACCGTTTATCTCTCAAGCGGTTCCTCTTTTTACATCATCTGGACACCTCATTTCTCCTCATTCTCTGCGAACAGGGTCGCAAAGGGGTTGCCGTGTCGGGAGTCAGACTCAGAGTCATCCTCTTCTCCCGGATCCCATACCCTTGTATGGATCAGGCATGCAATTTTAGCATTGTGTGACCGGGGGTCACTCGTCATTGCAGACAAGTCTCCATGAATTGTCCCTGTGCCAAATCGTGGGGTCTAAATTTGAATGAACGTTTTCGGGGTCGTCATAGTTGGGCGGTCGGTTTGGATGTGGGTTTGGAGTTTTAATATAAGTGATCTCTAAATCACTGCAGTCGGGGTTGTAGTTGATGTGTGTGGGGTCTGTTGAATCAGGGCAGTAGAGAGGCGTGCTGTGGCTGTCGTCCAAGTCACAGTCGCTGTCTCTGCTGTGGCAGCTTGTGGGCGTTCCGGGGCGTGGTCTGAAGTCAGTGGGCGGAGTCGAGGTCGAGTCCGATGAGGAACTGGTCTGTGAGGGGGAGGGTGGAAATGTGTCTCTTGTGGGCGGGGCGAGGTGTTCCATGCTGCGTCCAGCAGGACATGGTGCGAGTGGTTTGACTGTGTTCCATAAGCCTTTAGTTGGTTAATATGGAACCACGCAGTCCTCCCATTGGGGTACTTGATCCTATACACTTGACGGGCTGATTTTGTCCGAAATTGAGTACGGGCCGGAAAATTTTGGGGCCAAAAACGTGCTGGGGTTATACACAGATAACATTACCTGTTGCCCAACCTGAAATTCTGTGGTATGGACATTCTTGTTGAAACAAGCCTTGCTCTGTTTCCGTCTTTTACTCAATTGTACTGCGGCTGCTAGCTGAGCCGACCTTACAGTCTCTAATTGTTTTACTGCTGTCTCGTGTGTGAGGGCCGTTACTTCTGGGCTGGTCATGTCGAGTCCTAAAAGGAATTCTGAACCTTTCATAGGGCGTCCGGTCATGAGTGTGTGTGGGGTGAAACCTGTTGATGCTGAAACAGTGTTTCGTATAAACATAAGTGCGAATGGGAGCACTGAATCCCAAGTTGAATTGTTCTCCTGGACCATCTTTCTAAGGGTCGATTTTAGTGTCCGATTCATGCGTTGCACTATTCCGCTTGACTGGGGGTGGTACACAATGTGGAAATTTTGTTTGATGCCGAATATGGTCAGGACGTTCTTCATGACCCGTCCTGTAAAATGAGATCCCTGATCTGATTCTATACTTCTGGGGAGTCCCCATCTAGTAAAAATATGATGGGTCAGGATCATTGCGGCTGTCTTTGCTGTGTTTGTACGAGATGGGAATGCCTCTACCCATTTCGTAAACATGTCTATGACCACCAGAACATATTTATAGCCATTCCTGCAAGGGGGCAATGGACCTATAACATCGATCTGGAGGTTAGTCCAGGGGCCATTAACGGGGCGAGTGTGGCTGAGTTGTGCCTTCTTTGAATACCTCACCGGGTTATTCTGTGCACAAATTAAACAGTTCTCGATGTAATGCGTTACATCGTCTCTTAAATTGGGCCACCAACAGAGTTGTCTAAGGTGTGCTGTGGTAGGGTCGATCCCTTGGTGTCCATGACCATCATGGAATAAGGCAATCATTTGATTCCTGTCTTTCTCAGGAACCACATACAACTTGTCTTTGATAATCACACCCTCATGTGTGGTCAAAGCGTGTTTGAATTTGGCGTACTGGGCCACAAAGTTTCCTTTTAAAATCTCCCGGAGATTTTCGTCCTGCTTCTGTGCCTGTACTAAATCTTCTATGTCTGTCTGTGAGACCTGAACTGCACTCACAGGGGCGCTAGCTGGTGCGCTAGCTGGGGGTGTCCAAAAATGACCTCGCCTGGAACCTGCTTTAGCCAGTGCGTCAGCTTTCACATTACCAGGGCGGGATGATCGATGGTGGCTTCTAACTTTGATAATGCCATACGTCCTATCCTTTGCCTTCTCTAGGATATGGCGGAGTAATGGGGCTGATGGAAGGGGCTTCCCGTCTGCGGTGACAAAACCTCTTGTCCTCCACAGGGGTAGAAAGTCTGTTAAACTGTTACAGACATACAAACTGTCCGAATATATGTCTGCTGGGCTGGGGAACGAATCTGGGTGGCCCACTATATAAGCAATGGCCGTGAGCTTTGCTGCCTGCGCGCCTAAGTGTCCGGGTAACTTTAACGCTATCTCCTCTAGTGCGCGTCCCTGCACATCTTCCACATAAATACCGCATCCTGTAATGCGTTCGCCATCTAAAACTGTGGATGAACCGTCCACATAGATTTTCAAGGGGGCACACGTGTCTGTGTGCTGGGGGCTCTGGCTTGAATTCCCTATCTTCCTGTGGGGCGTCTTGGCAATGAATGGTCCTGTGTTGTGTAGGGGTGCTACTATCTCGCAATCATGGGGTTGTCCTGGAGACTGTAGGTTGTCTGCTAAAAATGTGTGTGTCCTGGTCCGTTTAACTGTTATGTCCCGTCCCTGTAACAGTAGTGTCCACCTAGCTGCTCTTATCTGGCTAACTGAACCGTCCTTCAGTCGACCGTCTAAAAGTAACTGTGTGGGGGTGTGTTCGGTCAAAATGGTGATGGGGTTGAGTCCGGTAATGTACGAAAAGTATTGTACTGCCCAGAATACTGCGAGCAGGTGCCTTTCGCAGGCTGAGAAACCTTGCCCCACGGGGTCTAACAGTCGTGAGGCATAAGCCACGGGTCGTAGCTGCTCATGCTGTTCCTGAAGGAGCACGGCCGAGAGGGTCAGATCTGTGCTAGCTACCTCAATTGCACCGGGGGAGAGTGGGTATGGAACTTGTAGCGCGGGTGCTGCGCTAAGGGCTTTCTTTAACTCTTCCACAGCCTCTGTATGCTGCGGAAGCCATTCCCATGGGGCTCCTTTCTTTTTTTAAAAAATAATTTTTATTGAAAAATGTATTTATATAACCACAACGAACAGCAATAAAATACCAACAATAACAATAACAGTCATAAACATTTGCCCAACCTCAATGAACAACAAAACATATTAACAATAAATTAAATTAACACATTATTAAGTTAAATAACCATAGAAAAAATAAAGAACCCCCCCCCCCCACCCCCGGTTGCTGCTGCTATTGACCAAGATTCCTATCTTTGAGTCAGAAAGTCCAGAAAAGGCTGCCACCGTTTATAGAACCTTTGTATTGATCCTCTCAGGGCAAATTTGACCCTCTCCAATTTTAGAAATCCCTCCATGTCACTGATCCAGGTCTCCACACTTGGGGGCCTCTCATCCTTCCACTGCAGCAAGATCCTCCGCCGGACTACTAGGGACGCAAAGGCCAGCACACCGGCCTCTTTCGCCTCCTGCACTCCCGGCTCCACCGCAACTCCAAAAATCGCGAGTCCCCACCCTGGTTTGACCCTGGATCCAACCACCCTCGACACCGTCCCCGCCACCCCCTTCCAGAATTCTTCCAGTGCTGGGCATGCCCAGAACGTATGGGCGTGGTTCGCTGGACTCCCCGAACATCTGGTGCACCTGTCCTCACCCCCAAAGAACCTACTCATCCTAGTCCCGGACATGTGGGCCCGGTGCAGCACCTTAAATTGGATGAGACTAAGCCTCGCACATGAAGAGGAAGAGTTGACTCTCTCCAAGGCATCCGCCCACGTCCCGTCCTCTATCTGCTCCCCGAGTTCCTCCTCCCATTTAGCCTTCAGCTCCTCCACTGACGACTCCTCCACCTCCTGCATTACCTTACAAATGTCAGACACCTTCCCTTCTCCGACCCACATCCCCGAAAGCACTCTGTCCATCGCTCCCCGCGAGGGCAGCAAAGGAAATTCCTCTACCTGTCGCCTGGCAAACGCCTTTACCTGCAAGTATCTGAACATGTTCCCTTGGGGGAGCCCAAATTTATCTTCCAATTCCCCCAGGCCCTCAAACCCCACGCCAATAAACAGGTCCCTCAATTTACTGATGCCCACCCTCTGCCACTCCCTAAATCCCCCATCAGTGTTCCCCGGGATGAACCGATGATTTCCACCCAATGGAGCCTCCATCGAGCCCCCTGTTTCCCCCCTATGCTGCCTCCACTGTCCCCAGATTCTCAGGGTCGCCGCCACCACCGGGCTTGTGGTATACCTCTTAGCAGAGAGCGGCAACGGCGCCGTTACCATGGCACCCAGGCACATACCTATACAAGATGCCATCTCCATTCTTTTCCACCCCCGCACCCTGCCCATTTACGCCCCATTGACACATTGGCCGCCCAATAGTACCCCAAAAGGTTGGGCAGAGCCAACCCGCCTCTCTCCCTCCCTCGCTCCAGGAAAACCCTCTTCACTCTCGGAGTCCCATGTGCCCACACAAAGCTCAAAATACTGCTAGTCATTCTCCTAAAGAAGGCCCTGGGGATAAAGATGGGCAGGCACTGAAAGAGGAACAAGAACCTCGGAAGCACCATCATTTTGACGGACTGTACCCTCCCCGCCAACAATAATGGCAGCATGTCCCACCTCTTGAACTCCTCCTCCATCTGATCTACAAGTCTGGTGAAATTATGCTTGTGAAGAGTCCCCCAGTCCCTGGCCACCTGCACCCCCAGGTACCTAAAACTCTCCCCTGCCCTCCTAAGCGGGAACCTACCAATTCCCTCCTCCTGGTCCCCAGGGTGCACCACAAACACCTCACTCTTGCCTAAATTTAATTTATAACCTGAAAAGGTCCCAAACTCAGCTAGCAGCTCCATCACTCCCGGCATCCCTCCCACCGGGTCCGCCACATACAGTAACAGGTCATCGGCATACAACGACACCCTATGTTCCTCTCCACCTCGCACCAAACCTCTCCACCTCCCTGAGTCCCTCAACGCCATCGCCAACGGCTCAATTGCCAATGCAAACAACAAGGGGGACAGGGGGCAACCCTGCCTGGTCCCTCGGTAAAGCCGGAAGTACTCCGACCTCCTCCCATTCGTGGCCACACACGCCATCGGGGCCTCATATAGCAGCCTCACCCATCTAATAAACCCTTCACCAAATCCAAACCTCCCCAACACCTCCCATAAGTAGCCCCACTCCACTCTATCGAAGGCCTTCTCCGCATCCAGCGCCACCACTATCTCAGCCTCCCCTCAATCGCCGGCATCATGATGACATTCAATAACCTCCGCACATTCGTGTTCAGCTGCCTTCCCTTAACAAAACCTGTCTGGTCCTCGTGTACAACCCCTGGCACACAGTCCTCTATCCTGGTGGCCAGGATCTTTGCCAGCACCTTGGCATCCACATTAAGGAGAGATATGTGCCTGTACGAACCACACTGCTGGGGGTCCTTGTCCCTCTTTAAGATTAAGGAAATCAGCGCCCGCGACATCGTCGGGGGCAAAGTCCCCCCTTCCCACGCCTCATTAAGTGTCCGCACCAGCAAGGGGCCCACTAGGTCCACAAACTTTTTATAAAACTCCACCGGGAACCCATCCAGCCCCGGTGCCTTCCCTGACTGCATCTGCCCGATCCCCTTAACCAGCTCCTCCAGCTCAATCGGCGCCCCCAACCCCTCCACCTGCACCTTCGGGAAAGAAAGCCCGTCGAGGAAACTCTCCATTCCCCTCCTCTCCCCCGTTGGCTCCGACCGGTACAGTTCCCCGTAAAAGTCCTTGAAGACCTCATTCACCTCTACCCCCTTCCGCACCACATTCCCACTCTTATCTCTCACTCCAGCAATTTCCTTAGCCGCATCCCGCTTACGGAGCTGATGAGCCAGCATCCTACTCGCCTTTTCACCATGTTCGTACACTGCCCCTTGTGCCTTCCTCCACTGTGCCTCAGCCTTTCTAGTGGTCAACAAATCAAATTTAGCCTGTAGGCTGTGCCTCTCCCCCAACAGTCCCTCCTCTGGTGTCTCTGCGTATCTCCTGTCTACCTCCAGCATCTTTCCCACCAGTCTATCCCTCTCACTCCTCTCGCTCCTCTCCCTGTGTGCCCAGATGGATATCAGCTCCCCACGAATCACTGCCTTCAAGGCTTCCCAGACCATCCCCACCCGGACCTCCCCCGTATGATTCTCCTCGAGGTACCCCTCAATACTTGCCCGGACTCTCCTACACACCTCCTCCTCCGCCAACAACCCCACATCCAACCGCCACAACGGGCGCTGGTCCCGCACCTCCCCCATCTCCAACTCTATCCAATGCGGAGCGTGGTCGGAGATTGCAATGGCCGAATATTCGGCCTCCTCCACTCTCGGAATCAGTCCCCTACTCACCACGAAGAAGTCTATCCGAGAATAAACCCTATGTGCGTGGGAGAAGAAAGAGTACTCGCGTGCCCTCGGCCTCACAAACCTCCATGGATCCACTCCACCCATCTGATCGATAAACCCTCTCAGTACCTTGGCCTTCGCCGGCCTCCTACCCGTCCTAGAGCTGGACCGATCCCGCCTCCAGATCCGGGACACGTCCTAGCATACGCCTCATAAAGCCCGCATCGTCCCAATTTGGGGCATACACACTATCAAGTACCACCTTCTCTCCCTGTAGCCTGCCCCTTACCATAACATACCTACCCCCCTTATCTGCCACCACCTCCGATGCCTCAAACAACACATTTTTCCCCACCAGAATTGCCACTCCCCGGTTCTTCACATCCAACCCGGAGTGGAAAACCTGCCCCACCCACCCCTTCCTCAGGCGGACCTGGTCCGCCACCCTCAGGTGGGTCTCCTGAAGCATTGCCACATCCGCCTTTAGCCCCTTCAGGTGAGCCAGTACCCTCGACCGCTTCACCGGCCCATTCAGTCCTCTCGCATTCCAGGTGACCAACCGGATCAGAGGGCGTCCCGCCCCCCTCCCCCGTCGACTAGCCATAGCCCGTCGACTGCCCGCCCAGGCCAGCGTCCCCTGCTCGACCCCGTCCCCATAGCGACAACCCCTCACCTCTGTCCCCCCAGCCCCCACCAGCTCCTTCCTGACCCTGCCAGCAGCAACCCGGTATTCCCCTTTCCCCCCTCCCTCCCCCCCCAGGCTAGGAAACCTCCTAGCCGCGAACCGTCCTCCATTGTACTTCCGTGGGTCAGCTAACTTCTGCTGACCCCGGAAACTCCCGCCAAAAACCCCGACCCCTCCCAGAGTGGGATCGTCCCCCCTCCTGTCACTCCTCAAGGCACAGCTCCAGCGCGGGAAGGAGCCAGTAAAGGCCCCGCCCCCCCGCCTTCATCTCCGCCCCCCCAACCCCGCAACGCGGGAAACCAGAGGAAAGCCCGCGCTTTCGCACTGCCCCACCACACCCTTCTGACGCAGCTCCCAAATATCAGCCCCACTCCATACCCCCAACCCGATATAGAATACAACATACCCCCCCGACCCTCCCCGCAAGGTACACAACTCAAACAATGCCCCCCAACAGAAAACAGAACAAAACCCAAATAAATAACCATATCAAAATTACAAAAGTACAGAAAAAAAAAACACAGCAACAGCAGAAACCAGCAATAAAGCATTACAACCGACCCCCAATCCCCAACCCCTAGTTCGAGTCCAGCTTCTCCGTCTGCACAAAGGCCCACAGCTCCTCCGGGGAATCAAAATAATAATGCCGGTCCGAATAAGTTACCCACAGGCGCGCAGGCTGCAACATTCCAAACTTTATTTTCTTCTTATGGAGCACTTCCTTCGTCCGATTAAACCCGGACCGCCGCTTAGCCACCTCCGCACTCCAATCCTGGTAAATCCGTACTACCCCATTCTCCCAGTTGCTGCTCTTTACCCTCTTGGCCCAGCGCAGCACACACTCCCGATCACTGAACCGGTGGAACCTCACCAGCACCCCACGCGGGGGTTCATTCTCCTTAGGCCTCCTGGCCAGTACTCTGTGGGCTCCCTCCAGCTCCAAGGGCAGATGGAAAGACCCGGCCCCCACTAGCGAGTTCAGCATCGTAGCCACGTAGGTTGTCAGATCCGACCCCTCCAGCCCCTCCGCAAGGCCCAAGATCCTCAGATACTTCCGCCTCATGCGGTGATCAAGCTCCTCGAAGCGGTCTTGCCACTTCTTATGGAGTGCCTCGTGCCCCTCCACCTTACTCACGAGGACCACGGCCTCCTCCTCTCGTTCAGCGGCCTGCTCCTGCAACGCCTGGATGGCAGCCCCCTGGGTCGTCTGAATCTCCGAGAGCTTTTTATTCGTTTCCTGCAGAGAGCTCAGCGTCTCAGCCTTAAAATCTGCAAAACAACGCGGGAGAGCAGCTTGCTGCTCCTGCGCCCACAGCCTCCACTCCTCTGGTGCTCCGCCGGCTGCCATTTTGAAATCCTTCCCCCGTTTTTTCTGGGGAGCTGCTGCCGTTTTTTCCCCCTTTCCACTCCGAGTTCGAGTCATGGACTGCGGGGAAAGTTGATCACCACAACTTCTCCCACCGGGAGACGTCGAAGAAATTCCATTTTGGGCTCTAAAAAGAGCCAAAAAGTCCGTTTAAATCGGGAGCTCCCAAATGCGCGGTTTACTATGTCATCGCCGCCACCGGAAGTCCCCAAGGGGCTCCTTAAGGAGGTCTGAGAGTGGGGCTGCCTTGGTCGCAAAACCATCGATATGGTTCCGACAATACCCAACCAGTCCTAAAAATGACCGGAGGGCTGAAACATTTTGGGGAAGGGGCAATTTGACGATCGAGTCAATTCTTTTGAACTCGATCTCGCATTTGCCGTGTGTGATGACTGTTCCCAAATACATCACCTGATTCTCCAATATTTGGGCCTTTCTGGGGTTAACCTTACATCCGATTGAGATCAGAAGTTCCAGGAGTTCAGACAGAAGCATAATGTGCTCTGCCTTGGTGTCTGTCTGCAGTAATAGGTCGTCCACGTACTGTACCAGACATTCGGGTCGGGAAAATTTTGCTAGTCCATTTGTCAGCTGTCGATGGAAAATGGAGGGGGAATTGTGGAATCCTTGTGGGAGGCATGTCCACGTATACTGCTGTCCTTTGAATGTGAAGGCATATTTGTACTGGCACGCCTTTGCCAATGGGATTGACCAAAAGCCGTTGCTAATGTCCAATACCGTGAAATATTTGGAGTTGAGTCCCTGTTTGAGCATGGTCTCGGGACTTGTTGCTACTGTGGGGGCTGCTGCCTGGGTAACTTTGTTGAGTTCCTGATAATCAATGGTCAGACACCATGATCCGTCGGGCTTCCTCACTGACCAAATAGGGGCATTATTAGTCGAGGCTACTGTCCTAAGTACACCCTGCTCTAATAAGCTCTCTATAACCTTTCCAATTTCTCCCTCTGCTTCTAGGGGCAATCTGTACTGTCTCTGTGGTCGGGGTCAGGTCCGGTAATTTGAACTTGTCCAGTCATTCTGCCGCAGTCGTGCCGGTGACTGGCAAATGCTGTCCTGTGTGTGTTCAAAACTGCCCTAACCTGTTTGTCCGTGCTAAGTGTGGTCGGGTCAAAACAATAGTCGCCTACTGTGCTAATCCTGTTCGCATACTCTCCCACTGTGAGAGTTGCGGGTGCTCTGTCAGATTTCGCCATTCGTCAGACACACTGATTAACTGGGTCGAACGACAGGCTGTGGGCATTCATAAAATCAATACCCAGTATGTGTTCTGCTGTGCGGGGAAGATTAACTAACACAACGGGGTGTCTGGTGGAGATGTTCCCTAGCTGAATTGGTACAAGGGCTGTAATGTGTCCCTGCTGCGAGTGGCCTGTAAAGCAGCTGAGGGTTATTGTGGCTGCCACATGTCTGCCTGTGGTGTACTGGAGGAATTAATGGTCCTGCGGGACCCTCCTGTGTCCCAGAGTAATTCTATGGGCTCTCCTCGAATTTTCGCCGTGACCAGCGGTCGTCCGGATCGGTCCCAGAGGGTGTCACAGACCCAAGTGGGGGAGCCCGAACACCGTCAGTCCGTTCCGTCCACGTTGGTCTGTCCTGACTGCGTCCCTATACTATGGATTGGCTTTGCTTTGTTCCTGGTCAGAGTGCCTGTCTGCTGGCCTCTCTGAGATTTCTGCGGGGCGTTGCAAAATGCCCTAACTGTCCGCAGTTATAACATTCCTGTGACTTCTGTGGGGGGCTGTTCCTTCCTTCATTTACCCATGCGGGGTTTTGGTGTGCTCTCACTGCCTGAATATCTGCTGCAGCCTGAGCTTCTTCTGGGGTCTTTACTTTAACCTTGCCCTGGACAGATTGCTCCCAAGCGCCGGACAATCTTTTCAATACCCATTTTTCATTATGGGCCTCTTCTGAGGGGTCATAATTGCTGCAGACATTCTGTCCTGCACTGTGGTGTGGGAGATTATGGTGCGGGTCCATTTAACCATATTATCTCGGGTTAAATGTACGCGGTCTAAATCGCCAAAAACGGCAGTGAAATGAATCCACAGCCTTCTTGCGAATGCTGTGGGATGCTCTGTCCTCTTTTGCCTACACTTATTTAGGCCGTCAACTAGGTCTCCTCTGTTGTACCCTATCGCGTCTAAAATAGCTGTATGCATTTCCTCTAGTGTGCCTCCTCCAACGTTCTGTGGGTCGGGGAGGGCTGCTACTACCGATGAGTCTAAACTCAAAACTGTGAGCTTCACCTGCTCTCGCTCATCAAGGCCATACATGGTCGCCTGCTGTTTCACTCGTGCGAAGAATTGGTGGGGGTCTGCAGTGGGGAGGAACGGGGTGATTTTCTCACACGCGTCCCTTAGTTGTGTTACGGTTAAGGGGGTGGTGTACGTAATCTCGGGTGCGCCTTCTGTGGTTGCCTTTCTTTGGGTGGTGACTGGATTCATTGGTGCGGGTGCTATCTGATCTGTGGGGGGTTGGGGCGCTTTCCTTTTCTGCTGCGCTGCTAGCACACATGTTCCCTGAACATAGCGCTGCGCTGTTTCACTTAATTCCTGCCAATCTGGGGCATTTTCCTCATCTAACTGGGTTCCAAATGTCTCTTGGAAGCCATTCTGCACAGAAAGCAGAGATTGCAGCTCCGCAATCTGCTTCCTACACTTCGCGTGATCCACTGTGCTTTGCCTTTGCTCAGTGGTGGCAGCATGGAGTGCCCTTAAAGCTGCCTTTAGGTCGCTACACTGCTTCTTCAGTGTAGCGTACAGTGTATGTTTTCTGACTCTTCTCTTATCAGGACTGCACGTTGCACATTTAAAAAAAAAAAAAAAAAAAAATTTTATTGGAATTTTTTACAGAAAATATAAAAATATAACAACAAGTATAGCAACAAGCAGTAATATGCAACTAACAGCCCCATAACACCCACAATTTGCCCCAAACATAATCAACGTCCCCCCCCCCGGGTTGCTGCTGCTACTGTCCCAGTACCCTATCGCTGAGCCAGAAAGTCGAGGAAAGGCTGCCACCGCCTAAAGAACCCTTGTACCGACCCTCTCAGGGTGAATTTGACCTTCTCGAGCTTAATGAAACCCGCCATGTCATTGATCCAGGTCTCCACGCTTGGGGGCCTCGCATCCTTCCACTGTAGCAAGATCCTTCGCCGGGTTACAAGGGCGCAAAGGCCAGCACACCGGCCTCTTTCGCCTCCTGCACTCCCGGCTCCACCCCAACCCCAAAAATCGCGAGTCCCCATCCTGGCTTAACCCTGGATCCTACCACCCTTGACACTGTCCTCGTCACCCCCTTCCAGAACTCCTCCAGTGCCGGGCATGTCCAGAACATATGGGCATGGTTCGCTGGACTCCCCGAGCACCTGACACACCTATCTTCACCCCCAAAGAACCTACTCATCCTCGTCCCAGTCATATGGGCCCTATGCAGCACCTTGAATTGAATGAGGCTAAGCCGCGCACACGAGGAGGAAGAATTTACCCTCTCGAGGGCATCAGCCCATGTCCCGTCTTCGATCTGTTCCCCCTCCCACTTCGTTTTCAGCTCCTCTACTGACGCCTCTTCCACCTCCTGCATAAGCTTGTAGATATCAGATATCTTCCCCTCTCCGACCCAGACCCCCGAAAGCACCCTGTCACTCACCCCCCTCGCGGGGAGCGCAGGGAATCCCTCCACCTGCCGTCTAGCAAATGCCTTTACCTGCAGATACCTGAACATGTTTCCCGGCGGGAGCCCAAATTTCTCCTCCAACTCCCCCAGGCTCGCAAACCGTCCGTCGATAAACAGGTCCCTCAGCTGTCTAATGCCCGCTCTGTGCCAACCCTGAAACCCCCCCATCAATGTTCCCGGGACGCACCTATGGTTCCCCCTTAACGGAGCCTCCATCGAGCCCCCCACTTCTCCCCTATGTCGCCTCCACTGCCCCCAAATCTTGAGGGTAGCCGCCACCACCGGACTCGTGGTATACCTCATAGGAGGGAGCGGCCACGGCGCTGTTACCAGGGCCCCCAGGCTTGTATCCCCACTGGACGCTCTCTCCATCCGTTTCCATGCTGCCCCCTCCCCCTCCATCACCCACTTACGCACCATCGACACATTGGCCGCCCAGTAGTACCCCGAGAGGTTGGGCAACGCCAGCGCCCCCCCCCCCCCCCCCCCCCATCTCTACCCCGCTCCAAGAAGACCCTCTTCACCCTCGGGGTGCCATGCGCCCAAACAAATCCCATGATGCTGCTGGTCACCCTTTTAAAAAAGGCCCTAGGGATAAAGATGGGCAAGCACTGGAAGAGGAACAAGAACCTCGGGAGAACCGTCATTTTGACGGATTGCACTCTGCCCGCCAACGATAGCGGCACCATGTCCCACCTTTTAAATTCCTCTTCCATCTGCTCCACCAGCCTGGTAAAATTAAGCTGATGGAGAGTCCCCCAACTCCTGGCCACCTGCACCCCCAGGTATCTGAAACTCTTCACTGCCCTCTTAAGCGGGAGTCTCTCAATTCCCTCCTCCTGATCTCCCGGGTGCACTACAAATACCTCACTCTTTCCTAAGTTTAGCTTATAGACCGAGAAGCCCCCAAATTCCGCTAACAGCTCCATCACCCCCGGCATCCCCCCCTCTTGGTCCGCCACATATAACAGCAGGTCGTCCGCATACAGCGATACACGATGTTCCTCCCCACCCCGCACCAGACCCCTCCATCTCCCTGACTCCCTCAACGCCATAGCCAGAGGTTCAATCGCCAGTGCAAAGAGCAGGGGGGACAGGGGACACCCCTGCCTGGTCCCACGATAGAGCCTAAAGTACTCCGATCTCCTTCCATTTGTAATGACACTCGCCATCGGAGCGGCGTAAAGCAGCCTCACCCATTTGATGAATCCCTTCCCGAATCCGAACCGCTCCAGCACCTCCCACAGGTACCCCCACTCAACTCTATCAAACGCTTTCTCTGCATCCAGCGCCACCACTATCTCCGCCTCCCCCTCCACTGCCGGCATCATAATAACATTTAGTCGTCTCCGCACATTCGTGTTGAGCTGCCGCCCCTTGACAAATCCTGTCTGATCTTCATGAATTACCTCTGGCACACAATCCTCTATCCTGGTAGCCAGGATCTTCGCCAGCAACTTAGCGTCTACATTGAGGAGCGAGATAGGCCTGTATGATCTGCACTGCAAGGGATCCTTATCCCGTTTTAGGATCAAAGAGATCAGTGCCCGCGACATCGTCGGGGGCAAAGCCCCCCCCCTCCCACGTCTTATTGAAAGTTCGCACCATCAGGGGACCCACCAGGTCCGCATATTTTTTGTAAAATTCTGCCGGGAACCCGTCCGGCCCCGGGGCCTTACCTGACTGCTTTTGTCCAATCCCCCTGACTAGCTCCTCCAACTCTATCGGCGCCCCCAGCCCCTCTACCAGCCTCTCTTAAACCTTTGGGAAACATAGCCTGTTCATGAAGCTCTCCATCCCCCCTCTCCCCCTCGGAGGTTCCGACCGGTACAATCCCTCGTAAAAGTCCCTAAAGACCCCGTTTACTTCTGTCCCCTTCTGCACTACATTTCCACCCCCATCCTTCACTTCCCCAATTTCCCTAGCCGCATCTCGCCTACGGAGCTGATGCTCCAACATCCTGCTCGCCTTCTCTCCATACTCATATACCGTGCACTGCGCCCTCCTCCACTGTGTCTCCGCCTTTCTGGTGGTCAACAAGTCAAAATTGGCCTGCAACCTGCGCCGTTCTCCCAGCAACCCTTCCTCCGGTGCCTCCACATATCTCCTGTCCACCTCCAGAAGCTCTCCCACCAGTCTCTCCCTCTCCATCCTCTCCCTCCTTTCCCTGTGGGCCCGGATGGAGATCAGCTCCCCCCGGATCACTGCTTTCAGAGCCTCCCAGACCATCCCCACCCAGACCTCCCCCGTATCATTGGTATCCAGATACCCCTCGATGCTTCTCCGAACCCTCTTACACACCTCCTCCTCCGCCAGCATCCCCACATCCAGGCACCAGAGCGGGCGCTGGTCCCGTGCCTCCCCATCTCCAGATCAACCCAGTGCGGAGCATGGTCTGAAATTGCTATGGCCGAATACTCGGCATCCTGCACCCTCGGAATCAATCCCCTGCTCAGGACAAAAAATTCTATTCGGGAATAGACCCTATGGACGTGAGAGAAAAAGGAATACTCCCGCACTCTCGGTCTCCCAAACCTCCAGGGATCCACCCCTCCCATCTGGTCCATGTATCCCCTCAGCACTTTGGCCGCCGCCGGCCTCCTACCCGTCCTTGAACTGGACCGGTCCAGTGGGGGATCCAGCACTGTGTTAAAATCTCCCCCCATGATCAGGCCCCCTGCCTCCAGGTCCGGGATGCGGCCCAACAATCGCCTCATGAAGCCGGCATCATCCCAATTCGGGGCATATACATTAACCAGCACCACCTTCTCTCCCTGCAGCCTACCCTTCACCATGATATATCTGCCCTCCTTGTCCGACACCACCTCAGCCGCCTCGAACGCCACCCTCTTCCCCACCAGGATCGCCACCCCCCCGGTTCTTCGCGTCCAATCCTGAGTGAAAAACCTGCCCCACCCACCCCTTCCTCAGACGAACCTGGTCCGCCACCTTCAAGTGGGTCTCCTGGAGCATAGCCACGTCCGCCTTCAACCCCCTCAGATGGGAGAACACCCTGGTTCTCTTAACCGGCCCATTCAGCCCCCTCACGTTCCAGGTAATCAGCCGGATCAGAGGGCAACCCGCCCCCCTCCCCCGCCGACTAGCCATAGCTTATCAAATGTTTGCCCCAGGCCAGCACACCCCACCTGACCCGTTCCCCATGGCGATAGCGCCTCTCCTCTTCCCCCCCAGCCCCCATCGGCTCCTTCCTAGTCGTTCCAGCAGCAACCCTGTACCCCCACCCCACCCTTCAGCTCAGCAAAACAACGTAGGAGCGAGGCCTGTTGCTCCTGCGCCCCACTTCCACCAGTCCTCGGGTGTTGCGCCGGCCGCCATTTTGTTTTTTGTCCCCCGTTTTGTTTGGGGAGTTACTGCAGCCTTTTTCACCATATAGTGTGGGGCAAGTTCTTCCAGGCACCTTCCCCCACCGGGATGCGTAGAAACAGTGCCGTTTGGGGCCCTCGAAACGGCCCAAAAGTGCCTAAATAGCGGGAGCGCCGGCCGCCATTTTGTTTTTCTTCCCCCGTTTTTCTGGGGGAGTTACTGCAGCCTTTTTCTTCTTCCCACTTCGGGTGAGCACCCTATAGTGTGGGGCAAGTTCTTTCAGGCACCTTCCCCCACCGGGATGCGTAGAAACAGCGCCGTTTGGGGCCCTCGAAATGGCCCAAAAGTCCCTAAATAGCGGGAGCTGCCGTACGTGCGGCTTAGCTCCGCATAGCCGCAACCGGAAGTCTCCACGTTGCACATCTTGATAGGCTTTTTCATATTGAACTTGGGAACTGCTCAGATGGGCTAGAGAAGACTGAGGTGCCCTCTTGGCATCATCCACCTCTCTATCCTTATCTGCCAGTCGTTGTCTCAATCCTAAATTCTCCTTTTCGATGTCCCTGACATCCACTTTGCTCATTCTGTTCTTCTCCTCTAACTCTGCTCGGAGCGTCCTGATGACCTCCTCTGTGCCTCGCAATTGTGCCAAGCAGGACACAATTGCCATCGGCTTACGTGCTTTACTTAAACTTTTCCTGTGAATTTCAGACAGGTTCTCCCACCAAGTATGCCCTATACTCCCGGGACCTGTCTCCTCATTCACACAAAACTCATTCCAAAGGGGCCATCCTTTCCCTTTGAGATATTTCCTGAGTTCCAGCTCCCACACGGGACACTGACCTACCCTGCTGCTGTTGGTCGGTGCGACCACGAACTGCTCTGGGTTCATGAGGCGTCCCATTGCCTGCATGGCCATTTCTTTTTCTCTTATTCTCTCTTAAATTTGGAACGAGGGATAATAAGGCAATGCTTATAAAAATACGGGTACGGCTTTCGCTATGTTCCGAATTATAAAACTCCTGACAGTTTGTTGCAACAAAAAATCTCTCGGTTTTACCTTACAACCCTGTTAGTTACGCATGCAAAAACATACTTCCGAATTAGGAGTATTGATTTGAACTACTTGAACACTTGTGGTTTTTCCTTTTCCCAATTGGATTTCAGATTCAAATTTCTGGGTTCTCTCGGAGTGGGGGGGCCACTTTTAATCGAGTCCCGGCGGATGTCGCCACTAAATGTTGCTCGTTCTGGGTGAGTGTGCTTAACACTCAATTTGGCTCTGTTTTGTTACTTAGCTTTGGAGTCGCCAGGTATCGTTAAGATACCGCCACAAGTTTCAAAGTCAAGTTCAAAGCAATAAATCCATACACCAATTAGTAACTTCAAACAAGACATGTTTATTATATTACAGTAATCTACTAATCATGCATATGAACTATAAGACTAGGCTAATCCTACCGCTACTAGGCCAAATACTTATCTGGATAAGGGGACTGCCGGATCAGGGAACAACGGCTTCTAGCTTGGTCCAGGGTCCGCAGGCTTCCAGCGGTTATGGTCTAAAGGGGCCAGGAGTATCTATTCCTGTAGCGTGCGCTGTGACACTTACTTGTTGGCGGCTGCTTTTCCAGACCTCTCCTCCACAGGGGTTCTTCTGCTGCAACGGTGTTCTGCTGGGAGGGCTGGCTGGTCAAGGAGAGGCTGGCAGAGAGAGCGAGCTGGGGTCGCGGTCTCTGTCTTATACTCCTCTCAGGGTCTCGCGCCCACCTGGGCGGACCCTCTATACTCTTGTAATCAATTAAGTCTCTTCCCAATCGATTGATTTGAATTCCCCAATAACGGGGCAGTATCTCGATCACTGGGGTGGTTCTTGGGACCTATTGTTTTGGGCTTCTTTGGCGCCGAAAAGTTTGGCCTTCCATTCAATGTATCGGTTAGTGTTAACGTGTGTCTTTTGTGCCTGGGGATCGCCCGGTATCGCCTCATTAATATGCTAACTGTTTCTTTTCACAGTGTAGTCTGGTTTCAGCAACAGCCAAACTGGTTTCTGCAGCAGTCCAAATATACAAGCACTCTGCAAGCTGCTTGCTTTTTACAACATGTCCAATTTTCCCTGCATTCCTTGCAATCTTCCATTTTGTGTTTGGGCAGTGGTCACCCCAGGTGGCTACACACTGCCCTTTCATAGAATCAAAGAATCATGAGAGTGCAGAAGGAGGCCATTCGACCCATTGAGTCTGCGCCGATCCTCCTAAGAGCCCCCTACCTAGGCCCACACCCCCATTCTATTCCCGTACTCCCACCTAGCCTTTTGGACATTAAGGAGAAAGTAGAGCACCTGGAGGAAATCCGCACATACACGAGGAGAACACAGACAGTCACCCAAGGCTGCAATCGACCCAGGTCCCTCGCGTTGTGAGGCAGCAGTATTAACACCTTTGCCACCGTGATGTTGAGGAAGAGAGTTCCAAAGACTCAAACCCACTCAGAGAAAAAAGTTCTCCTCTGCCTTAAATGGGCAAGTTATTACTTTTAAAGTGACTCCAATTTCTAGATTTTCCCACAAGAGGAAAGATCCTTTCCACATCCACCCTGTCAAGGCCCCTCAGGATCTTATACGGTTCAATCAAGTCACCTCAACTCCATCGGACACAAGCCCAGCCTGTCCAATCATTCCTCATAAGGCCAGCCTCCAATTCCAGGTATGAGTCCAGTAAACCTTCTCTGAACTGTTTCCAACACATTGACATCATTCCTTAAATGAGAGCAATACTGTACACAGTGCTCCAGATGTGGTCTCACCAATGTCCTGTATAACTGAAGCATAATCTCCCTACTTTTGTATTCAATTCCCCTCACAATAAACAATAACATTCTATTAGCTTTCCTAATTACTTGCTGTACCTGTATACTCACCTTTTGTGATTCATGCTCTTGGACACCCAGATCCCTCTGAGTCTCAGAGCTCTGCAATCTCTCACCGTTTAGATAATAAGCTTTTTTTATTCTTCCTGCCACAATGGACGGACAATTACACATTTTCCCACATTATTCTCCATTTGCCAGATTTTATCCCACTCACTTAACCGATTTATATCCCTTTGTAGTCTCCTTATGTCCTCTTCACAATTTACTTTCCTACCTATTAGATGACGAGGCATTTGGCTATTTGAATACACTCCCGCGAGTGCCTTTCCCGAGTCTTTACGTCGCTCGTCGCCGGTTTGAAACCTCTAGCATTGCCACAGCCAGGGCGGCACACTGTTGTTCATTGAGGACAGTAGTAGGGAGTCACTGGTGTCACACATTTAGGGCAGACCTTATGAGTTACCACATGCTGTTCCGGGGACACTGTTATTTGGCCGGCTCTTCCGTTTCACCGAGCGTGGTGTTCTAAGCAAGGAAAACGCGGAGGAAGCTTGTTCTTGATGGTAATAGGTCTGATGATGACCGGGGCGTGCTGTACCGTAGCACCCGTTTTGGTCCCTCCCTTTGGCTTCGATGGTCAGAATGCCACACCCAGGTACCAGGGTCGGCTTGTCTTCTCCAGCTAGTAGCTGGGAAAGTGGTAGGGGGATCCCTCACCTATCGCTGAAGATTTGCAGTAACTCCAGCGTCAGGGAAATGGTAAATCGGGAAACCTGCTGGGCGAAAGACTTGTACCTTTCGATATCAAGGAATTTGAACAGGGTGTTATTCAAGCCATTTGCCCCTTGCGCCCAGTACGAAGCCAAAGTGATTAGGCTGAGAGCCTCCCGTCAATTCCGTCATCTCCGATCCCAGGTGTTTACACTTCAGCATTTTTTTTCTGCCGTGCTTTCTCAAGAGACATGTTGTCGTCCTCGTAACGCCCTGTGACATCCACCACGGCTATTTTACTGGTCCTTCCTGAATATAATATCAGGTTTCCAGAGGGTTCCATCTTTAGCCACGAGCCTTGGTGCTATGTAGGATGTCCAGCCGCACTTGGATACATACATACGTAATTGATCTAGGATCTTGTTATGACGTTTGATCCTAGCCATCTTTACAAACGGGCAGCCACCCGAAATATGTGAGAGCGTCACTTGGGGTGCCTCGCACCTTCTGCACGCTTCAACAGAATTTGGACGCCCCCTCGATAGGGTGGTCCGTGTAGGGTAGAGGTTGGTTCTGAGCAACAGGTTATTGATAAGTCGGTGTGACTTCATTTGGTGGAAGGATTTAATCCATGTACTGGATATTTTATCGTTTTGGTAATATGAAATGCCAACGCCCTGGCTGCTCAAGTTTTTCCACTTTTCAAACTCCCACTCTCTCCACGCAACGTACCGGTTCACCCGTTCCTCTCTGGGCCGGTCTTGGTCTCTTAACATGGGCAGTGCCACCGTGACAAGATTTCCGGGGGTCCTCTTCGTCCGGGTTGCAATCTGACGTGTTGGAAAGGAAGTCCTCGACTTCCTTTAGGACCTTGAGCACGCGCAGTCCTCCGATGGTGTCAGTGTTGCTTTCGTCCCGGTACCGGAAGGACCCTGTCCGTGGACTTCTCGAGTGCTTCACGTTTGCGGACAATCGTGGATGGAATTTGCACTTCGGGTTTGGGCATACCCGGTCCGCCACTCCTGTTGGTCGAATACAGGAGTCCGTCGGACACGTGCGGTGGGAGGTGTAGGAGTTCTTTGGTGGTATTCCGGATGATTTGATCCAGCTTGTGGAGCGTATTCTGCGATACCTCGGAAAGGATCAAATGAAAATACATCCTGGGGATGAGATGGGTCTTCAGGGCCTCAACCTTCTGCGCTGGTCGGAGAGCCGCCGCCTGTAAAGCACTAGTCCAGGCTTTGAGCTTTTCCGACTACTTCCCTTCTATCACTCCAGCCCATGGGTCTATTCGGGCTCCCAGGTATTTCTCTGTGTCACCTGGAGGGATGTAGGCCAGAACCTCGTTCCCGAGCTTCCAGTTTTCCCGATGGTTTTACACGAAGGTCTTCGACTTGTAAGTGAAGTGGAAGCCTTTGGTCTTATTGATATTAATCGCTAAGCCCGTATTGGTGCAAAAAGTCCGGAGGAGCTTCAGGTTTTTTTTAAAATAATATTTATTGAAATTTTTTACAGAAAATATAACAACAAACAATGAAAAGCAACAATAAAACCCCTTAATAACTGTAACACCCCCAAGACCGTTGCAATGCATGTATCACACCATAAATGTTCCCCGGGACGAACCTATGGTTCCCCCTTAACGGAGCCTCCATCGAGCCCCCCACTTCTCCCCTATGTCGCCTCCACTGCCCCCAAATCTTGAGGGTAGCCGCCACCACCGGACTCGTGGTATACCTCGTAGGAGGGAACGGCCACGGCGCCGTTACCAGGGCCCCCAGGCTTGTATCTCCACAGGACGCCCTCTGCATCCGTTTCCATGCTGCCCCCTCCCCCTCCATTACCCACTTGCGCACCATTGACACATTGGCCGCCGAATAATACCCCGAGAGATTGGGTAACGCCAGCCCCCCACCATCTCTGCCCCGCTCCAAGAAGACCCTCTTCACCCTCGGGGTCCCATACGCCCAAACAAAGCTCATGATGCTGCTGGTCACCCTCCTAAAATAGGCCCGAGGGATAAAGATGGGCAAACACTGAAAAAGGAACAAGAACCTCGGGAGAACCGTCATTTTGACGGATTGCACTCTGCCCGCCAACGATAGCGGCACCATGTCCCACCTTTTAAATTCCTCTTCCATCTGCTCCACCAGCCTGGTAAAATTAAGCTTATGGACAGTCCCCCAACTCCTGGCCACCTGCACCCCCAGGTATCTGAAACTCTTCACTGCCCTCTTAAATGGGAGTCTCCCAATTCCCTCCTCCTGATCACCCAGGTGCACTACAAATACCTTGCTCTTCCCCAGATTCAGCTTGTAGCCCGAGAAGCCCCCAAACTCAGCCAACAGCTCCATCACCCCCGGCATTCCCCCTTCTGGGTCCGCCACATACAGCAGCAGGTCGTCCGCATACAGCGATACACGATGTTCCTCCCCACCCCGCACCAGACCCCTCCACCTCCCTGACTCCCTCAACGCCATAGCCAAAGGTTCAATCGTCAGTGCAAAGACCAAGGGGGACAGGGGGCACCCCTGCCTGGTCCCACGGTAGAGCCTGAAGTACTCCGATCTCCTTCCATTGGTAACTACACTCGCCATCGGAGCCGCGTAGGGCAACCTCACCCATTTGATGAATCCCTCCCCAAATCCGAACCGCTCCAGCAGCTCCCACAGGTACCCCCACTCAACTCTATCAAAAGCCTTCTCTGCATCCAGTGCCACCACTATCTCCGCCTCCCCCTCCACCGCCGGCATCATAATAACATTTAGCAGTCTCCGCACATTCGTGTTTAGCTGCCGTCCCTTGACAAATCCTGTCTGATCCTCGTGTATCACCCCTGGCACACAGTCCTCTATCCTGGTAGCCAGGATCTTCGCCAGCAACTTAGCGTCAACATTGAGGAGCGAGATAGGCCTGTATGATCCACACTGCAAGGGGTCCTTATCCCGCTTCAGGATCAGAGAGATCAGTGCCCGCGACATCGTCGGGGGCAAAGCCCCCCCCCTCCCATGCCTCATTGAAAGCTCGCACCAACAGGGGGCCCACCAGGTCTGCATACTTTTTATAAAATTCCACCGGGAACCCATCCGGCCCCGGCGCCTTACCGAGCTTCAGGTTCTTATCCATCCCTGCGTGAGAGTCACTCAGAAGGGCTATGTCATCCGCGAATGCCAAAGCAGAGCAGTTGACTCGGTTCTCTCCCAGGGGCATGACGACCCCTGAGTTGGCCTCCTCCAGGGAGCATATCAGTGGATCCAATGCAATGTTGAATAGGATTGGCGAAAGTGGGTCTCTTTGCTTGACGCCCCTTTCTATTTCTATTTCAGCAGTCTTGGTTTTGTTACCTTTGACCATGGTAGTATTGCCGCTGTACAGGTCGTTATGAAATTGTTTGGTAATTGCATTCTCTGTAATGCTTTCAGAATGAGCTTGTGCCCAACGGAGTCGAACGCCTTGGCCAGATCGACAAAGGCAGCTGCGAAGTCCTTTCTGTTCTTTTTCGCTTCCTTTATGATGTTTTCAAGGATTGCAATGTTCTCATTGCACCCGGGAGTAGCTGCCTGGAAACCCCTTCTGTCTAGGGTTGATCCAGACCGTCTCGCTGAGACGTTTCGCCATGATCTTAGTGAACAGGCGAAGCAGCATAGGGCCGATGGTAATCGGACGCCAGTTGTCAACGTCTTTCAGGCGTACTTGATCCTCGCACTTAGGAATCAAGACCGTTCGACTCCTTTTGAGTGAGTCCAGGATCGTCGCAGATTTCAACCAAAGGGAGAAGAGCCGAGGAATCCGTGTATCATACTCGTTGTGTATGTCCTGGATGTCAGACAGTGTCATGGCATCCAGGCCGGGCGCGCTTTTCTCGTCAACGCTCTTGATCGTTTTTGTTACTTCTTCTTCCTCAATTGGTCTCATCAACTCCCCGTTATCGGTACTGCCTTTGTATGTGGCGAACTTGCTCACGTTCGCCTTATTATGTACACGTTCGAGCTCCTCAATGGGTAGAGGACATGTGGCTGGGGCGCCCATGATCTGTCTTGCCAGTTGGCGACTATTGTTCTTGTAGAGCAGCTGTGCCGCTCTAAAGCTTTTCGGTTGGCCCATCTTTTGCGTGCGCCGCTGTTAGCGTTGCACTTCTCTTTCTTATTCTTTCTTTCCTGACCTCTGCGAGGCCCTTTAGCTTTTGGGTGTTTCTTCCCCCTTGTCAGCAGCAAATTGGTGATACTTTCCACCATCCCAGTGCCCTTAGCCCGGCTGTTGGGGTCGTTCCTCACGCCCAGTAACTGTTCAGCTTTTGTTAGCTGATCACCCACGTCCCTATGTCTTGGGACGGCTGCCGGTGGTCTTAACGCTCTCTCTCTGGGCGTGGGTTTGACGTGTTAGGGCTGCTCGTCTCCCCTTCGGGCTCGGGTTCTGGGACATCTTCCGCAAGATTGTGCTCCGGAGCTGCTGGGGCTACCGTTGGTGTTCTCTGCAGGATTCTGCATTTGTCCGAGATCTGTTTCGCAGACTTTTATGAATGTTGTTTTATTGGGTTTTTGAACAAGGTATAATTACCGTTATGTACACAGAATAAGAAACATATATATATATATATATATATATATACACATATTTAGAAGAGAAGGGCACACCCCAACATAGAATACAATAAAATATGAAATAGACTAACTGGTGGGGTATTGTGCACCAGCTCGACAGCTGGGGATTGGGAGGCAAATATACATTTGGGTGCCGGGGAGATAATTACAGTGTGTGATCCTTGGCTGTGTTTCGTGTTGTTGTCGCCCGCCTCTCCCGGACGGATCTCGCTGCCGTCTCGCGCTCGCCTCCGCTTCTGCTGCTCCTCCCGTCCCCCGTCTTTATTTTCCTCGTTCCCCGCTCCTGGAGATGTCATGCACGTTTTGGCATCCCGTGCCTCCCCTCCGGCTCCTGTTTCCCAGCCCTCCGGCCCGCCAGCGCCCTGATTCTTGACTACTTTCCCCTGATTCTTGGCCACCCGACTATTCTTCCTCTTGTTCGTTGGCCACAAACAGGTCCCGGAACAATTGCATGAATGGCTCCCACGTTCTGTGGAAGCCGTCGTCTGACCCTCGGATGGGGAATTTGATTTTGTCCATTTGGAGAGATTCCGAGAGGTCGGACAGCCAGTCTGCAGCTCTGGGCGGTGCTGCTGACCGCCAGCCAAACAGGATTCTACGGCGGGCGATCAGGGAGGCAAAGGCAATGGCGTCCGCCCTCCTCCCCAGGAATAGATCTGGCTGGTCTGAAACCCCGAAGACCGCCACTATCGGGCATGGCTCCACCCTCACCCCCACCACTTTGGACATAGCCTCGAAGAAGGCTGTCCAGTACTCCACAAGTCTGGGGCAAGACCAGAACATGTGGGCGTGGTTGGCCGGGCCTCTCTGGCACCGTTCACATCTGTCCTCCACCTCCGGGAAGAACCTACTCATACGGGTTCTTGTTAAGTGGGCTCTATGTATCACTTTTAGCTGCGTCAGGCTGAGCCTTGCGCACGTGGAGGTGGAGTTGACCATATGCAGTGCTTCACTCCAGAGTCCCCATCCTATCTCAATCCCCAGGTCCTCCTCACATTTCTTTCTTGTTGCGTCCAGTACGGTGTTTTTTAAACTCACCACTATCCTTAGAATTCCCCCTATACCCCAAAAAAAGATCGATATTCTAAATGGTGAACAGGGATTCTCACTCCCTGACTCCGATGCAGGCTTCGGTGAGTGCTATTTAGGTCAAACTATATTTTCAAGTTATCCCCCAGTATAACCCATACCTTCACCGAATAATTTTACCTACTTACCCCTTAGTAGCATCGATGTCCTGGGTCCTGCGTTGTTAAGGAAGTAAAGTAGGCTAATAACCACTTTTTCAGGTTAAGTTAAGTTATTTTATTATTATATTTTTTCTTTTAAAAGCTGCAAACACTTTCTTTACAGAAAGGAAAAAAAATCTTGCTTCTGGCTGCTGCTGGTTGGTTGTAGAGACCTTCAGGCCCACCTTGACAATCAATCTTCTTAAAATCTGGTCTCCTTGAGTTGTATTCGCTGGTGAACTCAGTTGCTGTGTCCTGTCCTTCCCATGCACCGAGCTGTGAGAGCTGGCTCTGCTGGCTGTCCCCTTTCTTCAGGTTTATATTCTCTTTCGAAGAGTCACCAAGTTTTAACGACTTTATTGTAAAGTGAGCTTATTTCATTTTGATTGTCAAAAAGTATTCTTGATGCAAACATCCAAATACAACCAACTATTCACTTTGCGCACAACGTCACCTCTCAGATCTGATTACAAAACGCCCCGGTTTCAATAGGTGTTACCTCCACTTCCTGCTTTTGAATCGCTTAATTTTCCAATTGTCCCCAGCTCATAACTTTGCCTTTGATTTTGACTTCAATTTGTGTCTCCCGTAGACAGGTTGTCTCCAATTTTCTTTTAATTGACTTGATGTCCATAGAATTTTACACTTTAGAATTTACACCAAATTCGACTGAGCATCTTCCATCCTTTCCAGCTGTTTACTAAGAGTTTATTTCAATTAAGGTGTGAGACTTTGCTTTTAGCTGTATGCTAAAATTTAACTGAAAGACCCGCCTGTTTTAAACATTCGTCAATTGAAACTCTCATCCATGCTTTTCCAGATACTTCCTGAGATAGTTACATTCCATGAAGGTGTGAGCCATTGTTTTAGCTTACCACATGAAACCTGTGTGTTTGATAATCTGCATTTTACAATCCTGCTCTTTGCAGCTGCTATTAACCTTTTGTGGGATCTTTCCCTGTACCCTCTCAGACCAGATATTGCCAGATTTCCATGTTTCAAATGACACATTTTTCTGTATTTTCAAGAACACCCCGCCTTGACATTTGTAACATAACTATAATTTGGTTAATTGTCCCCCCCCCCCCCCAATTGTACTAACATATATCCCCGATCTTTGTCATTTGTATGCATGTGTTGCAATTTAAAATTGTGCACCGAAATCAATTTGTAAATGTATCCATATCTCAGACCAGTGTCGATAAGAGTCTTGTTTTTCTTCCTCAAGTCCAATTACCGTGAACCATAGCCATAGCCGCTCAGGAAGGTAACAATTGCTTTCCATTTCTGATTGGAATGGTAATTATGATATCATGTACCACCCACTGATTCCCTTGTTTCATTAATTTAAAAGGTTCAATTGATCCTGCTTATATTCCTAGCTTCCCCACATTAATGTCTAACATTGTCGTGAACCATGTATGTCTGCCAACCCCTGGTTTACATGAGAGAATATCTTTCTGACAAATTTCCTTCAAATCCCTTTTGTCTGTCATCGTTTCCCTTACAACATGAAAGTGTATATTTTCCATTACAGCATTTGTAAAACCACATTGAACTGTCACTTTTCCAAATAAATTCTCCCTATTGTTAAATACACAGTAAAAAAAATTAAGTCTTATCTTAACACATTATTCATTACCTAACCACACAAATAGACTGTGTGCTACAACTTTACATATTTTCAACTGTTATCACAATTTAATATCAATATCGAAACATTCCTTCTTGGCTTTGGGAACAATAATTATTACATACTAAATATGGCATATAAACAACATCAATATTATTTGTACTGTTCTATTTAGTTAAATCAAGAAAACACACTAAACTACGACTATTCCCTCTATTAAAACATTCACACAGTTTAGAAATGCGGATCAAGTTCTTTAACGGCATACCTACCCCCCTTATCATATATATATAGCGGTCCCTATCAATTTACATGAAATTTCTTTCTTTAATAACAATTACAGCTCTTCAATGCAATATTGTTTTGCTGCATTGGTAACAATTTTCCCGCCGTGGTATCAAGCTACAAAAATTCTTAAACTATTGTCATTTATCATGTTGGGGTTCCTCGTCAGTCGCTGCTGTCTGCCGAGACCCTTAATAATTCCACCGCGTAGTACATACCCCATGGAGACCGCCGATCACCCATCAGCTAATGTCCAGTTAGAGATGTCTGACCGGAGGTTTCACTGTCCAGTTATAATTTGATATTTTGATTTGTTTCTAACCCGTAAAGTTTTCCTCCGGGTTCTGTCATTTAATTCCCTCAAATATGTAGCCAATTGTATCATTAGTTTCCCCCCAATCCTGTCTACAAGATTCCTCTCTGGAGTGTAGTTCTCTTCCTTCTTGTGAACTGGTTCGTTATTTATTTTTTCCATCTGAAAAATCAAATGAACAGATCAAGGGTGGAGAGGGCCCTATTCTTTAATTTGTACCTTCTGTTTTCATTTGGTTAACCCAGAAGTGCCCTCTCCAGGACTTCCGGATTTCTTTTGCCACCATTTCTTTTTGAACTGGTTTATTTTCCATATCCTTGATGTACATCATACAATTAAGGCCTGTTAAGCCTCCTCCTTCTGTCATTGCACCCCTGAGTGAGATGCGAAGAATCTCAAACTCCTCTTTTGCTCACCCAGTGATCCAATCTGGTCAAAACCATACCCTGATACATTCCTGATATTGCTACTGTATTTACTTTAATTACTTTATTTTGATTATGACTGGATTTTTATGAAAGTAAGATCCAAACATGACGTTTGAACTTTATCATCTGTCCAATCAATGCTGCTAACAGGTTTTAATTCAATGTCTTTCCACCAATTGGGTCATGTGTTTTAATTGTGATACAATTTCTTTTGCTCCAGACACCATGCTTCTCTAATTCAACTGTATGTGTACCCAGAATCTGAACAATCTTGTCTTTACATTTTACAGCTTCACGGATGATTTTCCCTGCAGTCTTAGTTGGTAGCTTCACCCAAACTTCGTCTCCTACTTGATAATTCCCAGATTCACTTGGGTCCCTGGGAGACAGAGGTTCCGAGATTACTATTAAGATCAAATACTATTCTTTCAATGTCTTTATCCCAGCCTTTATCATTCTGATTCTTTATGATCCAATCCTTTACTTTTCTGACAGACCTCTCAGCCATTCCATTACTCTCAGGTGCATATTTCACGGCCCAATTGATTGTTATTCCTCTGTCAGCACAAAAGTTAATAACAGTATTGTTTCTAAAGTGCGGCGCATTGTCCATTCGGATCGATTCTGGTCTACCTCTGGAGGTCATCATTTCTGCCAGTACCCTTTTGGTCGTGGCTCCATTTGCTTTGCTGGTTGCTCTAAGGTCAATTTCTCCCGTGCAGCTATCAGTTTTGACTAAAAAGTACAAATTACCTTTGCTGTTTCTGGGAAAAAGTGGTCCTGCATAATCTAATGACCATTCTTGCATTGGTTTCTCAGTTTTTATGCTCCCATGTGTTTTATTCCCTCTCTGTCCTCCACAGGCCATACATCTCTCACATTTTCTCCTTACTGCAGTTAAATGTTGTCTCCAATAGGCTATTTAATTCCCAACTTCTTCAACTCCCTTGCGACTACAACATGACCCCCATGTCCTGTGGCTTCATGTATTTGCTTAATTACCATTTGAAGGTCGGCTGCTGAGTTCCCAAGAGTCCCCAAGATTATTGTCCTAAGTCTGGCTAATTCATCCACTTCCTGATTCACCTTACACAGTTCCCCAGTTCCTTTGTGTGTGCTTTTGATGAATTGTCTGGATTTCCATATCGGCTAAAATTTTATCTATCTCTTCCCACTGTTCTTTCTGTTCCAGTAGTTTATTTCTACCGTTCATCCAACCGTTTAGTTTCCAAAACTTCAATTCTTTCTCCAATCCTTGCTGCACGAAAAAGCTATCGGTTACAACGGTTACTTCCTGCAGCTTTCTCTGCTGACACTCCTTTAACCCTTGCAATACTCCCTCTACCTCAGCTGTCTGAGCTGATCCAATGATTATTCCCTGTTCCTCCACTACTATTTTTCCTGAATTTTTAAAAATGAATGCCCATCTTGCTTGTTCTTCGTCCTTCTTGACTTTACTACCATCAGTATATAATACCCAAGCATTCACCAACTCCGTTTTACTAACTGGTTCATCAAGTTTCTGTCTCTTTTTAATGTTATGAATAAACATTAAGTCAGGGTTTAGAAGAATGGTTTCCCATCTTTCCCATCGAGCTGTATTCGCGCCTTGCTGGCAAATCTGTCTCTTGGTTAGCTCCTTTAATTCCAAAAACTCAGTTGTGACATAAATTTTCTTACCACCCGACAAGTTTTCTATCTCTGCTATTCTCTTTGTTATAGCTGCTAGACATTTCTCGATGTCTGAAAACTTTTGTTCAGCTCTCGACCAGTTTCCTGTCAGATGTTTGATAGGTGTCTGATTGCTATGATTAGCAAGCACCATACCATATCCATTTTTATATATGTCTAATTTAATGCTTAAATCATCCTCTTCTTGTCTCCCAACTAATGGTCCCGATATCGCAACTGCTGTCTTGAACTGATCTAACCCTCTCTGGGCCTCGCTGGTCCAAATAAAATCCCCTTTCAATGTTTCATAAATGGGTTTAGCATAAAGACTAAAGTCCTTCACTACTGGCCTTAAATATCCCAATATTCACATTATTTTTTGAACCCCTTTTTTAGAAACAGGCGCAGTAATTTCAGCTACCTTCTTCCTCATTTCAATACTGGCCTCTCTACCTTCCTTCGATACTGAATAACCTAAATAGTTGACTTCGCTTCTCCCAATTTGACATTTCTTGAGCCCTATTTTAAAGCCTGCTTCACTAAGTGTCTTAATTATCCTGGCCACTCTTTCCACATGTTTGTCCTGATCGTCATCTCCAATTAATATATCATCGATATATACTAAAGCCAAATCATCTTTAATCAGTTCCCTGATTATTGCCTGAAAGTGATTCGGAGAATTAACATATCCCTGTGGCAGTCTACAATATACATAATGCTTAGTTCCGAAGGTGAATGCTGTTTTCTCCCTGCTGTCTGGGTCTAATGGAACACTCCAGAATCCATTCGCCAAATTTATACTAGTTAAGTAAGTTTTTCCCGCGACTTGCTCTAAGATAGTTTGTGGATTTATTAAATATCTCTTGTCCTTCTTTGTGACTTTATTTAGAGCTTTGTAATTTGTTACCATCCTAAATGTACCATCTGGTTTTCTTACTACCTGAAGTGGACTATTTGTTGAGGCATATGTGACCCCTTGAATAATCCCCTGCTGCTCCAATTCCTTGATTATTATCTCCAGCTCGCTCTTAGCTCCTCTGGTCAAAGGATACTGTTTTTGAGGTCTGTGTTGTCCCCCGTGAATTGTGTGTTGGAACCGCTTGCTAATTAAACCTGTGTCATTCTTACCTATCGCTAGGTTTGCTCCCATTAATACTTCTTCCATCTTCTTCCAAGCTTCGTCATTTAAAATACTTTTCTCTTTCTGTTTCCTTATTTCCTCCATGTTATCAATTGGTTTTAATATCCTTATTTTTCCAGTATCTATTTTTATTAAATCTTTTCCTGCCATCAGATTCTCATTTCCTGATATTGCAAGTAATTCTCCCAATCTAATTTCTGGTCTAATATCCTTATTCCCTAATGCTCCTTCTACTATGTATTGTTTTCCTGTAAGATTTCCAGCTTCTTCCCTTATCATTGATATCTCAGCCCCTGTGTCCACTATAAATCTTTTCCCTCTGTATCCTACTACTAATTCTCCTTTTTCTGTTTCTGTTGTTTGATTTTGGATAGCCTGTTTAAGAGGAGAAGCCGAATCCTTTCAATATATACCGGGGCCTCCTCTGCCTCTTCCTCGGAATCCCCTCGCGAGGGTCCCGAGTGCCACTCTGGTGGTTGATATCTACCTTGCTCAATCCTCCCCTGACCAGCTGCTCTTCTTCTCCTGTCCTCAATGAATCTGTCTCTTTCCTCCCGACTGAGGGCTAGGAATTGTTCCCTTGGTAAGTAATCTAGATTTTGTGGTGGAGGTGGCCCTTGTGACCGCAGATTATACCCGTGTTGTGGCATTGCTGGTTGGGCTAGATTTTGTTCCAATTTGTCGGGTATCTGTCGATTTGGTGGTCTAATCTGAGCATTTTGTGTTGAAACATTATTTTGGGCAGCTGCTGCTCTTTTTTGTTCCCCTTTTGTGTGTTTATCCTTAAATGCTTTGCCTGCCAAATCAAATTTCACCAGTTCTCTTCCTATTTCTCTTCTGGAGGTCGTTATCAGTATTGTTGAGAAGCTATTTCCTCCGGGAATCTCGGGTCCTAATTCCCTCAGGAATCTGACTACATCGGCCCCCTCTTCCTTATTAACCTCATATATTCGGTCGACATATGTTGTGAGGTGTTCCCCTGCATATGCTGCCTCTGTCATCTCTTTCATTAAGTTAGCTCTCTCATTTCCCAAATCTAACTCATTTATTAAATCTGAGACTTCGCCTGTAATTATTTCTCCCACTGTATGTAAATCAATCAATTTGGTGGATTCTCCTGATGCCCCCATTTTCTTCGCTAACTGTTTTAACCTCTGTGAATACTCAATTCTACTCTCCCCATGTTTCTTTGGGCCTGCTGTCTTCATTACTGCTGCTACTATTTTATACGGTACCATGCCTCCCTGTCCTTCCTCTGGACCTGGTGTAAATGACTGAACTACTTTCTCACTTCTGGGGCATGGTGTTCTTAAAGGGGCACCTCTATCTGGTTTCCTATATTCTGAGAAATGTATCTGTCGTTGTACCGGTTCTTCTCCAAGATAGGGGGTACCATGTTGTACAAAATCTTCCACCGGTTCTATATATTCATCAAACATTGCAATTGGTACTTGGCTATCCCGTGGAGCATAACTTGCCCTATCCATAGGAGTAGGAGCAGTTATTCGGGGTCTTGGAAGATTCTGTATCCTTTCTTGTGGTCTTAATGCTGCTATTATCTGGCCTTGTGTTTCTGTGCTGTTCCTTACTCTACTCATGGCTCTTCCGAAACTGTCATACCCTTTGCTCATTTGCCAAAATTTAGCTTTGGGGGTAACGTTTGGTAATCCCAGTAATTTTGTAGAATCAATTTGTTGACTTCCTCCTAATATTTCTCCTATTTTAAGTCCCCCTAGATATAACCTCTCTTTCCCATCCTTCCTGATCTCTCTGGTGTACCATTTCTGCTTCTGGATTATACATATAATACGGTAAATCCTTATTTATTGGTCGATAAGTGGAAGGTTGCTGTTGTTTCCAGTAATCACTATAATCCCCTATTTCTAATGGTTTAGAATTTTTTCTATTCCCTATTCTTCTCCTTGGTTTTAATATTTCCTCATTCTCTGATGAGGATGATAATTCTTCCTGTCCCAGCGCAGGAGGCGCCATAATCCCAACTAGGCTTTGTTCCTCTTCACTTTCTTGTGTTTCAAAAAAATAATCGATAAAAGCTCCTTTTTTATGTGTGGCAGATTGCCGAGGCCAATTTTCTTCCTGAAACGGACTTGGATCTGGGTATTGAAAATGGTATCCCTTTGGGAAATTTTCAAAGGGGTCCGAATTCTCTCGGCTATCTGAAGCACTGGGACATGTTTTTTCTATCTCTAACAGGGGTGCTGGCATTTGGTTGAATTGAAATTCAGATTGCTGTCTTGTTCCTGCTGTGTCTAAAAGGAATTGTGGCCATTGCTCTCGCCCAATCCTAATTATCTGACCTGCCCTAGCTGGAGGGGTTAATGCACATGTCTTTATTATTGCTCTCAGAGATTCCCTTGAGTTATTTTTGTATATTCCGTCTCCTAATAATGTCATATCAATATCTCTCCCTACACTATGTCTCAGGTTCGCTTGATTTACTTCTGTCTCCTCCATGATACCATACTGCTGTCCGGAATTGTTTAGTGATACCACATGTATAATCATTGTCCCATGGCTCAGAGTTGTGGCTCTAACTATCCCTTCTTTAAATTCTCCTCTTAGAACTACATCCTCATTCATTTTTAGCTGTAACTCCAGATTGAATCTATGAGCCAATACCCCTGAAATTCCTGCCCCTAATTTCCCTTTTCTATTGGAAGGATTAACTTGTACGTCCTTTTAGGCATTTGTAAAGTCTCCTTCCACTAAGTGGATCTGCTTTCCTCCTATGTATAATTTTTTTATAAGTCTCGTCTGTTCCCATTCATCTGCACTTTTACTTGGCACATTTGTTTGAAACCCTACTGTTTTTACTGTGCTATCTGATTCTAGGACTGATTCCTCGTCATTTTCCATTTCTAATGCTTCATTTTTCTGCAGTTGTTTTATATATTTGTTTGCCACTTCAGAGTTACTTTTGTGTTCACTAGGGATCTGTATTATTTCTTTCATGTTTTTTGTCAATGATTTTAATCAGTTTGGAGCACACTTTGCCCACTTGAGCAGCTGCATGCTTCTGTCTGTGTCCGAACAAGATTAGTGATTCAGCTTGCTTTTCAAATGCAAATTTACAAAGTGCTTTAAGAATCCCTACTGGATCTGTATATTGCAGGGCTTTAGGCACTCTTAACAAAGAAGGAGATATCTCCGTCTGGATACATCTCTCTATTCCAGGATTATTTTTGCTCTTTTAATTTCTTCCATTCTTGTTTCATTGCTACATCTCTCTTGACTGTATTCCAGGGCAAGAGAATTACCCTAATTGCCATTTTTCGGATTTTTAACTTCTGTTCCTGGTTGTCCCTTTCAGGTGCACTCTGAAATTAAGGATAAGTACCCTTTCTGGGCCCTATCCAAGGCTGACTAAGGCACTATCTTCCTGTTTTAGTTAAGGATCGATTGGTTATTGGTTTCTGAAGATTCTAAGCGTCCCTATTTTCCAGAAAATGTCTGCACAATCTGCCTTACTCTGAGGATGATTTATTCTTTGGCCTCTTTTACCAGTAACGGATGCAAGATTTTAGTGCTATCACCAAAATGTCTTGCAGACTTTTTCTCAGGGTCAGTATCTTCTAGTCTACTGATTTTTCACACCCAACCTGAGCTTCAGTCCCCTCGATCCACAGAATATCCTTACAAAAGCCAATCACACATGACTTTCCAAACTAAACTCGGCAGGTAAAGTTTGACTCACACAGACTAGAAACTTCTAATATTCTAGCCTTTGTGCCGGTTAGAAACTTCTAATATTCCAACCGTTTCTTGGGAACTAGAAACTTCTAATATTCTAGCCCCTACTCTGTTTAACTAGAAACTTCTAATATTCTAGCCTCGCTTTACCTAGAAACTTCTAATATTCTAGGCTCGCTTTACCTAGAAACTTCTAATATTCTAGGCCTCCACGCTGGGCGCCATGTTTTTTAAACTCACCACTATCCTTAGAATTCCCCCTATACCACAAAAAGGTCGATATTCTAAATGGTGAACAGGGATTCTCACTCCCTGACTCCGATGCAGGCTTCGGTGAGTGCTATTTAGGTCAAACTATATTTTCAAGTTATCCCCCAGTATAACCCATACCTTCACCGAAGAATTTTACCTACTTACCCCTTAGTAGCATCGATGTCCTGGGTCCTGCGTTGTTAAGGAAGTAAAGTAGGCTAATAACCACTTTTTCAGGTTAGGTTAAGTTATTTTATTATTATATTTTTTCTTTTAAAAGCTGCAAACACTTTCTTTACAGAAAGGTAAAAAGGTCTTGCTTCTGGCTGCTGCTGGTTGGTTGTAGAGACCTTCAGGCCCACCTTGACAATCGATCTTCTTAAAATCTGGTCTTCTTGAGTTGTATTCGCTGGTGAACTCGGTTGCTGTGTCCTGTCCTTCCCATGTACCGAGCTGTGAGAGCTGGCTCTCTCGCTGTCCCCTTTCTTCAGGTTTATATTCTCTTTCGAAGAGTCACCAAGTTTTAACGACTTTATTGTAAATGAGCTTGTTTCATTTTGATTGTCAAAAAGTATCCTTGATGCAAACATCCAAATACAACCAACTATTCATTTTGCGCATAACGTCACCTCTCAGATCTGATTACAAAATGCCCCGGTTTCAATAGGTGTTACCTCCACTTCCTGCTTTTGAATCGCTTAATTTTCCAATTGTCCCCAGCTCATAACTTTGCCTTTGATTTTGACTTCAAATTGTGTCTCCCGTAGACAGGTTGTCTCCAATTTTCTTTTAATTGACTTGATGTCCATAGAATTTTACACTTTAGAATTTACACCAAATTCGACTGAGCATCTTCCATCCTTTCCAGCTGTTTACTAAGAGTTTATTTCAATTAAGGTGTGAGACTTTGCTTTTAGCTGTATGCTAAAATTTAACTGAAAGACCTGCCTGTTTTAAACATTCGTCAATTGAAACTCTCATCCATGCTTTTCCAGATACTTCCTGAGATAGTTACATTCCATGGAAGGTGTGAGCCATTGTTTTAGCTTAATACATGAAACCTGTGTGTTTGATAATCTACATTTTACAATCCTGCTCTTTGCAGCTGCTATTAACCTTTTGCGGGATCTTTCCCTGTACCCTCTCAGACCAGATATTGCCAGACTTCCATGTTTCAAATGACACATTTTTCTGTATTTTCAAGAACAACGGTGTTGGCCCTTTCTGTCAGTCAGTCGTACATGTCACTACAGTTTCCCTTGTCTAGTATGCTTGCGTCCAGTACAGGGGTGGGCAAACTTTACCGTGCAAGGGCCACATTCAGAAATTCACAATTTTAAAGGGCCGCATAGTATATTAAGTAAAATAATTAATATTTTAAATAGCCAAAATAAAAGGCCTTTAAAGAAAAAAAAGCACATTTATTTGAAAAACAAAGTAACTCAGTAAGTAACAGAACAATGTCAATGAGAATGATGCATCTGACTGCAGTCATTTACCAGTTTGTTGAAATCAGGTGTCAAGTTGCTTGTGCTGATCCTTAACACTGACAGAAGCACAGCCTATCCGAGTCAACGATAAAAACGCGCGTAGTGGGGCGGATGAGTGGGGCTGTCTCATTGGTCGGTTTAGTTGGGTGTGCGACCAATAGGAGTCCAGGTTACAAACAATAATAAGGCTTATTGTTTGTAACCTGGACTCCTATTGGTCGCACACCCAGCTAAACCGACCAATGAGACAGCCCCACTCATCCACCCCACTACGCGCGTTTTTATGCGGCCCGCCAATGAGGTGCCCGGAATCATAACCGGCATTTTTGAAAAGCCGCCGGGGAAAAGCCGCTGAAGTAAATGCGCTTATTCAATAAGCGCATTTACTTCAGCGGCTTTTCAAAAATGCCGGTTATGATTCCGGGCACCTCATTGGCGGGCCGTATAAAAACCTTTGTCGGGCCGCATGCGGCCCGCGGGCCGTAGTTTGCCCACCCCTGTTCTAGTAGTTCTTCCAGTAGTGTCTGTCGTGGCGGTTGTGGGTACATCCTTGTCTCCTTTCGTAGGAAGTTTTTAAGCTGCAGATACCTTAGCTCGTTCCCCCTGGCTGGCTGAAATTTCTCTGTCAATTCGTCCAGTGTTACGACCCTGCCGTCCGTGTATAGGTCCCTGACTGTCAGTGTCCCCCCCGTCCTGCCTCCACCTTTTGAAGGTGGCATCAGTCAGTGCTGGTTTGAACCTATGGTTGTTGCAGATGGGAGCCTTGTCCGACATTTTGTACAGGCCAAATTGCTGCCGCAGTTGGTTCCAGGATTGGAGGGTGGCTGTCACCACTGGGCTGCTGGAGTGTTTTATGGGTGGGGATGGGAGTGCTGCCGTGGCGAGGGCCCGGAGGGAGGTTCCCATGCAGGAGGCCTCCTCCGCACGCACCCACTCGGCTTCTGGCTCCTGGATCCATCCCCTTACTCGCTCGGCTGTTGCCGCCCAGTGGTAGAATTGTAGATTCGGGAGGGCTAGCCCCCCCCTGGATTTTGTTTTTTGTAGGACCATCTTTGGGATCCTAGCATTTTTACCCCCCAATACGAACGGCATGATAAGTTTGTCCAGCACTTTGAAAAAGGCCTTGGGGATGTAGATCGGAATGGATCTAAACAGGAAAAGGAACCTGGGCAGTACGTTCATTTTGATCGTCTGGACTCTCCCCGCGAGGGAGAGCGGGAGTGTGTTCCATCTTTGCAGGTCCTTTTTCACTTCATCCGTCAGGCTGGTGAGGTTCCATTTGTGGATCCCTTTCCAGTCATGGGCTATTTGGATCCCCAGGTAGCGGAATTCGTGTCGGGCTTGTTTGAACGGCAGCCCCTTTAGTGCTGCCCCCCCCCCCCCCCCCCTTGCGGGTGTACTGGGAAGGTCTCACTTTTGCTCATGTTGAGTTTGTAGCCCGAGAAGGCTCCAAACTCTTTCAGGAGCATGATGATTCCGTCCATGCTGCTTTGTGGGTCCGAAAATGTAGAGGAGCAGATCATCCGCACAGAGTGAGACTCTGTGCTCTCTGCCTCCCCTTCGGATCCCCCTCCAGCTTTTTGCTGCCCTGAGCGCGATTGCTAGCGGTTCGATCGCTCGGGCGAACAGCAGCGGGGACAGTGGGCATCCTTGTCTGGTGCCCCTGCGCAGTTGGATGTATTTTGATGAAGCCCGTCTGGTCCTCTGTAACCACTCGCTCGCCGACCGGACGTCCTATCTCCCATTCAATACGATCATGGCTGATCATCCACTTCAATGCCTTTTTCCCCACACTATCCCCATATCCCTTTGTGTTATTGGGATTTAGAAATCTGTCAGTCTCTGCTTTAAACACACTCAATGACTGAGCTCCCACAGCCCTCTGGGGTAGAGAATTCGAAAGATTCACAACCCTCTGAGTAAAGAAATGTCTCCTCCGAGACCGGCCCTAAGTGGCTTCCTCCTTATTTTGAAATTGTGTCCCCTGGTTCCAGACTCCCCAACCCGGGGAAACATCTCACCTGCACCCACCCTGTCTATTCCTTTCAGTATCTTAGAAGTTTCGGTGAGATCACCTCTCATTCTTCAAAACTCTCGTGAATACAGTCCCAGTTTCCCCAATCTCTATTCATAGGACAGTCCTGCCATCCCCGGAGGAAGTTTGATGAACCTTCATTGCCCTCCCTCTGCGGCGATAAGGGGACATAAGGCTGCTCCAGCCACGCCCGGACCAACGTTCGAGACAGTGGGTTTATTCTGGTCGGTCTCACGACTTTGCTTCCAGTGGGCTGATGCTCTTTGAGCCTGGGAGAGCACATTTCCACAAAAGCTGCTGAAGGACATTTATTTTACCCTGGACAGTAAATAGTGTCTCCCCCCCCCCCCCCCCCCCCCCAACTACAGGTAGATGTAAAATAAATACATTTGTCTCTGTTCCATTGAGTCTATAGCACAGGGCCAGGCCAGTCGGCTCAATTGGTCTCTGTCAGTGTTAATGCTCCACATGAGCATCCACCCACCCCTCTTCATCTCCCTCCATCAGCATCTCCTTCTATTCCTTTCTCCCTCATGTATGTATCTAGCTTTCCCTTCAATGTATTCATGCTGTTCACCTCAACCACTCGCTGTGGGAGTGAGTTCCACATTCTCACCACTCACTGGGTAAAGAGGTTTCTCATCAAATCCCTATTGGATTATTGAACCCCTTCATCATCTTAAAGACTCCAATCAGATCACCCTTCAGTCTTCTCTTTTCCAGAGAAAAGCTACCCCAACCTTTCCTGAAGGTGAAATATTCTCAGTTCTGGTATTATTCTTGTGAATCTTTGTTATCCCTTCTCCAGTGCCTCTATTTCCCTTTTCTAAATGGAGATGACAAATGTTGACAGTGCCCCCAGTGTAGTCTGACCCTGGCTCTAAACAAGTTGAACATAACCTCCCTGCTTTTCAATTCTATCCCTCTGGAATGGAACCCACACTTTAGGAAAGATGTGAAGTTCTCCGAGAGGGTGCCGAGGAGATTTACGAGAATGGAACCAGGGATGAGAGAGTTGGAGAAACTAGAGCAGCTGAAATTTCTCTCCTGAGATCACAGGGTCCAGAGGGTGGGGAATGTGACCATTCAGCCCACTGAGTCTGTGCCAGCTCTCTGTCGAGCAAACCAGTCAGTCTCATTGACCCCTTTTATCCCCAAATCCCTGTCGGTTTATTTCCCTCCAGTGCCCATCCAATCTTCTTTTGAATTTTCCATCGTCTCTGCTTCTGCTGCCCTGGTAGGAAGTAGGTTCCAGGTCATTCCCACTCTCCATGTACACCAGGATCCCAGATCACAGCAGGGAGTCCATTTGGCCCATTTTCCCCATGCCAGTTCTTTGTAAATCTACCTATTCCATCCCACCGTTCCACTATTTTGTTTTCTTTTCAAAAATGGATCAAATTAATTCCTTTTTGGAAGGTACATAGAATTTGCAGTGCAGTAGGAGGCCATTCAGCCCATCGAATCTGCTCCGGCTCTTGGAAAGAGCACCCTACCCAAGGTCAACAACTCCACCCTAACCCCATAACCCAGTAACCCCACCCAACACTAAGGGCAATTTTGGACACTAAGGGCAATTTATCATGGCCAATCCACCTAACCTGCACATCTTTGGACTGTGGGAGGAAACCGGAGCACCCGGAGGAAACCCACGCGGACACGGGGAGGACGTGCAGACTCCGCACAGACAGTGACCCAAGCCGGAATCGAACTTGGGACCCTGGAGCTGTGAAGCCATTGTGCTGTCCACAATGCTACCGTGCTGCCCAGTACAGTCCAAACAGCTTCCAGCACCGTTTATAGACAGTCACAACACCTCACTGTCTTACAACACATAATTGTGGATGTAGCGGACTGGATTCTCCGGCAGCGCACTCACGCCCGCGGGTTTCCCGACGGCGTGGGGGTGCCCACGATGGGAAACCCCATTGGCCGGCTGGCGGGACAAAGGATCCCACTGCTCGCAGGGGTACGACGCACGGGTGCAGCGGGAAGGAAAATCCCGCCCAGTATGTCTGGAGTTTCACCGTGTTCCAAGTGGTGTCAAACACACGGGGCTGGATTCTCCATCCCGCCATGGGGCAGCCCTATGGCGTCGGGAAAACCCCGGGCTGTCGGCAAAACGGAGCATCCCGCCGGCAGGGAATCCAGCCCAAGGTCGTCACAAAAATGAATATTCAATCTTTATGAATGATTTTGGTGAGGACACCCAGTGTAATATATCCTAGTTTGCTGACAATTAGAACAATGTTGCATTTCAGTAGCCCCGATCATGACCACTGGACCTCCCAAAGTGTTTTCAGCCAGTTAAGTACTTTTGAACAATATTCACTGTTGTAATGTAGGAAACTGTAAGTGTGCATGCGTAATTAAATTTACTTTAAAATTGATATTTTCATAGTGTATTCACTGACGTAAGTAACAAGGTCAAGGAAGCCGTTTAACCTCTAACCATGTTAACCTCTAACATGTAGCTCTCGGCAGCCATTTCTCATTCTGTATCTTTTCTGTATTAACTCTGTATTGATTTCATATCAAAAGCCAATCATTAAACTAACAATTATTGAGTCATGATCATTGATTCTCATTAGTGAATTGGTGTGTTAGGTAATTATATTGTAAAGACTAAGGGCAGGATCTACCAGTCGCATTGTGCCTGCAAAGCGGGATCCCCTTCCGGGATCTACCCAGCTCGCCGTGCCTCATGAGATCTAATACGATCTTGCAAGACGTCGTAATCACTTTCTGGCAAATCTGCATATTAGATGGGAAAGCTCGGGTGGCATGTGGTGGCACATGGCACTGTGAATTCTGAGGCTGAAGGTGATGGCGATCAGTCTGAAGGAATTGTCTTCATCACCAGGAGATATGATCCAGTATTTCATTTAGCGAATGCAAGGTCCCCAAGCCAAGCACAGTGGTTAGCTCTGCTGCCTCACAGCGTCAGGGACCCGGGATCAATACTGCCCCCGGGACTCTCTGTGTGGGGTTTGCACGTTCTCCCCCTGCGCGGGTTTCCTCCCACAGTCCAAAAATGTTCAGGTTTTGTGGATTAGCTGTGCTAAAATTCCCCCTTAGTATCCGGGGATATCTGGGTTAGGTTACGGGAATAGGGTCGGGGTGTGGACCAACGTAGGGTGCTCTGTCCGAAGGTTGCTGCAAACTCGATGGGCCGAATGGCCTCCTTCCGCACTACAGGAATTCTACGATGTACCATGGTCTCATTAGCTTTCCCGAGATCTACCCAAGACCTGGGATCGAACTCCCAAGCCCTGGAGACCTCCGGCAAGCGCCATTCTGCACTGGTCTCCACAAACAGGGACCAGATGAAACCGCAGTCGTGAGGGTCTCCCAGGGATTGGAGGCCCCCAGGTGCTTGTCTTCTGGATGGGTACCCTTGACAGAGGGCACCTTGGTACTGTCAAGGGTCCCAAGTGGCACTGCCAGACTCTGCCAGTGTACCAGACTGGCACTATTAAGGTGCCAAGCTGGCATTTTGTGAGCGGGCTGGGGTCTGCCCGGTGCGGGTGTGGAGGCGGTGCAGTGGGCTCCAGGACCTTCTAGTGAGTTGGGGCTTGGAGAGGGTTCGGATGTTACATCAGGGGCTCCAGACGTGGGGCGACCATCTTGAAACGGCCTCGCGATCTCGCTGCACTGAGGACGTCCAGCGAGCGGAGCTCATCGCAGAAACCGGGGCGAAGTGTGGCCTCGCCAGGGAGTTCCCCGCTGAGGCCTCTGATCTACCTGGATGGCCATTAGATGGCGTGGTGTTTCTTGGCGCTCCGAGCACTGGGAAACACCTGGCTAATCTTGCGCGCCGTGGGACTCTGCCCCAATTCGGGTAGATCTCACCCTGTACTACCAGACTGGGTTTAACATCCAGACTGGATTCACTTCCTTTCCCTTCAGTTGCTGCAAGTCCCCAATGTCCCCCCAGAATGAGGAAAGAAATGGAAAGGGGGAAACATTGATTTCCTCCCAGATGTTGCAGAGGAGGAAGTTTTAGTTTCTTTTATTTATCATCAGGACACATAAAAGTTGAGACAACAGGATAAACCAAACCAGCCACATCACTGCAAACAATCCAGAAAGATTGAAAAACACTGTGCCAGACACAGGGGTAACGCCAGACACAGGGGTAACGCTGTGCCAGACACAGGGGTAACGCCAGACACAGGGGTAACGCTGTGCCAGACACAGGGGTAAAGCTGTGCCAGACACAGGGGTAACGCTGTGCCAGACACAGGGGTAACGCTGTGCCAGACACAGGGGTAACGCTGTGCCCGACACAGGGGTAACGCCAGACACAGGGGTAACTCTGTGCCAGACGCAGGGGTAACGCTGTCCCAGACACAGGGGTAACGCCAGACACAGGGGTAACGCCAGACACAGGGGTAATGCCAGACACAGGGGTAATGCCAGACACAGGGGTAACGCCAGACACAGGGGTAACTCTGTGCCAGACGCAGGGGTAACGCTGTGCCCGACACAGGGGTAACGCCAGACACAGGGGTAACGCCAGACACAGGGGTAATGCCAGACACAGGGGTAATGCCAGACACAGGGGTAACGCCGTGCCAGACACAGGGGTAACGCTGTGCCAGACGCAGGGGTAACGCCAGACACAGGGGTAACGCTGCCAGACACAGGGGTAACGCTGCCAGACGCAGGGGTAACGCTGTGCCCGACACGGGTAATGCCAGACACAGGGGTAACGCCGTGCCAGACACGGGTAACGCTGTGCCAGACGCAGGGGTAACGCCAGACACAGGGGTAACGCTGTGCCAGACACAGGGGTAACGCTCTGCCAGACACACGGGTAACGCTGTGCCAGACACAGGGGTAACGCCAGACACAGGGGTAACGCTGTGCCAGACACAGGGGTAACGCCAGACACAGGGGTAACGCCAGACACAGGGGTAACGCCAGACACAGGGGTAACGCTGTGCCAGACACAGGGGTAACGCCAGACACAGGGGTAACGCTGCCAGACACAGGGGTAACTCCGTGCCAGACACAGGGGTAACGCCAGACACAGGGGTAACGCCCTGCCAGACACAGGGGTAACGCCAGACACAGGGGTAACGCTGTGCCAGACACAGGAGTAACGCTGTGCCAGACACAGGGGTAACGCTGTGCCAAACACAGGAGTAACGCTGTGCCAGACACAGGAGTAACGCTGTGCCAAACACAGGAGTAACGCTGTGCCAGACACAGGAGTAACGCTGTGCCAGACACAGGGGTAACGCTGTGCCAGACACAGGGGTAACGCTGCCAGACACAGGGGTAACGCTCTACCAGACACAGGGGTAACGCTGTGCCAGACACAGGGGTAACGCTGTCCAGACACAGGGGTAACGCTGTGCCAGACACAGGGGTAACGCTGTGCCAGACACAGGGGTAACGCTGTGCCAGACACAGGGGTAACGCTGCCAGACACAGGGGTAACGCTGTGCCAGACACAGGGGTAACGCCAAACACAGGGGTAACGCTGTGCCAGACACAGGGGTAACGCTGTGCCAGACACAGGGGTAATGCTGTGCCAGACACAGGGGTAACGCTAGACACAGGGGTAACGCCAGACACAGGGGTAACGCTGTGCTAGACACAGGGGTAACGCTGTGCCAGACACAGGGGTAACGCTGTGCCAGACACAGGGGTAATGCTGTGCCAGACACAGGGGTAACGCCAGACACAGGGGTAACGCCAGACACAGGGGTAACGCTGTGCCAGACACAGGGGTAACGCTGTGCCAGACACAGGGGTAACGCCAGACACAGGGGTAACGCTGTGCCAGACACAGGGGTAACGCTGTGCCAGACACAGGGGTAACGCTGTGCCAGACACAGGGGTAACGCCAGACACAGGGGTAACCCTCTGCCAGACACAGGGGTAACGCTGTGCCAGACACAGGGGTAACGCCAGACACAGGGGTAACGCCAGACACAGGGGTAACGCTGTGCCAGACACAGGGGTAACGCCGTGCCAGACGCAGGGGTAACGCCGTGCCAGACACAGGGGTAACGCTGTGCCAGACACAGGGGTAACGCTGTGCCAGACACAGGGGTAACGCCAGACACAGGGTAACGCCAGACACAGGGGTAACGCTGTGCCAGACACAGGGGTAACGCCGTGCCAGACACAGGGGTAATGCCAGACACAGGGGTAACGCCGTGCCAGACACAGGGGTAACGCCAGACACAGGGGTAACGCTGTGCCAGACACAGGGGTAACGCTGTGCCAGACACAGGGGTAACGCCGTGCCAGACACAGGGGTAACGCCAGACACAGGGGTAACGCTCTGCCAGACACACGGGTAACGCTGTGCCAGACACAGGGGTAACGCCAGACACAGGGGTAACGCCAGACACAGGGGTAACGCCAGACACAGGGGTAACGCTGTGCCAGACACAGGGGTAACGCTGCCAGACACGGGTAACTCCGTGCCAGACACAGGGGTAACGCCAGACACAGGGGTAACGCCCTGCCAGACACAGGGGTAACGCCAGACACAGGGGTAACGCTGTGCCAGACACAGGAGTAACGCTGTGCCAGACACAGGGGTAACGCTGTGCCAGACACAGGGGTAACGCTGCCAGACACAGGGGTAACGCTGTGCCAGACACAGGGGTAACGCTCTACCAGACACAGGGGTAACGCTGTGCCAGACACAGGGGTAACGCTGTGCCAAACACAGGGGTAACGCTGTGCCAGACACAGGGGTAACGCTGTGCCAGACACGGGGGTAACGCTGTGCCAGACACAGGGGTAATGCTGTGCCAGACACAGGGGTAACGCCAGACACAGGGGTAACGCTGTGCTAGACACAGGGGTAACGCCAGACACAGGGGTAACGCCAGACACAGGGGTAACGCTGTGCCAGACACAGGAGTAACGCCCTGCCAGACACAGGGGTAACGCCAGACACAGGGGTAACGCCAGACACAGGGGTAACGCTGTGCTAGGCACAGGGGTAACGCTGTGCCAGACACAGGGGTAACGCCGTCCCAGACACAGGGGTAACGCTGTGCCAGACACAGGGGTAACGCCAGACACAGGGGTAACGCTGTGCCAGACACAGGGGTAACGCTCTGCCAGACACGGGGTAACGGCAGACACAGGGGTAACGCTGTGCCAGACACAGGGGTAACTCCGTGCCAGACACAGGGGTAACGCCAGACACAGGGGTAACGCCAGACACAGGGGTAACGCTGTGCCAGACACAGGAGTAACGCCGTGCCAGACACAGGGGTAACGTCAGACACAGGGGTAACGCTCTGCCAGACACGGGGTAACGGCAGACACAGGGGTAACGCTGTGCCAGACACAGGAGTAACGCTGTGCCAGACACAGGGGTAACGCTGTGCCAGACACAGGGGTAACGCTGTACCAGACACAGGGGTAACGCCAGACACAGGGGTAACCCTCTGCCAGACACAGGGGTAACGCCGTGCCAGACACAGGGGTAATGCTGCCAGACGCAGGGGTAACGCTGTGCCCGACACAGGGGTAATGCCAGACACAGGGGTAACGCTGTCCCAGACACAGGGGTAACGCTGTGCCAGACACAGGGGTAACGCTGTGCCAGACACAGGGGTAACGCCAGACACAGGGGTAACGCTGTGCCAGACACAGGGGTAACACCGTGCCAGACACAGGGGTAACGCCAGACACAGGGGTAACGCTGTGCCAGACACAGGGGTAACGCTGTGCCAGACGCAGGGGTAACGCCAGACACAGGGGTAACGCTGCCAGACACAGGGGTAACGCTCTGCCAGACACAGGGGTAACGCTGTGCCAGACACAGGGGTAACGCTGTGCCAGACACAGGGGTAACGCTCTGCCAGACACAGGGGTAACGCCAGACACAGGGGTAACGCTGTGCCAGACACAGGGGTAACGCCAGACACAGGGGTAACGCTGTGCCAGACACAGGGGTAACGCCGTGCCAGACACAGGTGTAATGCCAGACACAGGGGTAACGCTGTGCCAGACACGGGGGTAACGCTGTGCCAGACACAGGGGTAACGCCAGACACAGGGGTAATGCTCTGCCAGACACAGGGGTAACGCTGTGCCAGACACGGGGGTAACGCTGTCCCAGACACAGGGGGTAACGCCGTGCCAGACACAGGGGTAACGCTGTGCCAGACACAGGGGTAACGCTGTGCCAGACACAGGAGTAACGTTGTGCCAGACACAGGGGTAACGCTGTCCCAGACACAGGGGTAACGCCAGACACAGGGGTAACGCTGTGCCAGACACGGGGGTAACGCTGTGCCAGACACAGGGGGTAACGCTGTGCCAGACACAGGGGTAACGCTGTGCCAGACACAGGGGTAACGCTGTCCCAGACACAGGGGTAATGCCAGACACATGAGTAACGCTGTGCCAGACACGGGGGTAACGCTGTGCCAGACACAGGGGGTAACGCTGTGCCAGACACAGGAGTAACGCTCTGCCAGACACAGGAGTAACGCTGTGCCAGACACAGGAGTAACGCTGTGCCAGACACAGGGGTAACGCCAGACACAGGGGTAACGCTGTGCCAGACACAGGGGTAACGCTCTGCCAGACACAGGGGTAACGCTGTGCCAGACACAGGGGTAACGCCAGACACAGGGGTAACGCTGTGCCAGACACAGGGGTAACGCCAGACACAGGGGTAACGCTGTGCCAGGCACAGGGGTAACGCACTGCCAGACACAGGGGTAATGCTGTGCCAGACCCAGGGGTAACGCTGTCCCAGACACGGGGGTAACGCTGTCCCAGACACGGGGGTAACGCTGTGCCAGACACAGGGGTAACGCCAGACCCAGGGGGTAACGCTGTGCCAGACAGGGGGGTAACGCCAGACACAGGGGTAACGCTGTGCCAGACCCAGGGGGTAACGCTGTGCCAGACACAGGGGTAATGCTGTGCCAGACACAGGGGTAACGCCAGACACAGGGGTAACGCCAGACCCAGGGGGTAACGCTGTGCCAGACACAGGGGTAACGCCGTCCCAGACACAGGGGTAACGCTGTGCCAGACACAGGGGTAACGCCAGACACAGGGGTAACGCTGTGCCAGACACACGGGTAACGCCAGACCCAGGGGGTAACGCTGTGCCAGACACAGGGGTAACGCCGTGCCAGACACAGGGGTAACGCTGTGCCAGACACAGGGGTAACGCCAGACACAGGGGTAACGCTGTGCCAGACACAGGGGTAACGCCAGACACAGGGGTAACGCCAGACACAGGGGTAACGCTGTGCCAGACTCAGGGGTAACTCTGTGCCAGACACAGGGGTAACGCCAGACACAGGGGTAACGCCAGAAACAGGGGTAACGCCAGACACAGGGGTAACGCCAGACACAGGGGTAACGCTGAGCCAGACACAGGGGTAACGCCAGACACAGGGGTAACGCCAGGCACAGGGGTAACGCTGTGCCAGACACAGGGGTAACGCCAGACACAGGGGTAACGCCGTGCCAGACACGGGGGTAACGCTGTGCCAGACACAGGGGTAACGCCGTGCCAGACACAGGGGTAACGCTGTGCCAGACACAGGGGTAACGCCAGACACAGGGGTAACGCCGTCCCAGACACAGGGGTAACACCGTGCGAGACACAGGGGTAATGCTGTGCCAGACACAGGAGTAACGCCAGACACAGGGGTAACGCCGTGCCAGACACAGGGGTAACGCTGCCAGAGACAGGGGTAACGCTGTGCCAGACACAGGGGTAACGCTGTGCCAGACACAGGGGTAACGCCGTGCCAGACACAGGGGTAACGCCGTGCCAGACACAGGGGTAACGCCAGACACAGGGGTAACGCTGTGCTAGACACAGGGGTAACGCTGTGCCAGACACAGGGGTAACGCTGCCAGAGACAGGGGTAACGCTGTGCCAGACACAGGGGTAACGCTGTGCCAGACACAGGGGTAACGCTGTGCCAGACACAGGGGGTAACGCCAGACACAGGGGTAACGCCAGACACAGGGGTAACGCTGTGCCAGACACAGGGGTAACGCCAGACACAGGGGTAACGCTGTGCCAGACACAGGGGGTAACGCCAGACACAGGGGTAACGCCGTGCCAGACACAGGGGTAACGCTGTGCCAGACACAGGGGTAACGCCAGACACAGGGGTAACGCCGTCCCAGACACAGGGGTAACGCCAGACACAGGGGTAACGCTGTGCCAGACACAGGGGTAACGCCAGACACAGGGGTAACGCCGTGCCAGACACAGGGGTAACGCTGTGCGAGACACAGGGGTAACGCTGTGCCAGACACAGGGGTAACGCCAGACACAGGGGTAACGCCGTGCCAGACACAGGGTAACGCTGTGCGAGACACAGGGTGTACGCTGTGCCAGACACAGGGGTAACGCTGTGCCAGACACAGGGGGTAACGCTGTGCCAGACACGGGGGTAACGCTGTGCCAGACACAGGGGGTAACGCCAGACACAGGGGTAACGCTGTGCCAGACACAGGGGTAACGCCGTGCCAGACACAGGGGTAACGCCAGACACAGGGGTAACGCCGTGCCAGACACAGGGGTACGCCAGACAGGGTAACGCTGTGCCAGACACAGGGGTAACGCTGTGCCAGACACAGGGTAACGCCAGACACAGGGGTAACGCCAGACACAGGGTAACGCCAGACACAGGGGTAACGCTGTGCCAGACACAGGGGTAACGCTGTGCCAGACACAGGGGTAACGCTGTGCCAGATACAGGGGTAACGCCAGACACAGGGGTAACGCTGCCAGACACAGGGGTAACGCTGTGCCAGACACAGGGGTAACGCTGCCAGACACAGGGGTAACGCTGTGCCAGACACAGTGGTAACGCTGTGCCAGACACAGGGGTAACGCTGTGCCAGACACGGGTAACGCTGTGCCAGACACGGGGGTAACGCCAGACACGGGTAACGCTGTGCCAGACACAGGGGTAACGCTCCCAGACACAGGGGTAACGCTGTGCCAGACACAGGGGTAACGCTGTGCCAGACACAGGGGTAACGCTGTGCCAGACACAGGGTAACGCTGTGCCAGACACAGGGGGTAACGCTGTGCTAGACACAGGGGTAACGCTGTGCTAGACACAGGGGTAACGCTGTGCTAGACACAGGGTAACGCTGTGCCAGACACAGGGGTAACGCTGCCAGACACAGGGTAACGCCAGACACAGGGGTAACGCTGTGCCAGACACAGGGTAACGCTGTGGCCAGACACAGGGGTAACGCTGGGCCAGACACAGGGGTAACGCCAGACTCAGGGGTAACGACAGACACAGGGGTAACGCCAGACACAGGGGTAACGCCAGACACAGGGGTAACGCCAGACACAGGGGTAACGCTGTGCCAGACACAGGGGTAACGCTGTGCCAGACACAGGGGTAACGCCAGACACAGGGGTAACGCTGTGCCAGACACAGGGGTAACGCCAGACACAGGGGTAACGCTGTGCCAGACACAGGGGTAACGCCAGACACAGGGGTAACGCTAGGACACAGGGTACGCTGTGCCAGACACAGGGGTAACGCCAGACACAGGGGGTAACGCTGTGCCATACACAGGGGTAACGCTCCCAGACACAGGGGTAATGCTGTGCCAGACACAGGGGTACGCTCCCAGACACGGGGTAACGCGTGCCAGACACAGGGGTAACCTGTGCCAGACACAGGGGTAATGCTGTGCCAGACACAGGGGTAACGCTCCAGACACAGGGGTAACGCTGTGCCAGACACAGGGGTAACGCTGTGCCAGACACAGGGGTAACGCTGTGCCAGACACAGGGGTAACGCTGTGCTAGACACAGGGGTAACGCTGTGCCAAACACAGGAGTAACGCTGTGCCAGACACAGGAGTAACGCTGTGCCAGACACAGGGGTAACGCTGTGCCAAACACAGGAGTAACGCTGTGCCAAACACAGGAGTAACGCTGTGCCAAACACAGGAGTAACGCTGTGCCAGACACAGGGGTAACGCTGTGCTAGACACAGGGGTAACGCTGGGCTAGACACAGGGGTAACGCTGTGCCAGACACAGGGGTAACGCTGCCAGACACAGGGGTAACGCCAGACACAGGGGTAACGCTGTGCCAGACACAGGGGTAACGCCAGACACGGGGGTAACGCCAGACACAAGGGTAAGCCTGTGCCAGACACAGGGGTAACGCCAGACTCAGGGGTAACGACAGACACAGGTGTAACACAGACACAGGGGTAACGCCAGACCACAGGGGTAACGCCAGACACAGGGGGAACGCTGTGCCAGACACAGGGGGTAACGCCGTGCCAGACACAGGGGTAACACCAGACACAGGTGTAACGCTGTGCCAGACACAGGGGTAAACGCGTGCCAGACACAGGGGTAATGCCAGACACAGGGGTAACGCTGTGCCAGACACAGGGGTAACGCCAGACACAGGGGTAACTCCGTGCCAGACACAGGGGTAACGCCAGACACAGGGGTAACGCCAGACACGGGGTAACGCTGTGCCAGACTCAGGGGTAACGCTGTGCCAGACACAGGGGTAACGCTGTGCCAGACACAGGGGTAACGCTGTGCCAGACACAGGGGTAACGCCAGACACAGGAGTAACGCTCCCAGACACAGGGGGAACGCTGTGCCAGACACAGGGGTAACGCTGTGCCAGACACAGGGGTAACGCTGCCAGACACAGGGGTAACGCTGTGCCAGACACAGGGGTAACGCTGTGCCAGACACAGGGGTAACGCCAGACACAGGAGTAACGCTCCCAGACACAGGGGTAACGCTCCCAGACACAGGGGTAACGCCAGACACAGGAGTAACGCTCCCAGACACAGGGGTAACGCTCCCAGACACAGGGTAACGCCCAGACACAGGAGTAACGCTCCCAGACACAGGGGTAACTCCGTGCCAGACACAGGGGTAACGCTGTGCCAGACACAGGGGTAACTCCGTGCCAGACACAGGGGTAACTCCGTGCCAGACACAGGGGTAACGCTGTGCCAGACACAGGGGTATGTCCATGATGTCTGCCTCAGGTCGCCCTCTTGCACGACGTGTCTACGTTCTTCTCCTGCCGCAGTCCCGATCAAAGTCTCCGTGGTGGGAAGGCGCAATGATGCAGAATCACTGCGGAGAATCAGGAGGCCACCTCCACCACATCCCCAGGGCTGGTGACAGGGCACCTCCACCACATCCCCAGGGCTGGGGACAGGGCACCTCCACCACATCCCCAGTGCTGGGGACAGGGCACCTCCACCACATCCCCAGGGCTGGGGACAGGGCACCTCCACCACATCCCCAGGGCTGGGGACAGGGCACCTCCACCACATCCCCAGGGCTGGTGACAGGGCACCTCCACCACATCCCCAGGGCTGGGGACAGGGCACTCCACCACATCCCCAGGGCTGGGGACAGGGCACCTCCACCACAATCCCCAGGGCTGGTGACAGGGCACCTCCACCACATCCCCAGGGCTGGTGACAGGGCACCTCCACCACATCCCCAGGGCTGGAGACAGGGCACCCTCCACCACATCCCCAGGGCTGGTGACAGGGCACCGTCCGTCTGTCCCCACCCCTGGAAACCGGTGGCAGGGACGGCAAGCAATTCAAGCCCACGTCCGCCAGGCAGCAATTCCGACCAGACGCACCTGGGCTGGTTTAGCACACAGGGCTAAATCGCTGGCTTTGAAAGCAGGCCAGTCCGCACGGTTCAATTCCCGTACCAGCCTCCCCGAACAGGCGCCGGAATGTGGCGACTCGGGGCTTTTCACAGTAACTTCATTTGAAGCCTGCTTGTGACAATAAGCCATTTGCATTCGGCCTCCAAAGCCAAACCGCACTATCGAGCTGCTCCTCCCCTGGCGCTGGCTGCAGGTTGGTTCCCGTCCTCTGGCTCCCCTCCCCTGGTCACGACAGCTGCAGAGGCGACAGTGACCCGGGCACGACCGCCAGGCAACG